>NC_088349.1:5393333-5761666 GCF_036884655.1 Musa acuminata AAA Group
CCATCTGCTGCTCAAACGCCGCCATGGGAGGAGACCTCTGCAGCGCCCCGAGCTCGAAGGATAAGGAAACGAGGGAGATGCAAGTCAACTACGTACTCAGAGACGTCCACCCCTACATGAGCCTCCCTCAAGTCCCACCCAACCCAAAAGAACACACCTCTCCATCTTCTTTAGCATTATAATAAGCTACTAATAGTGTATTATATTGAATCAACTACAGCTTCCTCTTCTTTCTTTGTCGATCCACCATGGATTGATCATGTCAATGGGAGAGGGAGCAGGTGAGGATTATTTTAGGGGGAGTCGTGTGTTCATTGGATGAGAGCTCAGCAAGAAGGAGACATGGGGGCGTGGTGGTTGGAAGAAGCACACTGAGATTGCAGTCGTTGGACAAAACCAGGATGATCCAATGCCGGTTGTGTGCTGCACTCGTTTTCAGCAGCAACATTGAGAGTTATCTGTGGCAATAAGATCAAAGGATGGATTTGGGTAGTAAAATATATGGCAAAAAGTGCATATGGAAGACCGGTCCAAACATCAAATTTCAACCTTGAAAACGTAGAAATTAAAAAAAGAAAAGAATAAAAGAATAAAAATAGAAAAGGAAGTAATGATTCAAATGGTCAAACATCAATTTCCAACATTGAAATTGCAGAATCCGGAAAAATTAAAGAAGGAATGGAAAAAAGTAAATGAAATTTTTTTTTTCTTTACTCAATCCTAACACATTTTGATATTAAAGACTATCCCATAATGTTGCCAATTGCATTGATGGTTTAGATTTATGGAATAGGCACCAATCAGCATCATTATTTCAATTATCTTTGCTGAAAATTGGAGTTTGTTCACTTGATAGATTTGATATATCATTTTGCGTTTTTATGGAAGAAAATTTTCATTTCTTTTGATACTACTTATGAATGCTTGTGAATTGGATATATATTTCTTTAACTTCAAAAGAAAACTTTTCCCAGTGGATAGAAAATAAATTAATTTGCTTGTTCATATCGAGGAAGAATTGTTGGAATATTTAGCAAATATTTCGTCGCAATTGAATTTTCTTATATGGAAGAACAAAAAATCTCTTAATAAAGCTAAATAATGGAAAGGGATCAATATATTTACCTCTAAATAGTTGAGACATACGATTTTTATTTTTATGACATAATGTGATTTCATATGGAATTATTGTACTTGGTTGTTGCCAAAAAAAAAAAACATGTTTTGACCCATAAGAGAGAGAGAGAGAGAGAGAGAGAGATCTTTTTTTTTTTGTTGTTGTAGCCATGGATGCTTAATTGGATGTTTTGCGATTTGACTTGTATAAATAGCATTTTGAATGAGGAGTTCAAGTTCATTAAATTAATATATTAGTGAAAACTCTTTAGATTAATAGTTGCTTATTCTATTAATTTAAGTATTTTGGGCCAATGTAAGACTATCAAATTAGGTGATGAGTTAAGATAGATTAAGTTAATTAGTCAGTTATATCATCAAATTATACATATATCATGTGAGAGAGAAAGACATAAATCCTTCAATTCTTCTTCGTAATTTAATTTACTTAGTTTATTATCTCTAATGCTAAAAGCTTCCACTGCAGCACCCTTCTTTATTTAAAGAACAAGAAAAGGAAAACAAAAGATGCCATCATAATGGAAATCCATTTTCCTGAGGAAAATGGCAACCTAATCTCATGGCCATGGAGAACACAAAGCCATCTCATGCATGTCCTTTCAAGTCCTCTTCTTGCCCACCCCACAACAGCACACGTTCCGCAGCTTGGGCTGCCTGCAATGACACCAGCTGTGAGATATCATCCATGAACTGCAATGATAAAGCAGCAGGAACAGTAGGTTTGTGTAAAACCTTTTACCTCGCTCTTCCAATCCGTCTTCCAGATTATGAACAGCAGAATCAGTGTCTGGACAAGGGTTCCACAAAGCATGCCAAGCCATATCCCCTGGCATCATCAAGACACTCGTGTGTCAGAGCAGCTCTTGCAGAAGAATGAGCGGTAGAACAGTTTCATGTCTCCATCTCGGATGCCGATGTATGTCAGTAGCACAAGGTTGATCTATGTACGTACCTGCACTCCCCAGTGGAGAAGATAACCCATGAGGAACCCTAGAGGAAGGCCAAAGATGTAGTAGCAACCCAGGTTGATGTAAGCCACCAGAGCCTGCCACCCACCTCCAACAGCCACTCCTGTCTCGAATTGCTCACGCATTCACTTTCTCTCCCACGGAAACATCATCATCGATCCCGAAATGGGCATCCATGCTTACCTGATATAACTGGCTGGATGCTGTTGAGCACCATGGTGATGCCCAGGAGATAGGCGATCTCCGCGACTGCTCGTTGCATGTTCTTGTCGTTGGTGAAGATGACGCTGAAGTAGTCCCTGGTTACGAGGATGGTGGTCATGAAGAGGAGGCCGATGGCGAAAGACTGGACGATCACCACCGCGACGGCGTACTTGGTCGCCCTGGCCCGGCCCGATCCCAGCTCGTTCGACACCCGGACGCTGTGTGGTGGTGCAAGATAGTAGAATCGGTGAGCAACCTTATGGCATGCAGCGTTGATACGGTGGCTGGTGCTTCTACCTTATGGCGGCGTTGAGTCCGATGAAGATCATGCCCTCCCATCCGTTTATGTTCATGCTGTGGAGGGGAGGGGAGGTGGACTGTCAACGGCAGTGGGAGAAGCCGAAGGATGACTGCATGCATGAGCGAGCTTACCAGATGGCGATGGAGCCAACGGCGATCTCAGCGTCGTCGAGGTGGCCGGTGAGCACGGTGAGGATCATCATGTACCAGATCTCGAGGCAGAGCATGACCGCGGACGCGAATGACAACCTGACGAACGCCCACAAATCCCTGAAGGCCGTCCACGAGAGACCGGTCCACCCGTCCTTGCACCAGCCCACAATGTAGGCGACCTGGGCGAGAGAGACGAGCCAGGCCGAGATGTCGTAGGCCGCAGCCGCCCCCCACAAGCCCCACCCGAGGACGAAGACGAAGAGGGCCAGCAGGGCGACGTGGAGGAGGAGGACGAGGAAGCCGATCCAGGCGAGGGCGACCACTTTGCTCTGCGCCTGCAGGAACTTCTGGGCGGGGAAGTTGATGGCCAGCGCGAACATCTGGGGGATGATGCTGACGGCAAACTTGCCGGCGAGCTCGGCTATCTCGTCCTGCTGCCCGATCAGCTTCAGCAGCGGGGCGGCGAACAGGTAGAGCGGGCACATGAGGATGGCGGCCGCCACGAGGATGATCCAGGACCGCTGCATGTACACGCCCAGCATCTCCACCTGCCCCGCCCCGAAGGCTTGCCCGCACAGCGTCTCCAGTGCACTCCCCATGCCGAGCTAATATGGATAGCGTACACTGTTGTCAGCTCCTCAGAACATAAGCTCACGATGACCTACTGAGGCTACCAGTGCCTGAATCAACCTCCCCAGAAAAACACAAATCTTAAAGCTAAAGCACAAAGGAGTCATTATCCATGTGAGAATATATATATATATATATATATATATATATATATATATATATATATATATATATATATATATAATTAGGCCCACATAACAGTAATTCGAGTAGCTCTAGATCCGCGATGCACGGAGTCTGCCCCATCCGCCGATGGGTGTATGCACGCTTTCTGCATATTAAGGAATGGAAGTTTGCCACGTATGTGCTATCCCTAATTTAAAGCTGTTCGGAGTCTGAGAGGGGTCAGCGGATCCGTGGTAGCGGTGGAACTGTGCCTAATTTACGGCGAGAGGAGAGGCGAGAGAACGGCGAGGAGTTATTACGGAGTCAAAAGTACGAGGGCGAGGAGGAGGGCGTACGAGGAAGCCGAAGGAGAAGGTGGAGATGACGTTGAGGGCGACGGCGACGGCGGAGAGCTCGAGGTTGCCGATGTGGCCGACGAAGATCTGGGTGGAGGAGCTGAAGCCGTAGAGGCAGATGATGTTGAACGCGATGGGGGCGCCAATGCACCACAGCCTCTTGGACTCCGCCCCGAACAGCTCCCACGCGTCCCGCAACCCCCGCACCGGAGGGATATCCTCCTTCTCCACCGCCTCGACGGCGGCTACAGTCATCCCTCCTCCCTTGCTCCTCCACGGCCGCCCCTTCTCTTCGCCCACGTTGTGCAGGAGGGGCTGCTGATCCATGGGCACCGTCCCCATGTCTCGTTGTGTCCCCTCGGCTCCTCTGATGCGGACGGCGGTGCAAGCGGCCTTCTCTGTCTCTCACTGAGGATAATTTATAGATGGAGAGAGAGACGAGATACGCAGTGAAGAGAGAGAGCGAGAGGAGTGAAGGGTGTTTATAGCAGTCCAGCCACAGTCTTACTGACACATAGCCAAGCTGTTACGTGATGACTTGATGCGCATCATAACATGATTCTATTATCCATATTAATGACGAAAATAAACATATAATAATATAGAGTATGAGTCTCACCGACACACCGCTTGCATCCATGCAATGCATGAATTAGTTCCTCACTTTGGCCACCCAATTTTTTGCTTCATCATCTATTTTCATCTATTTCTCCAATACTTTTTATATATCCAAATTAATGACATCTTTAATTCTTCTTTTAATGTCACTTGAATTGTATCATTATAAATTCAATCATATTCCTACTAAATTTAAGTTTTTTAGTCTCTAAATTTATCTCACAATGTTTTTTCATATAATATGGTATTAGAAGAGGCTATGGGTTAAATTAGTCAGACCAAATACACTTGAATTAATTTTGCACATCAAACCTAAAATAATGACTTGTATGAAGATTTTTTTAAATAAATAATAAGTGATGAAGACGAGATTCGAATAAATCAAGACTTTGTAATATACTGATTGAAATCTTTATCAACTATACTATCTAACATCTTCAAAAATATATTGAATGAGGTTCCAAACTATTAATTTTTAATAAAAAAAATTGATACATACCACTAAATCAATATTTAATACATAAAAAAATATCGGATGAGATCTTAAACTATCAATATTTGATAAGTGAATCTAGTACACTACAACCATATCAATGCTTAAGATGTAAAAATATATATGAAATGAGGTTTTGCATCATCAATCCTTAATAAATGAGTCTGATACATCATTATCAAAGTAATGTTTAAGGCATGTAAATGAAGATATTAGATTTATATACTTTTTATATATACTTGTATATAAAGTAGGATTCAAATGACTTTCTCAATGCGATCTACAACATGTCACAACTTTCCCGTGGGACACAAAGAAACAAATCCTCGATTGGTCCATGGTTTTTGGAGGCTTCCCATAAAGGCTTATCACCAACTCAGATTGCCACCTCAAAAGAAGATATCGTGGATCAGCCTCTCAGAAGAATCTTTTGTTTAGGTTTGGCATGAGGTGAGGCCAGCAGAAAACGTCATAGCTTCGATGGCTACGTTCATGTCTTGCCGTGGTGTCTGCTACTTTGAGTGGTTGGCAAGATGTGTCAAAGACAGGGACTCATTCGGAGGGGTCGAAGAGTTTGTATTTTTTTTGGTTATTCAGGTCAGATCGATTTAGATTGCTGGAAAATATTCATGAAAAGATGGATGAAGTTATAAAGATTAATCTTTATGTTGGTAAAGATGGTAAAGTGTGTGTTAGGATCCTTTTATTTTCTGTATTTTTTTATATTTTATGTTTATTTATTAAGTCTGTTTAGTTCAGTTAAAATCAAAAATCTATAAATAGAGATGTAATTATTTTTTTTTTGTCTATGAAAAATATTATTCAGTCTTTTGATAAAACCTTAGTAGGTCAATCCCCTCGAAGCGATCATTCCCTTTTCTCCTTTTTTTTCTTTCACGATAAAACCTAAGGTCTTATCAGTGTGATGTAATAGGTTAAATTTTAGATTATATTGGTGATTGAGATAATAAATTAATACTTTAAAAACATATATGTGGAGTATTACTCGTGTGTGTCGTGTGGTGACATATCATCGCTTATTTAGACAATCATCTCTATTCATAATATTGGTAACACAATCAATATCTTATAATCATTACCTTGATAATTGGATGTATGATCTCATAACTAAATAATAGTTAAGCAACTCATGTAATTGTTTCCGACATTAACCATCACTTTCGGTTCAATTGTTACTTTAGCATACTATAAAAGCATCACGAGTGTGTGCTACAAGTGAGATTTTACTAGTTTTACACTATATTTTCGGATCCTCGAACCCCTATTAAGTTAAGCATCAAAGGGACTTTGGTCGCATGTAGTTTTGCATGATTATTAGGTGTCCTCTATATGTGACGAATAAGGAGCTCAATCGAATTTAAACTCTCTCTACAAGTTAGGCAACTAAAATCTGTTTTATCAAAGAAAGATTATAATAAAGTGTTCAAATTCTGAATCAAATAATTCATGTGGATCATAACTTGATTTATATGAGATTAAGTTTGAACCTACGAGAAGATTATCACAATCAATAAGATTCTTATTTAAAATATGAAAATTAATTTGTGTTATAATACAATGTAATTTTATTATTAAGTCGCATGATGATGTATCGATCTATCCGATTTATACTGTATTTGAATATTTGAAAGTCATATTTAAGATGTATTTAATAAGTAAAATAGATATGTAATTCAGATCAAAATTTAGGTATCCGAACATTTGGTGTATTGAATATTTTGAGCTTTTGTCTTATCTCTAACAATAGATGCTGTGATGCGGTGGTCCCGTCGACAGGATCTCTGTCGTACGATTCATAGATGTTGGTGGACTAAAAAATCCAAAGATCAAACATTATTCATAGATTCTTCATGTTTGATGATTGGTGATGGTAATGATAGAAAGTGGACATGTGAATTTTACCCTAACCAGAGTAACTATACTGACCTCCAAATTTGAACTTGAATTAGAATTGAATATATATTTATTTGTTTTCCTATTTAATGCCTACATAAGTTGGATTAGTCATATGCATTTTACTATTTTTTTTAAATAAAAACTATTATATTAAGGGAACTAGTGGGACAAAAATCGAGGGTACAAAAATCCTCATGACAAAAAATGAGGGAGACCATGGATCTTAAAAAATTGAGAATCCTACGAGCCACGAGATTAAAAGATCTATCCAAATATATATATATAATAGATGATAAATTATGTTGTAATTAGTTAAATATCTAATTTAGAAGCATGGATCTCTCACTAGGCATCGTTAGAGTTAAAAAAGTTAAAAGACTTCGAGACTCCAAAGTGATGTAGATTGTGAAGTTGGACTAGTTTGAGCCCTTCCAACTTTGCGCGGGCTTTCACCGTTCGTCTTCGAGTACTATTCGATCATACTCTATCTTTAATTCATACACTTTTCTCTTTTTATGATATAGGGATAAAAAGATTTTCTATTATGGACAGTATTCTACACTAGCTTTCCATTGTCTAATGTAGATATGAATATTTAAAGGAAATTACGATTGGAAAACTTTTATTCGTGGGGAGATAGAAAAAGAGAAAGAAGAGAGGAAAAAAAGCTAGAAAAGGGGATGACTTATCTACTACCATCAGAGAGCCATTAATGTCAAGCATGATGGCTCGTTAGCATATAATTTTGATGTCAATTATATGACAATCTAAATTTAATTTAATATTGAAAGTGGAAAAAGAATTAAATATTAAAAAAATTCATGAGAAATTTCTTTTAATCTGGATTGAAACCCAACAATATCATAGATTTAGAAACAATGCTTTATCAAATCATATCATAATACCTCATATATCGATCGTTAATTTATAATGAGATCATATTGTTATATAGATAAGAATAGTTCAGTCTAAAATTGAGAACGGGACAGAATATCTCCTATCAATAATATAATCTTATATATCATAATCTAATTAGATCTCTGATATATTTTATTGTAGGTTATCGGGTCCTATAATTTTACATTGAATTGATTTATCGAGCTAAACCATACTGATAATGTTAATTCAGGATTAATGGCCAATTAAACAATTCAAACTCGACTAGTGTTTTTGTGGTGGAAGTTGCAAGTGCATGCATGCAAGCATCTGCTGCGTCACCCTCCATGACTTCACCATATCGGCAGCAGTTCAAGCTCTCAGAGAAATGGTGCATGAGAAACCTTGGATGTGACAGTCATCATGGTCGGACCCCATCCGTCTCTGACAATGGTGTTCGTCTCTGTGGCTTCGACGTACTGCTGCTTTGACCCATTAAACAAATGGAGAGAGGCACTCCTCTTTGACCCTTCCATGTACAATGAAACCAAATCCAATTCTATTCCCTCCTCCCTTTCTCTTCGTCGCACGTGGAGAATCGCCATGCGTCGCCCTCTCCCGGACTCCGCTGTTAAATCCCCGTGGGGGATCGGAGGGAGCAGTCATTCATGGCGGACTCCACCCGGGGAGGAGGAGGAGGAGGGGAGAAGGAGGGCGAGGCGACGCGGTACCGCGGCGTACGGCGTCGGCCGTGGGGCAAGTACTCGGCGGAGATCCGCGACTCGGCGCAGCACGGCGCCCGCGTCTGGCTCGGCACGTTCGACACCGCGGAGGAGGCGGCGCGGGCCTACGACCGAGCCGCCTTCGCGATGAGGGGTTCCCTCGCCGTCCTCAACTTCCCCGGTGAGGCCGGCGCCGGTTCCTCGCGGGCCGGGAAGCAGGTGATCGAGCTGGAGTGCTTGGACGACCGGGTGCTGGAGGAGCTCCTGGAGGTCACTGAGAAGGAGAAGAAGAGCAAGAAGAAGTAGCGCGGCTTTCAGCAACATGCAGGAATAAGTGAAGGCTGCAGTACTAATCTACGTATCTATCTGTGTGTCAGTGTGTATGTAACCACGTAATGTTTCGGAAGTCTCTGTCAGTGCAATCTTCTTTCAATGATTGGATTCTGGTCCTCTCCTCCTCCATGGAAGAAGTTTAGGCCGACAGAGATCTAAATAATGTCAAGCAACCGCTGGTTGTCTTCCTCCCTCCATCTCCCCACTGCGTATAATCGTGTTCTTTCCTCCATTTTCATGCATCAGTCCACTGCTGCCATTAGAGATGAAAGGGTTTCATGAAATCATACCAGAAGAAAGAAGCTGAGGGAAAAAAGGAAGAGACAAGGAATTGTATGTCCCGAAACAGTTGCATGTCCCGTCCTTATCTCAGCTAGATCGCAAATCCAGTTCATCGCAGGCAGCTACTGCTGCTTCCTGAAATCTTATATATTGCTTAGGCTGACTGTAGTTGATGCCTCGATGGCATGCACTTCAAGCTTTTTGACTTTGGATGCAATTACCAATGATAATAACAATAAAAGTATCAGTTAGTGTAGCCGATAAAGATTTGATGGTTTATAGATACTGATCTTCGAATTTCAACTTTATCATTTATCATTTATCATTTATCATTTATAAAAAAAGAACTTCTAAGGCACTAATTACATGGTTTTTTTTTGTATCTTATTGTTATTATTTGATAAAATCTAGTTTACACGACAATAACATATGTTGTAATATCTTAACTATTGGAGTTGGTTATGAATCTTTTGCGAATGAACTTTGTGCAATATAATCTTTTTTTTTAATTAAAAATAAATATATTTGAACTTTATCTATATTTTCAACTAAAGTCTTATCTTTATCTTTTCTCTACACCATTAATACTAATTAGCTTAAATTTTCTAACTATAACATCTATCTATATTCCATCTTAAGTGATTTTTTCTCGTTTTATTCTCTAACTTTTTACGTTCAAAAACATCTTTCTCTTGGCTTCTCCAGACATGTTTATATTTTTTTAATATAATTTTCTTTTATTTTATCTTTTGTTGGGATTATACCTAAATAGTAAAAGAAAATATGACATGAGAGCGACGAAATTTTAGTATTGTAAGGAGTTTACTTAGGAAGATTGCATAGGCTTCATGCAAGAGCTTACCTCTCGATTAATTATTCTGGAGAGGATCTGAATTCTCCTATATTTCAAGCATAATAATCTAAACATCTATATTTAAATGGGAAAATGAGTGTTAATTCCTTTGGTAGTTAAATTGATATAGGTTTCTAACAATAAAGCATTGAATTTTGTGGCAATATCCATCTACATTTGATACAATCCCCACCAGCAGGCACTTTGCCTAATAAGTGATCTGTGACATTATAGAATGCAATCCTTACCTTAAGATTTAATTAGGAAAAAAGATTAATTATCAATGAATGATTGTTGTAATTGTGCACATATATACTTGTATTTGTAAGATGAAATTTTTTGTTCTCTTTTTTAATCCAAATTGTATTACGTGATAACAATTATTATTATTTTTTGACATGAGAGATCAGGGTTGGAGTCACGAAAATAACTTTTCTATATTTAGATATAAGGGTAAATATGTTGATCCTTCCTATATCTTTCATTGATATGATCTTCATCTTTAGGTTTGTCTTTTATTTTCATAATATAATATGATTCAATAAACTAACTACAACCTAGCTAGGCATAAAGAGACCTTGAGCTTTGCAATTGCAAAAGCTAAAAGCAATGCTTTTGATGCTTAGTCCTGCGTGCACTTCTCTTTATAAGCAAAATTTTCTTGTATGCATCAGATTCATGACTTTTTCATAAATCTTGACCACTTACTTATAAAATCATATATAATAAAACAAAATCTTGTCCTTGTTAAGGTCACAATGCACATAATACTCTTTGCCATATCCTTTAATACCTCCTCCAAAAATCAGTAGTTTTTTATTTATCCCTTTAAATCTAAGTTTAACACACACACACACAGCTTAGGAAACAAGGAGACAAATAAAAGACAAAAAATAATGATATCTTTAAAATTTTAATACCTTTTAAATTCATTCACATGTTTAGTGACGACTAAGCCGAGTTGATTGAACCAACAAAAGTGAACTATGCAAAATATTTGATATTTAAGGATTTTAAAGTGCATACTGTTTAAATATTTGAAACTAAAGAAACAAAAGGGAAGGACATGATTTTGGTCATGCATGGAAGAAGAGGCATAGGGGGTCAAAAATAATGAGAGGAATACTAGAAAGTGTTACTTGTCGGGTTGATGGAAGAATAGGAGTGTTAAATATGCACATCATTACAGCACTTTCCTTGATGTTGATCTAAATTGACTCCCATCAAATTCCCAGCAAGAATGTTCAGAGAATCCCTCTAGAAGATTGATGGCATTCTTTTCTCACACACCAATCTTTGAAGGGCATCATCATGAAGCCATCCATTTTGAATGTTCCCAACCTTTTCTGAGCCTTTTATATATATATATATACACACACTGTCACCATCGATAATATTTTAATTGATATATATACACTACAAAGTAATACCTTCAGTTAATTAAGAATATTTTAATTTACCTTATTGATTTGAGTAAAAAATTTATAGGATTCGCTCTATTTTTTCTCATAGATGTAATGCATCAGTGCATCTTCTCATTCATCATTTATAGGTGTCTCATTAATATGTTTATAGATCTTCTTGGCATATGCATATGCACATACTATAAAACCGAATTGTTATTATTATCATTGTATATGATTAGGACAATGATATGATTCAAATACAATAACTTAGCAAATGGAAATGAGTTGATTGGCTGTACATAAATGCCAAATGTTGTTAGTATTATCTAATGAGGAGACTATACATGACAGAGATGTCACTTCGTAACCAAATTATTGGCTCCTGGCCATCAATGTCTAATCAACATCAACCTAGGATACTTCTAGAACCTTGGATTCGTTAAGTCTCACATTTTAACTTTTTAGGAGCCCATTCTTAATCTTATAACTTCTAACAAATCCATCAAAACCCTACAATTTGACCATCTTGCGTCTTAATCTTATAACTTCTAACAAATTTCATATTAGTATCATAAATTTTTTTTTGAATCACACTAATCAAATCATATTAGATTTGTGTTCATGAGATCTGATATAATTTTATGTTGGTTATTAGTGACCTAACGTAACTTTTTATATTTTTTACACATACTTTAATTAAAATATTCTTAATTAAACTATTCGAATCACAGTCTTAATTAAAATATTTAAAATTATATGTAACCTTTGGATTATTTAGAAATATAAAATATTACACTAATAAAAAATTAAATAGTCTTAAACATAAACAAAAATAAATATTCGATCACATGATAAGATAAAATGAATAATATTGACTAATATTATAAATATAAATATTTCTCCATGTTAAGGAGTACATGATAACATTAAAATTTATTTGAGATTTATTTTTTATCATTAACTTGCGTTTAAGTTAATTATCACATTGATTGAGTTATGATGCATAATATTGAACATGATAAGAGATCGAGGAGTAAATAATTATCCAGATTATCTGAGGATGGAGCTATAAGTCATATTATAGAATCATTATATGAATAATACTAGTATTTGCTTATGAGCTAAATTGGATTACTTTGTATTCTTATATTTTAAAAAGCTGATTTGATGTCATACTTTGAATTGTGATGGGTTATTGGTCTGTCGGCATTGATATCCGGCCCAAAGAATGGGAAGACGATAGAGGCAATTGCTGGACATGATGGGCCGGAATGGGTCCAATTGGACCCATGTGGATGTATGCACTTCAGTGCTTGAAGAATTGTACTGATTTATATATGTTTGATAATACTATTATTATCAAAGAATAGGTAAGTAAAGAGTATTGTTCCAATAGATGCCTTATATCATGACAGAATAATAACATTTAAAGACAACTAGTGGATCGAGATCCGAATCCGAATCATGCCATGTCTGTTATCTGTTGCCACACCTGCCACGTGGGCATGAGATGGGATATACTACAAATATCTCCATCGTGGTCAAAAGCTTCGTTCTCGTGCGCTATTTGCATCCTCCGAGAGAGAGAGAGAGAGAGAGAGAGGAATCGAGGAGATGGAGAAGGCGATCAATCGGCAACGAGTGCTCCTCCAGCACCTCCAACCATTCCCCTCTTCTTCTTCGCCATTGGTCTCGGTAAGCGGTCCTGTTCTTCTCGTTCGGTCGGTGTGGATCGGATCTGCTAGGGTTTTTGGAACCCTGGGATTTCTTGATTCGATCGTCGCTTTCGTTTGTTTATTGGGGCTGATCGCTTGATCCAAGGGTCGGTTCTTGATATGAAGAAGTCAGGTTTATCTTCGATCGTTCCCTTTGTGATTCTTGATGGCAGGCTTCTGTATGTGCCGCTGGGGACAGTGCGGCCTATCAACGGAACTCTTCCTTTGGGGATGACGTCGTGGTTGTCGCGTAAGCTCTCCGTATATCTTGATCTCTCCTCAGTGCTCAAAGCAGATCTGGTCTTCTATAGCTTGCGTTGACCTTCGGAATTGGTTCTGTATAGACTTTTGGAAGCCTGTAGTATGACTTATTTGTTGGACGGAGATAGGGAAGAATAGTGCGATCATGCACTGGAAGGCAAATCTTGGGATTGGTTATGTTGATGCTTTTCTCCAGTAGAGGAAATCTGGTGTCGGTCACATGAGCGGAGCGTTCTAAGAGCAAATCAGTTAGATACACCATTTATTTGGTTTTTGTTGTGAAGAAACTTATTAGTCGTCTACACATCATGCAACTTGCTTCAAGCTTTCATCACTCACCGAAGAATGTCATGCGTGGCTGATACTATTGAAAGCATTTGTCAACACCTTCTGCATATAAGATTCATCGTAGTCAATATGATTCATTCCAAAAGTTTAAACCATCGATAATTTTATTTCTTGTTTTTAAGTTTGCTTTTGTTGGTCTTTGAGTACTGGCATCTTTCCTCCTGTCGGGCATTGTGACCATGTTTCATTTATTTTCTTAGTCCAGTATTTTGTTAATTTTGATTTGCTATGGATCACACTATGTATTTGTTATCTTTTTGTAAGTTCTACTTCTATCATGATTCTACTACCCTATTGTAATAGTGCATACCGAACTGCAATCTCCAAGTCCAAAAGAGGGGGTTTTAAGGATACATACCCTGAGGAGCTGCTTACTGCTGTGCTGAAGGTCTGTGTTCATAACCAATTTGTGTTTCATGGCATGGTAACTACAAAGTGGAGATAATGTCAAAAGCATTTTTTTCTCTTTTAGGCATTGTTGGATAAGACTAAACTGAATCCAAATGAAGTGGGTGATATTGTGGTTGGCACGGTACTGGCACCAGGCTCTCAAAGAGCGACTGAATGCAGGATGGCAGCATTCTATGCTGGTTTTCCTGGTACTTAGACTCCCTGCTTTCTTTAATAATGCTGACATCTTATGTACAATCTTGATACATCTTATGATATTTTCCCCCGACAGAAACTGTTCCAATTAGAACAGTGAACAGGCAGTGCTCATCGGGACTTCAGGCAGTTGCTGATGTTGCTGCTTCTATTAAAGCTGGATTTTATGATATTGGTAATTTTTTTTAGTTTACCTGTTTTCATGCTTGCATAAAAAAAATTCTTCTAATCTTTTTGTTCTTTCTGCCATTGCAGGAATTGGTGCTGGGTTAGAGTCAATGACTGCAAATTCTGTGGCTTGGGATGGTTCGATAAATCCAAAAGTATGATTTTCGGATCCTTGTTTAGTTACTTAAAAGTGAATTTCCATAATCTCATTCTCTGCTATATACATTTTTCCTCGAGTCCTTCAGGTAAATAAGTTTCAACAAGTCCAAGATTGTCTTCTTCCGATGGGAATTACATCCGAGAATGTTGCATTTCGTTATGGTGTGACTAGACAAGAACAAGATCAGGCTGCTGTGAGTCTATGGCCATTGATTATATTGGTCTCATCAATAGTTTTGTCATCTTGTATTCATTACTACCTTATTTTTCTATGTCCAGGTCGAATCTCATAGGAAGGCAGCTGCGGCAACTGCTGCTGGTAAATTCAAAGAAGAAATTGTTCCAGTGATCACAAAGGTAAACTATTACAGTACTTTTTAGTACTTTTTGAAAGGTATTTTTTTCATTTTACATTTTAGTAACTGAATATCTTTTAGCCTTGAGTCGTCAATAGCTGCAGTAGTATCCAACATACACCCTGTGAAAGTGTTTATAATTGGCATAAGATTAAAGGTATTGCACCAATCATATCACATTTTGATGATATGATTTACTTTTTGAAGATTGTAGACCCAAAAACTGGAGAGGAAAAGCAGGTGACCATTTCTGTCGATGATGGAATTAGGCCAGAAACTTCTCTATCTGGTTTGGCAAAGTTAAGACCAGTATTTAAAAAGGATGGAAGTACAACTGCTGGTATTGGAGCAGTTCTTTTTTGTATGATAAGTTTACTACAAGCTATTGATCTCTTGTTAGCTATTTAAATGTGATTATTCGTTTTAGGCAATTCTAGCCAAGTAAGTGATGGCGCTGGAGCAGTTCTCTTGATGAGGAGAGATGTTGCAATGCAAAAAGGGTTTCCTATACTTGGTGTATTCAGGTTAAATTTCTTTCATTTCATTAACAAATTAAATTTACTTTGTACTTTTTTCCTATGTTAATTCATATATAACAAAGGATACATGAAAGATCCTTTATTGGCTCTTTCTTTAGCCCTATGTTGCTTATCCCTAAGAGGTCTTTCCTTCACTAGCAGGTTTTTTCAGAAAACTCCATTTATTCTGGTGTGGATGGCAGGCAAGCCTATATTTCTTGGTTTCAATATGTCTCCTTACGAGCGTTGTTTATGTCTCCTATTATCTAAAAATAATCAGGTTATTAGTGATAGGACTAAATAAAGAAATAACCCATTATGTGCGAAATTATAGAACTCTTTTAAAATCAAATAATTCCATCGAATTGAGTATGATTGTATGTGTGATAGCATCTACTATATCAGGAATATCAATAAACCCAATTCTTGCAATTGCTCAGGATACCCTCTTTTAGCTTCTAGGTCTAAGATCTCTCTTACTAACTCGAATAAAAGAATTAGTAGATATCTTACAACTGGAATCCCTCTTTTTTCTGATCCATATCCTCCACCACCATGAACTCCGGTTAGATTCAGGTATGATATACTTTTTATTTATTGGGAGAACTCAAGTACTCTCTTGCGGATCCATGAAACAACTCTTAGAAATATTTTTCACTTTTGGAAGATACAAGAGCGAAACAATCAACCTATTGATATTGGAAGACCAAAAATATTCTTTCAATGTCTCATTTCTGGGTCTAATGGAATTCGTAGGTATATGAAGAAGCCCCATCAAATAGAGATTTTTTTCTTTCGACCATCTTTCGATTGTTAATATGAGATATAAGGACCGCTACTAGTACTACAGCTTTGATCGTGAAATATCGATTACTTTTTGAACCCTATGAATCACGTGAAAGTAGGATACTCCAAATTAGGGGGTTAAAGAATTTCATAAAGCATTCTTGATGGAGAAAATGTGAGTGAAAGATCCCATTGAATTGAGTTTGATCCATGAATCTAAGAAGTAGTGAGAATTCTTGATCTCTCTCAATTCGACATCCCGGGATTTGAATTGTTGTCATTTTATTGATTCCTGCTAAAGATTTAATTTCAACTGGAATTTGGTTATTCACGATGTACGATGATCTCTGTTAAGCATCCATGGCTGAATGGTTAAAGTGTCCAACGCATAATTGGCAAATTCGTAGTTTCAATTTCTGCTAGATGCACGCCAATAGGAACGTTCAGTGAGTCTATTGGAATTGGCTCTGTATCAATGGAATCTCATCATCCATACATAGGGTTTCCAATGTTAATTCATTTCATGAAGGGTCATTGCAAAGGAATGACAGTAAAAAGCAGATATTGCATGGGCTTACTTAGAGAAGGTGGCAAAAAAGATGAAAAAGTGGGTAGACTTGGGAACGTGACCATAGGAGTTTAAAGTTGGTGACTTGATGTTGGTGAAGCTCCAATCAGCATCACTCTAGTTCTTTAGGCATAAAGTGCATAAGGGATTAGTGTACAAGTACGAAGGACCCTTCCTAATTATCAACAGTGTAGGCAATGCCTCCTACAAGTTGCAGCTGCCGACGTAGCTTAAAATTCACAATGTCTTCCATGCAAGCAACTTGAAAACCTACCACTCAAACTCGCATATGCTTCCCGAAGTGTTCTAACTCGACTACCCCCACCAAAGCCAACTATAAGAAGGAAGTTGAAACTGTTTAGTTGATCGCAAGACAAAGCTACCCAACGGAGTGGAGTAGATCGAGTACTTAGTGAAGTTGCAAAAGCTTCCTAAAACAAAAGCTAGTTTGGAGCTTGAAAATGTCCTATGATATGAAGTAGTCATCAAAGCCTACCAGCAAGCGTCGACAATTTAAGTGGGGGAGAATGTCACGAATGGTTGTTGCGCACTCGTAACATCTTCGTTAACAAACCATTTGTCGCTTTTGTTTGCTTGTATAGATACTAGGCAGCATGTTTTGTCACGGTTTTGTGTGTTTTTATTGGAACATTGTGAGCAGGAACAAATCGCAAGGTTGCAGAGCGATCGCTCACCGTAACGGGCAAAACTGTCCTAAAATGGCTCCGTTTTCACGTATCATGGCTTGTTTTCTATAGGTTGCGGTGCGATGCAGTGTAAAACATTAGCCATCTCAGCACCCTGGAACCCCTCAGGTGGAACCTGGCTAGATAGGGGGTTTAGGGTAGTGTTGGGCGTTGTTTAGATTTCAGAAGTTAGCATGTTAAATCTATGGGAACTTTCCATCGCACCTGACACCGGGTGAGTAATCATTTGTGGACTTGCGACTATCCATTTGCCTTCTAAAGTCCTTGTTTTCTCTTTTTTTTCTTCTCTCTTACACACCAAGTGTTTGTTGAATTGCTTGTAAAGTTGTCTCTTCGCAAGATGTAGATACTTGTCTATCGCTCGTTTTTGAACTAATCAATTTGATCTTTTATAGGTCCTACGGGACCTGAGCGACAGAGCGAGGTTACAACTAGGTTGACCCTTTGCGGACGAATAACGCAAGGGTGTTTCATGACTTAAGCAATTCTAGTTAAGTCCATGACATTGGCGCAAGGGTGCTTCACGACTTAGGTAATCCTAGCTAAGTCCGTGACATTAACGCAAGGGTACCTCACGACTTAGACAATTTCAGCTAAGTCCGTGATATTGCCACAAAGGTGTCTCACGACTTAAACAATTTTAACTAAGTCCATGATAGTAAGCTGCTTGTGTTTTTGCTTTTAAGGCTTATGTTATATTTATATTTGCTGTTGATGTCCACGCCGATCGCTTGCGGACTAGTTTTATTTGATGATCCACTGGTTATATTCACTCAACTGTTTGTAGGAGTTTTGCTGCGGTTGGAGTGGACCCTGCTGTCATGGGTGTTGGTCCAGCTATTGCAATTCCGGCTGCAGTAAAATCTGCCGGTCTGCAGATTGAAGATGTTGATCTGTTTGAAATAAATGAGGTGATTTTTGCATATAAATGCTATTATTATTATTAATTTTCTTGGTTAAGTGTAGATATTGCAGAGTTCGAAAGTTAGTGTTGCTTTCATGTAGGCCTTTGCCTCTCAATTCGTATATTGCTGCAAGAAGCTGGAGCTCGATCCAGCAAAAGTAAATGTTAATGGAGGTGCTATTGCTCTTGGTCATCCCTTGGGTGCAACAGGTACTTGTCACTAGTCATTTCTTCTTTGTAGAAATTGCCAGGCATAGGTTTGTGCATCTGTGCATATTAACTAGCATGTGATCAATGTGAGATGATGTTGGTAATGGTAAGGCTCGGCTGGGAGAAAAAATTAGTCTACCAAATATGATAGTTTCTTAGTTTAGTTATGATAGTTGTTATGGAGCTTATAGTTTATTAAGCTCCATACAGAGCAGCCCAACAAAGAAAAAACTCTCAACATAGTGGAATTTGGGACTGCACACCATAAGATTATTTCATTGCTGCAAATTCTTGAGGGTAAGTAGAGATCCAATAGAAAAATCAAGTGCTTAGCCGAAGGCCCTCTGCCTAATCATTCCTTGGATTCTAGATTTTATCACATCTGACAATTCAAATAATAGTTATATTATTTTGAATTTGGATCACAATGCAATAGCCTCAAATTTTCAAGGATAGATCATGGCTATGTTGGGATTCACAACTAGGGCTGTAGGACAACTCAAGGAGAAGGGTAGGTAGGATATGTTCACTTGTTCCAGCCTTTTCGAGATATCAGAGTCCTGCTAAGATGCGAGTTATTAGTTTCTATATTGATAACTATTCAGAATCATTAGCCTTTTATCTCACTGCTTCGCTTTATGTTGTGCCTTAAAGAGGATAGTTCACAGACATGCCATTCATGCATTCATTCGTGGATAACAATTTCATAAGTATGCGTATGTCACCCTTGAATCACTTCGAAACATTCTTCTTATGATGTATTGTTGCCTAGGTGTTGAATTCACAAAGTCTAAAATTACTTTTGATGTTTTTACTGGTGTCACTGTGACATGACTAGCTTATAATTTCTTTCCTCGTCTGCTGAAGGTGCACGCTGCGTGAGTACTCTCCTAAATGAAATGAAACGAAGGGGCAAAGACTGCCGATTTGGAGTCATCTCGATGTGCATAGGTCTCGCCATTCGATTCTTATCCGCTTCGCTGTACTAAAAGCAGTTATTTGTCTTGGCTGAGCAATTTTGTGCATGGTGCAATGCAGGTTCAGGAATGGGTGCCGCTGCTGTGTTTGAAAGAGGAGATTCTGTCGACGGCCTCACGAATGCCCGGCAGATCCATTCCCACAACCTTCTGTCCAAGGATGCTATGTAGAACCCGCCCAAAGAAATTTAGTGAATGCCTTGGGCATCGTCATCGCTAAGCACAGTACATGTCTCTGTTCCCACGAGCCACGAGGACTGGTCACACGAAATAAACTGCTTCGGCAGATTAGATAACATAAGCAATTTGAAATTTTTGCGGCTGCATCGCATGCACCATAGTGTAATCCACGCTATCTCCAATAATGTTTGTAGAATCATTATCATTATCGTCAATATTAATCATTACAAATGATAATGTTATTATTGATGATAATGGTAATACTGTTGGTATTGTCAATGTTAATCGGAATTACAATGGCTTTGATAATGATGTTAACATTGATAGATATAACTGTAATGATATTATAATGGTAATGATATGATAATAATAATGTTCATAGTTATAGGAATTAGTAATGGTATTGGTGATGAGAAAATTAATTATAATGATAATAGTGATCGTAATAATCATAATGACAGTGATAATAGTGATAACTTCAATACCATTATTATTATGAGTGCTGATAGTTCTGACAAAAGAACATGCATAAGAATGTGAATATTATTATTAATCTTCAGCGAGTCAAATAAAAATCACACTGAAAAACTACCTTATTGTATGGTCTAAACTGCATACATAATATGGTTAATAATCAATTTTTTTTTCTTCAAGGAATGTGAAAACTATAAGCAGAAGATCAAATTGCTAGTAGCTTACTGTTTCAACATCGATTGGATCTGTTGCTTTCAATTTTTGCAGATGGCCACTTGTATTAGGGTCAAACACACTGCCAAGAAAGTTGTACACCTGAGCAAAATCTGGCATAACTTCACAAAACAAAGAAAAGAAAGGTAAGCAATATGAGCAAACTAGCACAATAACAATTAGAGATACTGTTGCAATATTTTTTGGTACGTAAGTCAGGATGTGATTTGTATTCAGGATCGAAAATCCAGCAAGGTGGAAGACATAACTCACCATGAAGAGAAGTGACCAGATTCCCTCGATCCACTGTTTCATAAGAAGGCCAAGTTCTGGGACTGTCAGCAGTACTTCAGCAACAGGAGCTTACGGTCAAAGCTCCGGAATTTACTATATCATCTGCAAACTTACCAGACCTCTCTAATATATTTGATCAAATCACCAAAACAAATATTAAAATAAAACTATCAGACCTTTTGTCGAATGAGATGAAGTAACAGGCTCGATAGAACTCTGAACCCAATGAAAAAAAAGGCATTGTTGCAGGATCTCTATGCATCGATGATGTTGGTTCAAAATGGGCAGAACTCACAAGTAGATTTTTGTTTTGACATATCTAGGGAGCCACCATTTAAAAGAAAAGGACAAGCAAAATTATTAGCCACAGTAAGCATCAAAGCCAACAACTACTCTGAATAATGATTACCATTTTTAGCAGCTTTCTGAGGATATGGATAAGCTGCTTTCTGCTTGGGTCGAGGTGGTGGTACATGTTCATTTCTACCATTCTTCTGAACCTTCAGAAAGTACTTTTGTGCATGGCTCCTTATCTGCAAGGAGGCATTTTGGTATAAGGACGTTGATAAAAGGAAGAAGAAAAAAAAAGTGAAGAAGGAAAAGCATAACCGGTATCACATCTGATAGTGCTTGTAAAAGTTCAATTTTAAACAAATGTGTTCCTAGTGCTACATCTGATAGTGGAAGAGTGGCTCGCTATCCAGAGACATCACTATGCCACTTGAGAAATGGAATTATAGAACAGCAGATATCAATATCAGATTGGACATGTCTGCCACAGGAGGATGATAAATAGCTCTGCAAATGGTGAACTGGATAACTCCATTTTAAACCTATGTGATCAATGAATCTCCAGAGCAACTCTCACATGGACTGTGGCAATTCCTGACCCTAACTTGCCAGCAACCCAAGACTGGATAAAATGAATAGACATTCATCAGGGGCTTTTATGGATACGATGTTTATAGGCAACAACAAATCATGACAATACCAAATGATCTAAAAATGCTAACAGTAAAAACCCCTACGCAAAACCCATGTTCTCAGATCGTCCCATCAGAATGAATCAGAAAGTTAACTTTCGGCCGAAGACACGACCACCGTCGAAAGAAGTCGAGAATCGAGACAACAAGAGAAGCCACGACATCATCAAAAGATGACAAGAATGGTAAAGATTAGCGACGGCGACAAGGAGGAGGAGGAACGAGTGCTTACAGTTGGAGAGCTTCGAGGAACTTGTCGTGCTCCTCCTCCGACCAGTTCTCCCTCGACTCGGTGATGGTGTAGGGTTTGCGGGCCTTCTTTCCGCGGTCATCGGGCGAAGAGCAGGCGAGGACGCCTAGGGATCCGGCGACGCCAGGGAGGGTCCTCCGAGTAGAAGACAACCGCCACCCCCGTTCCACCTCCACCACCATAAAGAGGCTTCTAGAGACGGATTAAGCGATCAGCAGAGGGGCGAAGAAGTCCTTCCTCCACCTTCGATCGGCTTCGCTTCCCTGCCTCTTCTTCTTCTTCCCCTTTGAGCTACAACAAATTATGTGAAAAGATCACAATTAGTTACCGACTCCTCAAGCGATGGTTTCTTGATGCGATTCAAGCTGCGATTACAAGCACGAAAAAGACACGTTGCTTGAAGAGCAGCGCTAGAGCGGCAGGTCGGGCTCCGTACGCGTCCGCGCACGCACAACCTGGCAGACTTCGCCCGTCGTCGTGCCTTACATCCCCCGTTCTCTTTCCCCGGGCTGAGAGGGACTCTGGCGGGCTGCGCACAGTGGCAGTCGAAATTGATGTTGTAAATGGTCATTTCATACCGTGCAAGCATCAAAAACAGTGCACGTGATGTTGCGATTAGCTATTGGACAAAATGGTCATTTCATACCTTCATCCCCATCGTCACCATTCTGTTGCTTGGGATTGCCGACGCCGGTCGGACGATCGCAGCAGCAGCAAACGACAAGGTGGAGTCCTTGCGACGGAAGGGGAGCGGCACGACGAGCGGGAGAGGGCTTCTTCGTCGAGAGAGCGACGGAAGATCTAATTCCTCTCCGTTGTATTGTTAGTGTAAACAACATGGAGCCGTGGCTTCGGGGCCGACGCGGCTCGATTCGGGTCCGGAAGGCGGGATCTCCCCAATGCGGCCCTCGGGTTCGCCGAGGGGGTCGGCCGCGACGGTCCGATGGGGACGGGGTCAGTCGACTCCGCCGGAGGGGGCTTCGCGGCTGGGCATGCGCTCCGTCTGCAATCCTGCACATAGGTCGGGTAGAGAGACGTGACCCGACCCTTCCGATGATCGAGTCAGTAAATGGTGGAGGGGGTAGAAAGAAGAAGAGGAGTTTGAGGTGTCTCCCTGGTATGTTCTCTCCTCCGTCATCCGTCTCGGTCCCCCTTGCTCGTTGAGAGTGCGAGGGTATTTATAGGGAAGCTTGCTGTGGTTTGATGTGCCCGCTTGCCAGGGTATATGGTGGCGTCGGACACAGGCGTTGTGTAGCGTGAAGAGCCAAGCCTGAGGGGTTGTTAATGTGTCTCGGACTGTGTTCTGATCCGTTTGACTGGGTACCGTCGCGCTGACTGAGGTGTGAGGCACGACTGACGTCAGTCGGGTCTTATCATAATTATTATCCTCATCAGATTCAGTTTACGATTTTAAAAAATCAAAATCATCGGTTTTGAAATTGGAATCGTCTGAAAGGTGCTGGTTATACTAGGTAGGATGACGTTAAGAGTTCTCGAGCATCATGGTCACGACCCTGCCATCGTAGGCCATGCGACGAAAAAAAAGCAACGAGTGATGTCCTTGTGGACGTGCCAAAAACCTGCCGAGTGCCATGGGGATGGGAGTGACGATGCGGAGGACCTCGACGCCATCAACTCGGATGAAGCCAACGCGAGTCTTGTGAGAGCCAGTGGCGACAATGGACCACGCACGTCCAATCGAAGGGGAATAGTAGACGAATGCTAGCAAACAAACTCCATCTCCCATGCCGCACAGAATCTTTTTTGGGCTTTCGGAGAGAAGAAATTCAAAGGGGAATTAAATCATCCACCACTCTTACGAAGAAACTCTTCGTCACCCTCGCTCACGGTGCCGCTCCCGCGAGAGCTCCACCTTTGTCGTTTGCTATCACCACGACGACCTTCCGTGAAGGTACCATCGGTGATGGTACGAAATGATCATTTGATCTATCAACTAATCACATGACATCACGTGCACGACTTTACTTTCCGTCGATCGTAGAAATGAACGATGGAGTTGGAAATGAACTAACTTGTATCATTTTAGATACTGTGAGAACCCAAATGTGACTCGTAAAAAGAAAATATTCAGGGACCCATGGAGTTAACTAAGGGAAGAAATATGGCGCCATTGATGTATGATGGATGAGTAAATTAGTTAAAGCAAATGCAAGCCAATAGTAGTTGTTCTGATTCCAAATGTTATGAAAACATTACAAGACGAAGAACATTAACTACACATAAACAGTGTGGGCCCTCCGAAGGGCCAGATTACATGGTACGTATACGAAATCACCAGTTCCTGATAAGAGAAATCCCACAACCCCCAATTAACTATTTCATGTACTTCTGCAGAAACTTGCGGTGGAAGTCGTTCCTGATGGTATCGTTGATGAAACGCTTGGCGATCTTGGTTTCCCCGCGAGCCTGATTCTTGAAGACCACATCGTCATCCCACCTGCAGCACCAAAACCTTGTGATAAGAAAAGATATACGCATAGAGGAATGTAAATGGATAAAATTACTCATTAAGGTGACCTTCTTTTAACATTGAAGGAGGCTGAATTGCTGAGGTTGATCAATGGGTTTCCACGCATCAACTCAGCTTCTTTTGCCTTCAGCTCTTCCTCCTGTTGTTGTCGTTCCTGATGCATTCATTACAAGAGACTGTTTGTCAGCTTATGAAGTGAATTAGAATAGTGAAGCCACTGCATGAATGAAAAATTGATCATCCACCATTTGCATGGTAAAAAGTGGATAAAACCATGTGTAGCTAATACACCTTGAAAACAAAGAATGGTTGGAGATAAATCAGCAGGGATATATCACTATTCCACCAGCACGATCCTACTTGAATCAAACTTTGTACAAGGACTGCTCGATCAGCCTCCCAGGATTTATTTTACCACCTCACATTAATAAAATTAAAATATGACAAAATTGTTCAATGTTCATTTGTCATATTATATTAAAAGAGGGCATGTTTTAGTACTTGACAATGGTTCTAAAAACAAGCCATAGGAATAGATGATAGGGTCGATTCATGTGCAAGAATCTATGTCAATAAAATATAACATGATGCAGCTATGGAGTTGACATGGTGTATGAGTGCACCACATCAGTTCCATGAATGCCACCTGTGCACCATGTCAACATGTCATCAAGATGTTAGCACAGTATAATCACGTTTTATGAATATGAAGCTAATGAACCCTTGTGGATATCAAGGTTGCACCATGTCAGTAACACACATTGGGAGCACATGCCATTACACCAAGGTGTGGGTAATTCCTTATTGTTTCTTCAAGTATTTACAAATTGTTTAAGTACATCTCAATATAAGTCTAGGTAACAAAAACCAATTTGATCAAATCATATCTTGCAAATTAACTTGGCTTGTGAGGATTCACAGAGAACAATGATATAAGAGCTTTTCAACTCTTCAATCATTAAGCTATCTTTTACAACCAATTTATTTAATCTGAAAATGCACAAACTGTGTAGAACCTACAACATGAAAGTTCAAGGTTTAAGTACCAACTGACTCCAGATGGTCTTTGATCTTGCAAATTCTATTTAGCCAGATTTACTATCTAATCAAGAATCACATGCTATCTTATATCTGCACTGTTCAATGTACAAAAAAGACATACTATCGAGTTCAGGTATTATATAAACAGTGTATCTTTATGAAATGAATCCAATTAGGGATGCTGAACTTCATTATTAAAAAGAACTACTCACACAAAGGGAACATTGAAAAGCAGAAAAAGCATAACAACAAGTCACAAACAGTAACAAGCGCAGACCTTCCGGAGTTTTTCCTCGGCTCGTTCTTTCTTTATCCTTTCAAGCTCAGCTAAAAGGGCTTCAGTATCATCCTCATCCTCATCACCATCACTAAAAACAGAATTAAATTGTCATCATAGTGGGATCAAGCAACCAAAAATATGAGATGATAATAACCTTCAGTGAGATATAAGTAGAAACCAAATTAATGAATGAAAAACATACTTTACTCCATTGTTACTCCAGCGGTAGAATAAAAAGGTCCAAAAAAAAATTCAAAGATTCTAAACATTACTTCATTGTAATGATGGTAGTATTGGGTTGACCATCAATATCAGCATAACAAAACCATGTTTGGACAAGATAAGGAGAATAGGTCCAAATTCTTCTTAGCTTTGACACATTCATTAGATTTGTCACCTTAACTTCACATTTCAGCATTTACACCTTAAATTTAAAAGAACTTTTGAATCGTAATAGAACTCCTAAAGTACCAAAAGTTACGAAATAATCAAGCAAAAAACAGCTATTACTTAACATGCGAGGCAAAGTGGAAGTGAAGGAGATGATATTGGCTGTTAACTGTTATGTGTGCTATATGCACCATTCTTATTGTTAGCCGCTAAAGGCTAATGCCATCCTAGCAATAATGCACGGCTTACAGTATAGATATCACATATAGTTTGCTGGTTTTAGGATGGAAACTTTTAGTTACCAGTTTTCTTGATGTACAAACAAGTATGAAGATATGCATTACAGTTGCCTTTGAGGTCAAGGCGATTTACCAATACAGCAACAAATTCGCTAATTGTGAAACTAGTTACATGTCCACATAATTCAATATATAGAATCCCCAACTTGGATGATTGCGAAACTAGCTACATGCCGACATGATTCAATATATAGAATCCATTTATACACTTACAGGCACTAAGAGGTACAAGCTGAAATAGCTCAAGTTTTTTCAAGGTAGTGAATCAAGATTTTCTACAACTACTCGATATTAATAGAAATGAATCATGTGGTTGATTGCAACACAAGTAGACCAAAAAGAAAGAGCACTACAAAGCAACAGTTTCAAATTAATTTTTCATGACACAAGATTACTAAAGTATCTATCAAGTGTTACCGTGGTTATCCGTATATTTAAGTATGCTAGGAGATACAAATCCAAATTCTATGATGGTATTAACAGCAATGAGGTGCATAAAAAGAGAAGCAGATGCAGTATCATCAGGATATGGCATATATCATGCATTAACAGAGTCAACATACATATTGGTCCTTACTACTACCAATTTAGATTTAATTGTTAATGGAAACAGAGACAATTCTGGCTACCTCTCATTATCATCATCATCAGCAGCAGCTTCTTTGACATCCACATCAGAGTCATCGGCATCAATACTTCTTGGAACAATCCTATCTTCAGCCTCTCTCTTTGTTCCTATAAGCAAACAAGAGGAAATACATGCATCAAGAAAAAAGTTGTGTTGACAATACAACCAAAAACAACGCAGCTTACCCTCCAAGAAAAGGTGCCCCCCTTTTCTTCGATCTCTCTCTTCTGCGAGAACAACCGATTAGAAAGAAAGTCCATCCGTAAAAACATCAACAAGCGCAGAAATAAGCGGAGGTAACTAATGCAATCAAGCATTACCAGCATAAGACTTGTCTTTAGAGGAAAAGTGTCTCCGCTCGCGCTCTTCCAGCTCCTCCCGGAGGTTCCTCCTCTGCAACTCATCCTGAGTATCCTGCCCCTCTTTCCTGCAGCCACATATCGATCAGCCACTCCACCTAACAAGAAATTCTCTGCGAAGATGATCTTAAAACCTAGCCAAAATTACGGCCCACGTTATGTTAGACCTATTGTCAAGATTTGGAATCTATCATTACGGTCCTACTGCTCTTCTCCTAGGAACTGCATCCATCCACAACCAACGCATCTCGATTTTGACCCGATCGGACGAATCCAGCCCCAATCGGGACCGATCGATCAAATCCAGGGTTGGGGTTTCTCCAGAAAATATATAGACAGAAACGCGGAGAGAGAGAGAGAGATCACCTGGGCTTGAGGTTGGTGTGGGCGGCGAGGTCGCGGGAGGAGTACTTCTGCGAAGGCCCGAAGATCCGGGTCCCGCCCTGCTCGTTCCCGCCCTTCGCCGGCGCCCACGTCGGTCGCGCGGCCGTCGTCATCCCGCCTCCCTCTTTCTGCTCACCTGCCGAGACGATTAGGGCAACCCAAGGAAGGGCTCGTCTCCGAAACGCGAGCAACGAGACAATGACGAGGATTGTGGACCCGGGTGGTCTATTTATAGAAGGAACGAGGAAATATCGGGAAGATCGTAACGGGCTCGATCCAGGCCAAGCCCTTTAAACGTTTATATCGGTCCTCGTCTCTCTGTAGTGGGCCTTTAAAGTGAGCCCATGAGGCCCGAATCTAGTAGGAAGGAGCATATCCCTTTACTTTCAATGATATTGATGGTGAGAATAACATTAAAAACGGTTCGAGTGAAATTTTGTTCTAAGTTTCTATATAATTTTAATTTAGAATGTGATGCTTCTTTCAAAAGTGTTGTGAAGTTAGTGGGAGTAGGTTACGTCATTAGGGGTCTTTATGGTAAGACAATTATGGGGTTCGATGATTTCATTACGTCTTGCACGTAAATATTTGGATTATCTTTCAAGGATTAAAGTTTATTCCATCCAAGGGTATAAAATTTAGGCTATGATTGATTCTCAATAAACCATCAAGGTCTTGAGTTAAAATCTAAAGACATCCTAACATTGTAAATAATTATTAAACATTAATTAAAAATATATTTGTTGTTAAATGGGAACATTTGAGATGTGAATGTACTATGTAACACAAAAGATATTTGAGATGGGATAGACCCTTTTGATTACTACTCATTATAGAGATTTTTTCCCCTAATATTTTGAATAAATAGATACAATTATAAAAGAAAAAAACTTTGGGTATGAGTTTTTAATTTAATAATTTAAAAAATAATAATTTTGAGCTGTACCATTTTGGAGGTCAATATTTAGAAGAGAACATTTTTTTTATCTAATTGAGTTTGTAATAATGTTTATTTTGAAAGGAGTGTATATAAAATATTTTTATATCAAATTGATCAAAAATATTGGCATCTTCTATTCTTTTATAATGATAAAAGGTCAAAGTAAATATATTAGTCTTCACCTCACCCATCTACCCCTTCTTTGCCTCTTATTCTTTGTTTTTTTCTCTTTCTTGGTCCCTTATTCTTTCATATTTTTTTTTTTCTTCTCCTCCTATATTGTTATCGAATTGCCCCTTCGTCTATCCTTTTTATTCTCCTCTCAATCTCAACCCCTCTCATCTTCCTATGGAATAACATAATCCGAAGCTACACCTACAATAACTCCTAGGAGAACTCCCTCTTCTCATTCACCAAAATGCTTCAAGAAGGCATTGAAGCTTACTAAGTTATGAATGATAAAATATCATGATATAGATAAATATAGAATGATAACTCTACATTCATTACATGCTCTAATCCTCAATCAATCTATGATTTGAAAATGATTAAAAAATATAAAAATATATAATTATTATTCTATACTTACTTCTGTCATGATATTTTATGGTTAAGAAACCTCCACTAATGAACTCATAATTTATATAAACATATTTTCCTAACACAACATTGCCACACCTCCAAGCCAACCTCAATGGACGTCAAGAAGAAAGCTACGAGGAGGTGAAAGACGATTGAGTTTTCTTTTAACTGTGATGTCCATCTCACTTCATCATGTCTTCGAGATAAAGTTCACATCATGTTAGAGCATTCTCAAAATATTAGTTGACATATTATATCTAAGACCTTTTCATGGTAGAGTGCCACAAACACATTGATTCTACCAAGTCAAATGCGTAGAAGGTGTATCCAAATCGATCATAGTGGTCTGCACATCACAAACATGCATGGATTGATCATGGATTATACCACAATAATAATCAAAAAAAGAAAAAATAATAAAGCTGTGACACCCTTTAAGATTTGTCACAAATATCATCAACCTTACCCTTCATCCTCAAACCCCATTGTTCATCCCTGTCGTGCTACCAACTCCTATCCATCTTGACATGAAGCAAGAGAAGAGACCACCTTATAATGCTGGCCTGCAAACGATGAGGATTCAATCTGCACCCATGGCTTCTTCTTCTTCTTCTTCCTCGCTTCCATGGAGCCTCGCTCTCTTGGTGTTGCTGGCCATGGCGATGAGAAGAGCTCAGGGCAGCTTTGTTGCGACGCAGTGGTCGCCGGCCCATGCGACCTTCTACGGCGACGACTCGGCGTCGGGGACTATGGGTTTGTATCCCCTCAAGCAGCATGACGAACGTGGACAGGTGAAATCCGGGCTTTGATCAGTGGACCTGTGGGTGTTGCAGGTGGCGCGTGTGGGTACGGAGACCTGTACAGTACCGGCTACGGGACGAACACGGCGGCGCTGAGCTCCGTGATGTTCAGCGACGGCTACGGGTGCGGGCAGTGCTACGAGATACGGTGCAGCGGGGCGCCGGCGTGCTACGCTGGCTCGCCCATCGTCGCCGTGACCGCCACCAACCTCTGCCCCCCGAACTGGGCCCTGCCCTCCGACAACGGCGGGTGGTGCAACCCCCCCAGGGTGCACTTCGACATGGCCAAGCCTGCCTTCAACCAGATCGCCGACTGGAATGCCGGCATCGTGCCCGTCATGTACCGCCGGTGAGCCACCCAAACCCAGAAACAATAGCACGGTAAGAACCCTAACACAACGCCGAGTCGTATCGCGATGGTGCAGGGTGGCATGTCAGAAGACGGGAGGGATGAGGTTCCAGTTGCAGGGGAACGCGTACTGGCTGCTGGTGTTCGTGACCAACGTGGGGGGCGGCGGAGACATAGCGGGGATGTGGGTGAAGGGGGAGAAGACGGATTGGATCAGCATGAGCCACAACTGGGGGGCTTCCTACCAAGCCTTCTCCTGCCTCGGCGGCCAAGTGCTCTCCTTCAAGGTCTTGTCCTACACCTCGCAGGAGACGCTCGTCGCCTACACCGCCGCGCCCGCCAACTGGGTCGCCGGCCTCACCTACGAGGCCACCACCAACTTCACCTGATCAGAGGAAGCTTGTAACCTACCCAAGATTCATCCATCGACTTCCGTTGGTTCTGTAACTCGAGCTTCGCTTTCGGCTTGCCGCCATTGATCCTTCCAACTCCTCCTCCTCCATGCTGTCTGCTGCAACTACTTGAGCTTCACGATGATGTGCTGCTGTTCGTGCATTATCGATAGAGAAGCGTCTATTTACGAGCATTTATGATGGCAATTACCATTGTGACATCTTCTCTCTTCTCTGCATCAAAAGATTGATCGAAGTATCAATCAACACAGGCGATACCGAACAGTACAATCAGTCGAACAACAAAAATACAAATAACAAAATAGTGGACATTTATGTCGTTCGACATTATTATTATTATCTATAAACATAGTTCTTTTACAGAAGAAAGAGATCCATTAAAGTAACACCACTATAATTTGCAAACATAAAATCTATAATATACTATATGAAATATGAAAATAATTTTGATGTCATCTAAAAATGATATCTCTGTATAATCTGTAAAGACATCATATTTAAATTCAAGATTGCTGTCAATTTGTAAAGAGAACTAGATGTTTTTACTTAGATTGATGGTTTAGGGAGGGTTGAGAGAGATTATAATTCCTCTATTTATAGGCGAGAACATAGAATCTAATAAATTATTAAGAGACATCCCCCAATAAATTATATTTTAAATGGATTTGATCAATATCTATCATCAGAATTTAATTAGTTCTATTATATATCTTATTCGATTATAATGGATCACAAAATCTAACTGAGCAAATTAAGATGCCGAAAGGGAAGGTTTAGTTCGTCTCTTCTTCTAAGTTCGTTCCCTTCATAGCTCTTCGGGACTGCGCACGCATGACCTTGTGACCAAATCCAGGAGAGGCCTTCGGAAGGAGAAGTCATTGCTGCTCAAAAGGGTACTAATGAAGCTCAAACATGAAGCAGTTCTACATGTGAGTTCACTGGCAAAGTCTACAGCCTGATGGTTTAACTTTTCTTAAAAAATATCAACTATATTTTAGGTTTTTAAATTAAAACTCAAATTAATATAAATATATCCTTAACAAATATATGAAAAAAAAATATTTTAGATATTTAAATTTTATCTATACCAAGAGTAACAGTGGTTGGCTTAAATTTATTGGATAGACATATATCCAACCATGATATTAATATTTCCTAGGGATAAATATGATATTTTCAAAAATATAGATTTGAAAATTTCTTTTTTTAACAAAAAAATATATATCTGATTTTGCCTTAAAAATATTTAAATTTAAATTTATAATTTCTAATAGAGTCTTATTATGTCTCTTCTTGTATCACTAATATAATTTTGTTAACATACGTTTGTATCACTTTAAATGATTATATCTCTTTTTCGTCTTAAATAAAAATAAAAATAAAAACTTTTAACATAAGTTTAAGAGATACAAAATAAAATAAATCAGAGGGGTTGTTCATAAGGAAACACCTAATATCAAATAGGCTAAGTTTAGCTCATTATATCATTCAAAATGAATTGATTTGCTTGATGCATGCATGAATATAAAATTATAATTGCACAATTTGTCCACAAATTGACTTCTTATAGACCCATGAATTAAATGACAAACAACACTTTCTCTCATCCTACTCATACAAGTAGGTCTCTTTCACAATCAACCATAACTTTGATCATAAATTGCACCTCCTCTCTTTCTCTCAATGTATCTCTCAATGTAAGTTCTGAGTCAAAATCTAATTAAATGACTGCCAAATGTATCATTATGTGACATATTTCCATATATCCATCACTGAGACATGTATTGTCTCTAATCATCCTCCAACATTGGGATGTGTGAGCCACACATATTATAGGAAGGTCATCAAGAACTCAATTGTTGCAAACTAAGTGAAGGCTGAACTATTTTAAGAAAATAATCTTTTTTTTTTCTTCTTGTTCTCATAACAAAATTGTATGTGTATTTATCCCTCCCATGTCAGTCATTTTTGTATTTATTTGAAAATTAATGTTATACATTTATGTTCATGTTATTGTATTTTATAATATATTTTGTGTTTAATGAAGTATTACACACACACACACACACACACACACACACACACACACACACACACACACACACATATATATATATATATATATATATATATATATATATATATATATATATATATGTATGTATGTATATTATTTTTTGCAAATAATTTTATCTTTAAATATAAGCTTAGTTTAATTTTAGATATTCAAAGATAGATATAATTAATGCTGCATATAAATTGTGGATATCATCTCCATCAGTCACAATATCATCACATCAAGATAATGTGGAGAAGGTGAGTTTGGCAAGCAAAGACTGCAAGAAGGCTGATTATAAATCCTCACGTCTCTCTTCGTCTTCTTGCTTGCCTTGCATGCTCTAATAGCTTACGTTGAGAAGACAGCATCTCAGCGATGGGAAGATTCACTTCCGTCTTCCTCTCCTGCCTCTCCTTCCTCCTCTTCGTCGTTCTTCTCCCACACGTCTCTTCGCGGCCAGCGGCCGTGCCCGCTCGACGCAGCATCGTCGGCGAGACCTGCAACCAGATCGCGAGAGGCGATCCCAACGTGGACTTCACCTTCTGTTCGCAGTCGCTGCGGTCGGCCGCCGGAAGCGACGGCGCGGACCTGCACGGCCTCGCCATCATATCGCTAAAGCTGGCGGTCGCCAACGCGACGTCCGCCGCGACCCGGGCGAAGGCGCTGCTGAAGGGCAACGGCCTGAGCCGGTACTACAAGTCGTGCCTGGACGCCTGCCGCGAAGTCTACGCCGACGCCGTGTCGGATCTCCGCGACGCCACCGGGATGATCAGATCCGGCCGCCTTGTCGACGCCAGGGTGTACATCAGCGCCGCCGTGGACGCGCCCGTCGTGTGCGAGGACGGGTTCCAAGAAGGTGGACTCGCCTCGCCGCTGGCGGAGGAAGACGGCGACCTGATGCAGCTTGCTGTCATCGCCCTCGCCATCGCCGTTCGACTGGGTTGATTGATTACCGCAAAGGATTTAAAGCACCAGGCAGGTGATTGGCACGGTTAATGTTGGTCTGGAATCGATCAGATCACTTGCAGTGGGTTTGATGCTCTTCTCTTCCTCGATTTGACTGTTTCCAGCTCCAATGAAATAAAAGCGTAATGACCATATGGTGCTTTGCTTCTACTGCCATTGATTTCGATCTTGATGTTGGAAGGATATCCATCCAAAGATGGATAGCTGCAGCCTATCTGATTTGTCTTTGCTATGAATGCTGAGATATGCAACTCCTACCACTGTTTGACTATCTTTAAGATATTAAAATTATTATTGATGAATTTATTTTGTTGCTCTAATCGATCAAATAGATCGAGACTAATCGGGACCTATTGTACATCAATCTCTCGAGGATATCAATCGAACCTACAAATCATGTTAGGGATATTAAGTTGGGAGTTAAGGTATCGACAAAACATTAAAAATAGTAAATTAAAAGTATTAACAAAATGAGAATTATTCTCGATGAATCAATATGAAAATATTATATTTATGAACATACATTAATATCTAGTCTAAGGAGAGTTATGTGCATCGAGTTTGAATATACGATAAACAAAATGTATTCGATTATATATCATGTTAGTTATATTTGACAAAAATGCTATGAATGTGACGTCGAAGCGTTGACTTATATTGAGTTGTCGCCCATCTGACAGTTAGGTATTGGTTACTAAAATTACCTTTATTAATATATGATTCTAATTGAGAATTAAAAATTACCTTTACTAAAACTAGAATGGGCTTTAATGGGCCATATAGAACGGGAGGCCCAAAGCGTTCCGCTAATTTATCCTCACCCGACTCCACATAAAGAGACGCTGAGACAGCGAGCGGCTCCGAGAAGAGGCGAGAAATGAGTAGCAGAGCCTTCAGTCTCCTGCAACAATGGCGGATTTCGTCGTCCAAGCCGCCTCGGGGAAGGATTAGAGGGATTTCTCGGCTCTCTGGAGGTCGCCTCTTCCCTTCTTCTCGTTCACTTGACTTCTCTCAAACAAATGGCCATTTCGACAAACACTCACCTTACAGAGCTTTGGAGTTATCGTCTCTTGTGTTCTCTGATCAGTACTGGGTTTGAAGACCAAGTAGCCTTTCTTTGCTTTTGTCTATCTAACTGCGTGATTTTTTCGAGCATATGCCGCGTGTTCCAACGCGTGATGGGTTTTGTTCTTTTGTTGAACGTCTCGTGCTGTTGGCATCTTGACAAATACCCACCTTACATAAAACGGGGGGTTTATGACTACTCCGCCTTTCTTTGATTCTGTCGTCTTTTTGCGTCATTTTGTCGAGCAGTTTCCGTGTGTCCCAACGTCCGCGGGTTCTATTACTTTCTTCTACGCTTCTTGTTGTTGTTTCCGAAACGTAATTGCATACATCTTCGTTTTGGTTGGATGTCGCTGTGGATATCTAATAAGCACGATTTCATTTATCGTTGACCGTTCATGTGGTCTTGTTTTTCTTTGTTCAAGAGATACCAAGTTTATTGCGGTTGATTAATCTGCCACTGCTAAAAGTTTGAACTTGGTCGATTCTTTTTCATCCCTTTGTTTAAATGGGTAGAATTGGGGTTTCAGCAGTTATATGTTTATTTTTTATTTCTTTAAGAGGACTCAATCGATGTTTATGCCTGAAGAACTTAATGGATTTTAACATCAACAAACTTCATTAACCACGTTAATATTTTGTGTGAATTGTTTTCATCTAGACATATCCATTTCATTGTATTAATTTGATCCCAGGTTTGGAAGTGCGAACTAGCTCTTCCCTATTTTTGAGCCAGCGTTTGCAATCAGCAACCACTGAAGCTGCTGACAGGGATCCTCTAAGATCTCACAACAGGAATGGAAACAGCATGATGGTACTTTTTCTTTGCCAAAAGAACTATCATGTATAACTTGATATCATATTCTTGAAATGCCTGCTTTATTGGATGGCATCTTAGCAATTGCATCTGGTATCAAATAATTATACTGGCTCACTGCCTCAGCATCAGCAGGAAACCAGATGTCTTTTGCTTCCTGGTGCATGATACAACTGTTGAGCTGGTTTTTGACCCCCATCTATGTCTCTTAATCCAGATCTTAGTGCTTTGTAAAGCCTTAGGTTGTTATCTTACATGATTTCTGGTTATACCAAATAACCATCAAACGGAATTAAAGAACTATTTCCGTGAATTGTTTTGCCCTTGCTTAGAAAATTAATTTACTAATTGTTGAGAGACTAGAACAAGATACATGAGCCAAAGGCACTGAGTTCATAGAGCATGCAGATGTAAACCAGGATTATGCTAGTAACAGTAGGACTTGAGACATTATACACATACATTAAAAGAACCATAAAGTTTGCTGATTTTACATGCATATTTTAATGAACCATTTGATCATGACTATATATATATATATTTTGGAATTATTTAGTAGTTAAAATAGTAGTTGGATCATAATAAAAGAGGTTTTATATATTTTTATACATATGATTCTTGATGCATTGGACAGCTTGATTGGTCCATTTCTATCTCAGTGTTCCTGTGTATGACTCGAACAAAGAAATTCTGTGCCAAGTGGACATGTCAATTAACTGCCAAAGAATTCTTCAGTACATACTGAATTGAAAATCTTTATGGCTTGGCCAAGTTATTTTGTTTAGGATACATCACTTATGCTCATTTCAAGCTTGCATCTCTTTTCTACGAGTTGCTTCACCTTGTTGAATTTGATAGGGATCCTCTTATTGGTGCTAATGTATTATGTGCATCAATATCACATTCAAAAAAGCACTTTGTACAGATGATGAGTAATTTTATCTTCCAGTTACACTTGTTTCTCATTTTCTATCCTTTAAATAAATGATTGATTTACTAGTGTCTAATAAGAGGCAAAACTTTTATGTCAAGAAGGCTTCCTGTGGCATCAACCATCAAGTGGCTGTTTCTGGATTTGCTTTTATGCTTAAAATTGTTTGGTCTATCTACTATCCAATTGATGGTGATCATGAGACTCCATGGAGTCTATGGGGCCATTAGGAATTTTAATTTATTTGTTCTTTCAAGATCCAAGTGGCATACAGCTATATACTTGATTATACGAGAAGCATTTTTCTTTCCTTATTTTGGCTTTTTTTGTTTGAACTTTGATCTATCTTTATTTTTTATTTTTTATAATTTTCTTAATTGTCGTGGTGAGGATAATGGAGAAAGAGATTATGCATAGTTGGTTACTTGGTTTAATACAGCTCTATAGTGGCAGGTTGACAAACAATTTGGACTTGACTTGTTGTCATTTTTGTTATTTGATATTATTTCTATCTTCAGGATGAACCTTTGCCAAAACATAAAACAACTGGGGCTTTTCAGCAGCTGCCTATGGTAATGCCATCCGTGGATATACTTTCCTCAGCACAAAGGAAAGCTAGGCATGTATCTCCTACTAAGGGTAATGCTTTTTTTGAGTTTATCTTCTATGTATGAATTCATGTTCCAAATTACTGTCTTCCAATATCAATTATTGTTTGTTGGATGTTGAGAGTACTCTGTTCCACCTTGATATAGGGATTCATAACATAGCAAAGCGAGAGAGAAATAGAGGTGCAAAGCAGCTTGATGCACTAATGAAAGTTAGACATGAAGTTTCTCTCTTTTTTTCCCTCTATAACTTATCCTCATTGTTGTTTTCAGTGGTAGTTTTGCTCACCTATTTCCATGTAAAATTATTTTTTAATACAGGAATTAGCTGTTCCTTTAAGAAAATACATGGAAACCTTCCCCAACAAGCGATATCTACATCCATATGAGAGATCTCTTATTGAACTGACTTTCGGTGATGGCAACTATGAAGAGGTTTTCAAAGATTCTCTCTTTTGCAATAAATATGGATGATCTAACATCATCACGTTGAGCCTACTGTTCTTGGTGATTGTATGCCAACCTTGTTTAGTGATGCAATTGCTTTTCTCTGAGACTATTCTTTGATTTTACATAATAAAATAATAAATCTCTTATCATTCCCCATATTTGGTGTTAACCCTGATAATCATAAAGTTGTCTTGAATTGCTTTTTCAGTTTAGCGTTTCCAGGCCAAGGTTTAACTGTTGTTCATTTTTCAATTGGTTGCAAATGTAAATCACGTTGTTTGGTTTTAACATTCTAATTTAGGCATGTAATCCTAGCAAAAACTTCTAATTCTACTTTGTAAAGAGGAACCTGGACTACTTAATAATTGGCCAACCTCGAGTCATGTCTTAAAACTTGGATCAAGTGATTTTATAAGAAGCTTAGTATCCCATGATTTTGCAGCTCTGTGATTTTGACTTTTACGCAAATCTCAAACAGTCAAGACTTGGAGCATGTAGTTGCATGAAACTCGAGCATTTAGTGATACTGAGCTTTCTTGTCTTGATTGATGCATCTAAAGCCTCCATATGCGACAATGTACATTTCAGTAAGAACTGTAAATAATATATTCATAAACTTCTACAGTTCTTTCTAAAAGCTGACAGTTGACCCAATATGATATGTATGTATGTATGTTGTATGTATATGTACATATATATGTATATATATATTTTACATTTTTACTAATAATTAGCTTATAGTTTGTGATCAGCTAGTTATTTCTATGACAATACCTGAAATGCAGGCACTTATGAAAAATAAAAAATTTCTGTACTATATCCATTTTTTATGCTCAACCTCTTTTGTTCACCAGTTGATGGGAATATTGAATTTCTAAATGTGTTTGATATGTTTTCTTTGCTTATACTTCTATTGAGAGTTGAGACATTAATCTAGAAGCTTACAATTTTTGAATGTGATGATATTCATGCTGTCTTGTCAGATCTTAGGAAGAGTCGATGCTCTTAGGAAAAAAGTTGTTTCCGTCGGAAAGCAACATGCATCTCTTTGTGCTCAGGTTTGACTCAATCATGAATCTGGTTATATACCTTTTATAGACTTGTACGGCTGTACCTATTCAGTTTAAGCTATACTTGTTTGTTCTAATTCCATGTGTGAAATCGATAGAAAGTTTCAGTTATCAAAGTAGATCTTTTCTCTTAGGTGTTGTATTGAGTTAATGTCTTACTGACATCTGCATCTACTCTAAGTTTCCCTGTAGCTGCTTGGTTTTCTAATACTTACAGCCTTGTTTTGGGCTTGTATCTCCCTTTATGTACTCTTTAGTGCTCACATTATAGATGAACAATTGAATGTTTTGGTGTGGGAAAATCAGAACAAACTCAATTAGAATTTTCTTTTATATTTGTGCTTTTTGAGATTGCTGTTAATATTATAGAGTCTCTTTTAGCACTATCACCTTGTAACAATTTCAGATCATCTCTGTTTGCTCCATGGAATGTTCCTTTTCACTTTACATTAAGTTGGTCCAGTCTACTAATATTCTTATATGTATAAACTCAATAAAGCTTTTTCATTCTAAGTTTGTTTCTGACAGACTTGTGGCAAGTTAAAGCAGTCCAATTGGTATCAAGCTGTCTATGATTTTGCCAAAATCATGAGTGTCTATTGATCATTAGATTTGGAAGCATTTAATATCATACCCATATAGATACCCATGAGTACATTGTCTGCTAGAATATAACCTTTCCTAGAGCTACCATGTTTAAAAAACATAAATCTTAAGAGGGGATGGTTCATATGAATCCATGATGTAGAATGGAAAGATTTAAACTACAAAGTCAGGTTATCAGACCTGGAATTTAGAAATAGCGAGTTTGGACTTGAATAGAAGATGATTCTGCTGTACTTTTAGTATCCGATCTTAAAATGAGAACACACTCATTCCTATTTTTGGAACACAATTGCAAGTTGGGTCCAGACATGCTTCAGTAAGGTTGCTGCTTGTCCGAGTCCTTTTGACCTGCATATCAGAAAGCTTCTCCTCTACAAATAACTTATAATTGACTAGTTCTTTCAGTGTATACTTGTATGACTGTTTTTTCTGTAGCTTAAAAAAAGAAAAAAAACACCAGAAACTATTGCATAATGGTAGCTTCATTTCCCTGTTGCTTTGCATATCTATTATAAATGTAAAGACTTTTATTCAGGTTGGGTCTTTAACCTTTACAGTCCACATCAAAGCGTGAAGCAGAAGAGCGACTAAATGAGGTCAGCTCCAACTTGATGTCATCTCTTATGTCTGAGAATATGTGTCAGAATATATTTGCTTATCTTGCCTTTTGCCCTTGCCTTGATCGTCCATTATGGATATACTTGAACTTGCAGGGACTCAAGAAGCTTGAGGAAGTTTTCCAATTTGGAAGAACTGCCGTTGATGATTTGTTAAATGTCGCTAAGGTAATTGGTCATTTAATATGAAATCAAAATGTGTTTATGAACAGTTGACACATCGAAATTTTCTAACAAATGATATTTGTAGCTTTACATGATGTAATTATTTGCAACTCATGGATGAATACATAGATATGTAATGTAATATGTTGTATGTATATGAAGCTTCACCAATTGCCCTCGTATGGTTTAGTGACTTTTGCTTCACTGACCGTTGACTAAGCTGGTTGCACAACGTGTTGCTTGAATTAACAGTTTGAGGGAAGCTAACTGGACCTAACACTAAGTCTTGCAGACACTGCGTGCTATGCCAGTGGTGGATCCACAGACACCTACGCTTTGTCTTGTTGGAGCGCCTAATGTGGGGAAATCATCACTAGTACGGATTCTATCAACAGGGAAACCAGAGGTAAATGTCTTTCTACAAAATACTATGGGAAGTGATCGACTGTGTATGTGTTTGTATCTTTATCCAGCTTCTTTTACAATTATGAACGTGGAGGGTTACATTTTGTCATTCATCCAATTGATGTTTTGTACATTTGAGAAATAGATCATAATTTTATATTTATTTTTTGTTGCTGTAGAGGTTTCTCTTTGATGTTGCCCTACTTTGTTTAGGTTTGCAATTACCCTTTCACCACTAGAGGAATTCTGATGGGTCATATCATCTTAAACTATGAGCGTTTCCAGGTTGGTATTTATTTTTGGAGTGTTTTGATTTTTTTAAGCCAACTCTTAGCTAACCTAGAATGACAAATTTTACTACAGGTAACCGACACTCCAGGTCTTCTTACAAGACATGATGGTAGTCAACCAAACAGTTCTATTTCCATTCAATTTTTCAGCATGCACTTTTATCAGAATGAACCCATGAATGGATTATTTGATTTTTCATATTATACCAATTTTTTTGTATGCAAGGTTCTTTTGTAACTAGTTCTTTGGATACTCTGCAAAACCTTTATTACATTGTTGTGAGCTCTTCTTTTGATGAAGATCTACTTAATGATATGTGCCTATCTACTTTTATGTTATACGAATCAAGATTATGTGACGGAATGAAAGCTGATCTTTCAAACATTGCCATTCGAAACCCACCCATTTTTGTTGAATGTCTTCTTTTCTCTGTTGGAAGTAAAACTCATTCCTTTGGTTGAAAGCTTTAGGAAGTGGAAAGACACGAAGACATATAATCTCATTTAGATATTTCAGACTATAAATTTTTACAGAATATGAAAATCTAATATCAAGCTTAAATATAGAGGGTGAGCATTGACTCTCTGTTAAGGTTGTTTCTTTACAACCCGGGCGCTTTGGTTTGAGCTTGATGGAAATAGCATCTTCACTTAGAGGAATAATATTATGTAATTGAGAATTGACCCTCACCATTTCTTACATTAGTGATGCCTCATGCATTAGTTTACCCTTCTTTTAAGGTCGAGTATCATATGATGGTTGATGAAGTATATAAGCAAAAAGTTGGAAGAGAAATTATATGGCAGTTGCTAGGAAACCATGCATGAGGCAAGCCTCGTGTGGTCCATTGTCGGAGCAAGCAGGCCCTGCTAATGTGGACCAGCTCTTGCTGCTGGGGTCTGCAAAGTGCTGCCTCCTGCAGCCAATAGCACCCACTAGATTTGCCTTGTGCATGACTTCAATGTTGGCTCAAGTTATTTTTGGTATTTAAGTTGCTTATTTTTTGTTATCTTGCATTATATATTACGAACATGAGCAGCAATGTTCTTTGATTTGTCCATCCTACAGATAAAAGGTTACATGTAAGTGATCACTATGAATACTGACACAATTGACTATGACATCCTACAAAATCCTCTAGTATTACTGATACTGATGTTCTGAGTTTGACATATTGCTGACTTTATGAATTGACTTGTACTTTTGCAACTAAGATATTTGTCCAAGCATGATACCTCCTTGTTTGTGGAATCTTTGCTATATCTTATCATGTAACTTGGATAGAAATGACGGTTGGTCATCATTATTTAGGTGTGATTTCTTTAAATAAAAAAATGCATGCTGTTCACGAAATACTTTTTCTACCTTTGACACAATTTTGTTGGCGGTAATAATTTACAGGGCTTTGTTGTGATCCCTGTTCATCATGCATTATTAACTACAGTTATTGGACAAGGAAATAGCAAAACTACTTGCGTTATATTTACTAGCCACTTCTTTCTTTCTTCCCTGTGCATAGACAAATACACAACTTCATATACATGGCTTTTGGCTGTAGTGATCTTAGTGAACTTTTTTTAGCTTTTTTGGGTTTCATTACATCTCCTTTCTTTTTCCCAGATGACAGGAACAATATAGAAAGGTTAACATTAGCAGTCCTTTCTTATTTGCCGACTGCTGTACTGTATGTTCATGATCTATCTGGAGAATGTGGGACATCACCGGATGATCAGGTACAAGAGGCTTACAAATATTAAATTACCATGTTGCCGAATTTCTTATGACATGTGAGTTTCCAAGTTTTTCCAGCGAATATCTGCTTGTTGATATGCTGAATCAGAATACAATGCTTAAAATTCCTGGACTTTCAGTTTCTACAAGCTCTAGCATTGTCATACAATTCTCTGATTTAGTAATCCTGATCTCATGATGACCGATGGTTGATCTTTTCGTGGTATGATGCTACTGCAGTTCACCACATACAAACAAATAAGGGAAAGATTCAAAGATCATCTTTGGCTTGATGTCGTCTCTAAATGTGATCTCTTGCAAGAATCTCCTGATGGCACTTCAGCTCCAGATGAAACCGGTAGATATAAAAGGTTCGGACCTGACGGCTCCATCCACGTTTCAGTAAAGAGCGAACTAGGCATCGATGAGGTATTGTTTAGCCTTTTTACTGTTGTTTAAACAAATGATAAGAGATTAACAAATGTACCACCAATTCCTCTGTCATCAGCTAAAGGCCAAAGTTCGTGACCTGCTTCTCTCCCAAATGGCTCGGATCGGAAGTCAGAAGACCGCAGATATAGAGGAGGCATCTTAAAGGTTGAATGCTCCTCTGCGTTGTGTTTGTACTAATTAAAATGTTTCACAATCATCTCAAACATATTAGTTTGATTTTGTTCAAGGATGCATGGCAGTTTATTGAAATGATGTAATGAGAAAAATATTCTGTAACACAAGTATTTTTGGATCAATAATTTTGAATCAATTGCATTTTGATCATGCTTTAGGGGGAAGGAGAGGGGGAGGAGATGCCAGGGAAGGACATGACAGATGGCGTAAAAGAGTAGGGGCGAAGGAAGGAGGTGATGAGGAAGGACGGATGGCGGGATGGGGCAAAAGCAGGAGAGGAATGGTGGTGGCGGTGTGTCGACGGTTGGGGACAATGGGTAGAGGGTGGAATGGTGGTGGCGACATTACAGTAGAAGTTGTGGAAGATTCCCAGAGGAGGTATTTGCGTTTGCAATGTGTCAATGATCATTGACACAAAGTATTTTCATAAAGTATCTCCTTAGGTATAAGTCAATTAAAGGGGGATCATCTGATAAAAAAATTAATAGTAAAGATTTTTCTTAATTAAGGGAAAATGTGGAAGTTATGATTTGAATCCTAAACTGAATCTGATCCTAAATTTTAGATATGATAACTTACATGAAGTCTAAAACCTTCAAGCATGTTAAGCTGTGTTCATTAGCTATTTGGGCTAACGAGGGAATCAATGGAGCCCGACAACCCGAAATGTTGACGTGGATTCAATGATAATTTTGATCCATACCCGATAACGATTGTAAAACCGAAATCCCTTCCGACCCGAACATAAAATTCAATTATGGATTTTATCGGATCAAATAATTACCGGATTCGGATCCTATACGCATCCGACCCATGCCACTCCTAGTTGGTTATAATAGAGGATAGGTCGAGAGGCGGAAGCATAAGCCTTTCTTTTCGCCCTTCTCACCGCAGCCCGATCTCCCATCTCCGCTCCACCGCCGCCGGTCTTTTTTCCCGCGACGCCACGCCGCGGTGGTTCTGGTCCCGTAGATCGTACGACCTGGTGGTGCGTTAGCGGCCCTCTAGTCGTCGGGGGTTTCTCCTCTGACCGATCCCGATCGTAAGCCCTAAAAATCATCGAGGGTTTGGCGGTTTCATCTGATTCCTGCGATCCTTGGCCTGGAGAAGGAGGAGGAAAGAATCAAGGTCTGGTTTGGTTTGATTTTTGTTTTGGTTGTGGGTTTCTGACCCAAGTCACTGATTTCGATCGGTTATCCGAGGTTTTCTCGTCATATGGGACTGTTGCTCAATCAAAAGATTGAATCTGATGGTTCTGTTTTTGAAAGGGTTTAGAGCGTTCTCTTGTTGTTTGAACACTTTACCCTGTAGCGTCTTGACTGCTAGTTCTTTTTATCTTAATAACTATTATGAAGCGAGTGGTCTTGGATGATATTGGCACGGGCGTGAAGACCACGCCATCCTTTGGGTTGATCAGGATTGGCTGATGCAGCTTAAGATTGCACGTCTTCCTGTGTCGTGTGCAACATCTAGTGCCAGCGATGCTTCAGAATCGATTGCGATCAAGTTATCTTAATCTTTATAAGGAGAACTCTTATTAATGTGCGGATAGGTAAAAGAAAATAAATATGCGTTTGGCAATAAGTGTATGATTGTATGACAATAAGTGTTGGTATTGTCTTTGCATGCATGCAAACAATCATTTTTTGTTTCAACATTTGAGCTTTAAACATATTGGTTCCATCTGTTAATGATGTTGTTAGTGCTAATCACCCATTGGAAGTAGGAGTTAAATGTGCTTAGAATATTGCTCTCTGGTTTGCGAACATTATATCCAAAAGACTTCCCCATCCCTTCATGCCTCACAAGTATTTGTATGTTTCCTGATGTGCTGTTTATCATTTAATTTATCTGAAAGTATCAACATGCATTGTGTTTGTCTGCTAAAAGTTCAGGTCAAATCAGGATGTGTATGGGTTGATTGAAGACAGTTATAGGTCTTCTGTGAAAATCTGGATTAGTAAGTTTCAGGTCGTTAAAATAAAGTCATGTTCAATTATGGACATGCCATGCTGTCCGAAAATTGGATTGACTTTTCATTTTAGTTTTATGTTTGGAAATGTTGTCCAACCCACATGTTGCCTGGACCTTGTTCACTAGGTGAAGATTTAAGATAGCAAAGTCTTGGATTACAATAAAAAGACATTGTTTAAAGAATGTCATGGTACATTGTTTGCAATTGATATTTGTACGTAGGATTTGTTTAATCCAATGTAAATATAAGAAAAATCTGAACTGGATTCTTTTTGAGTTCTTAAATGGCCTAATTTTTCTAGGGAATTATATCATAATTGCAATGGAGAATGAAAACGAGTTTCTTTGCTTTAAACTGGTCTTGTAATGTACTTGGATTCACAGCAATCCACCAGGATCCACTTCTGTAGTTTTCCTAGAAACATCACTATGGTTTTGGACATAGAGATGGTATTTCATTTGGCTCAAATCATTAAATCTGCTGATTCTTATGAGCGCATCTATCCTTATTTGAAATGATTATGACTGATGATTATGTCTGTATTTGTTTTCTTTGAAACTTGAAGGACTGCATAATTGTCATTTGAGAGTCTGAGGATGGGGTATTTTTTGGACTGTTGGTTTGAGGATTTAAGGCAAAAGGATGGCCATGTGGGTTAATACTTGTTGATACTGGCATAACTGTCTGCTTGTGCATCAATTACAGGATAGATATCTGAACAACCTGCACTCGAAAGTCAAAATCTGTGAAAGATCATCAAGAGAGCCTTGCAGGAAAATACTAGTGCAGCCTGCAAATGGACCCTGGGCGTTATGGTCGTCAACAAGGATGGGACACAAACAGCGTAATTGCAGCTTTCTCTTTTGTTACCTATAACCGGGATGATATAGCAGATTATATGACTTATGTCGTGTCCTCCATGTTCACTGGAATCTCATTCTAACAGAACTGTTGAAGAAAGCCATGGACCAGTTTTTAATGGAATGGATTTCCCTACCCCTTCCATAAATTTTTGATGCTAATTTGCTTATTCTGTTGAATCTACAGGCCTTGGAGGGGTATGGTGCACTCCATGAGCAAGATTTCAGGTGGGTAAATTATTAATTGTTTAAACCCTTTGGGATTTTGTAGCATCTTCTAAACTTAATTATGTTCCTATGATCCTATCTATGTTTCTTAGAAAAATTGATTACTTTCCCTAAATGTGAGATTTTACCATTTGTTAACACTTGACATTATAGTTTTGGTGATGATACTTGGGTGTTGTACTAACTTTGCCTTTCTGGTATATTATGTTTGTTACATTACCCTGTGTTTCCCCACTGCTTAATTTACTATTGCAGGGCTGGTGGATCATATGGTGGTAGGAGGCTGTTACCTGAAGGATTTTCCAGGGATTCTGGTTATGCAAGGACCTCTTTTCATCATGACATACTCGAGAGGGATATCTATCCACCAACACATGTTCCTGGTGTCTGGCCTCAGCCTAGAAGAAGTTTCGATGAAGAATATGCACTCGTCAGGGATTCAAGAAGAAATGTTGAGCCGTATCATGAAATAGATAACTTTGGTGAACATGTGAAGTATCATGAAGATAACTTTCGTGACAACTACCGCAACATTGAGAGGTACCATGACACAGATAGTTACCATGATTATGGATATGATAGGCATGCCAGGTTTGGGGGTAGGGATCACGAGGGAATGAGCAGTGACTATGAAGTTCGACGCCATTTATCTCATGAAAGCAGAGAAAATAGTCGTGATAGAGACTATGATTATGACTGGTATAGCTATGATTCTGACCATGAGAGAGGAAAGAGGGATGGTGGTCGGCGACGACGTGAATCACGTGATCGTGAACATGAAAAGAGAGGTTTGAGTCGCGAAAGAGATCAAAGTCCATATAGACGTCGAGAACGCTCTCGTTCACATGGGCGTGATGATCGGTCTAGATCAAGATCTCCTCGAGGTAGAACTCGTAGCCGAAGTCACAGAGAGGACAGCTATGAGGATGGCCGATATGAGAGGAATGAAAGACGGCGGGATTATGATCGTGATGAGAAGAGACATAATGACTCTTCTGTGGTATGCTCCAGTGGATACATAACACTGTTTTTTTGTGTTTAATATAATTGATAAAGCTTTCTTTTCTCTTTTTGCTGTAGGCGCCATCAGCCACAATAGTTGTGAAGGGTCTATCACAGAAGACAACTGAAGATGATTTGTATCAATTTCTTGTACGAGTATCTTGGTCATAAATGGTTTTCTTTGTTGTTATTAGCTTTTGGTTTAATAGCTCTAGTCTCTTCCAGGCTGAGTGGGGGCCGCTTCGTCATATACGGGTTATTAAAGAGAGAAATTCTGGAGTTTCGCGGGGATTTGCTTTTATTGACTTTCCTGATGTGGTACCTTTCATAGAATTTATTTTCATGTGTCACCTCTTGTTTAATGTGTTTGCACCAAAAGCCGATGCTTCTTATGCAGGATGCTGCTCGGAGGATGATGGACGGCATTGGAGACAATGGTCTTGTAATTGATGGAAGGAAGCTCTTCTTTGAGTACAGGTAACTGCGTTTCAGAGAGTTAGTTTATTTGGACAGTTGATTTATTAAATGTGGAGAAAAAAGTTCAACAATTTTTTTCTGAAACAGTCATTGCTTAACCCTGGGGTTGTGTACTTTAGATTTTTATCTGATTGTTTTCTTATTATTATAATTTAGTTTTACAAGGAACGAGAACTTTTTGATGTTTTGTCATACAAAACTTACCTAGTCATACAGGGAACAAGATCTGTGAACTGTGCAATGGAATGACCCTCTCTGATACATTGTCTGTTACATGGAAGTGTGAACTTGACACTGGCTTACAAAGTTCTTGTTCTCATGGTAATCTGGTGTAATAACATGTTAATAATTTGAAAAAACAAGAAGCATACACTTTGTTCATGAAGACCATGGTCTCTAGTCTCTTGACTTAATTCTCTCTCCTTTCCTTCCCCTTTTTTGTCTTTCTTGTTTTATGTTGTCACATTTTGGTGCAACTTTAATCCAACATATCTGAAGCATTCACTTTGTTCCTGAAGGCCATGGTCTACAGAGGATTCATTTAAGTAGCAATTTTCATTTTAATCGATCATTGTGTTTTCCAAAATCATGACTCTTTCATTCTCTCTCCTTTCCCTTCCTTTTTCTTTTTTCTTTCTTGTTGTTGGTGAATACTATAGTTCATTCTAATGTTGCAACTTCTATAGTCTATGCTCCTTTGACATTGGTTTTTGGTATCTATTTATCTATGCAACTTCTGTTTTGTTGCTGATGTCCATCTCTGCTGCAGTAGTAAGCCAACTGGTGGGGCTGGTGCACCTTCATTAGGACAAGAAAGCTTTGCTAAATCAAGCCATGGACACGGTAGAAGTATTACTGCACCATGTGACTGGATTTGTACCATGTGTGGTTGTTTAAATTTTGCACGGCGGACATCCTGTTTCCAGGTGTATTTTTATTTTGGTTTTTTGCACATTGCAGTCATTCTTTCAGTAAGAAATCTTATTTCAGAAAGTCAATATTCTGACCTGAACACTTGATAGAATTGACTTTTGGGTTCTTCATATTCAACAAAGTGGCATTTTAATGTTTCCATTTAATCAATTATCTAACTAATTTAACACATTTTACCAGTACCTTTTGGTCTTTTTTTTTCAAATTGCAATATTGAAAAACAGATCAGCAACACAATTCAAGTGAAGTGGGTTACATGTTATTTTTAAGATTTTTCAGTCAATTTTCTCTATGCATTTTATAGAGTTGAATGAAACATTTTTTTTTGTAGCCACACGTATTAATTCCTCTGTTGTTGGCACTCCCTTTAATAATCAATCATTTTCCTCCACTAAGCGTGGACCAGTAAACTGTCATTTTCTTCAGTCTGGCTGCATCTCATAAGGTTCTTGAGGTCAAACGTGATCATGGGATGATTATATTAATATGCTCTGTGGGAGCATCTGTTTATAAAGTAATATAAGTGACAAGAAATGGGTTGAAGCAGAGAACTCTTTCTGGACTTTCAAGACATGATTTATGCTTTTTCAACATGGAATTTAATAAGAAATTTCACTGGAACCGATAATTGTTCACTTAAAGATATTTTGTAGGATTACAAGCTTTAATTGCTTGGGTGTAATTCTTCTAGTGCTACTCTCTCTGAACATCAAAAGGGGCTTGTACTTTACACATCCTGTGATATAGTAGTCCTCTTCTCTAGATTTATTGTCAACAACATTTTTGTGGTAGTTTTGTATCTTCATCATGCATTTGGTGCATCCTACAGTATTCATACTCAATGAAGCATTTTGAAGTTTAGAAAAAAAACTATTTCACTATTTTCTTCTAGTTAATTTCTAGATTTTATATCTTTTTTTATCATGATTTATGTGGTTCCTGTTTGTTGCTTTTACCATCTAGTGCAATGAGCCCCGGACTGAGGATGCTCCTCCAGCTGATGTAGCAAGCACCAATCCAACACCCTTAGGGAAAAGGGGATCAGATTTAGGTATAAGTTTGCTTTTCTGTTAATTTTTTTTTACTCGGTAACTGACATAGATTCATTTTCAGGTCCTACTCATGTCTTAGTTGTACGAGGGTTGGATGAAAATGCAGATGAAGAAATGCTTCGTTATGAATTTGCTAAGCATGCTGCAATTAAGGTAGCAAATATATTCTTGTGGTTAGCCAATGTTAATGTTTTTTAGCTGTTAGCTTACAGTTTTTGTCTGCAGGATCTTCGCCTTGTCAGAGATAAATTTACTCATGTTTCTCGGGGATTTGCTTTTGTGCATTTCCACTCGGTACACTCTTTTTCTTTTTTTCTTATCCATGATGTCAGAGTATGATGTTTTTTCTTGTATCATTGTTTACAGGTGGAAGATGCAACCAAAGCTCTTGAAGCAACCAATGGAACAACCCTAGAAAAAAATGGCCAAGTCCTACGTGTAGCATATGCAAAAAGTATTCATGGACCTGGATCTGGGACTCCACAATCGAGCAGTCTTGCAGCAGCTGCTATTGAGGCAGCAACATTTGCTCAACAGGTCTTAGCCATCAGCATTTGTTATATAATTTAATTTTTTAATGTCTTATACATGTCTGGTTCACTTTTCCACTTTGTGGGTCATGAACTGTGCACTCAATAATGTGTAGGTTTCACAGTTTTGAAAATGATCAAATTCTCACTTTTGAGCTGCAACAAATTGTGCCAGTCATGATGGCCTTGTCATAGTTGACATTATTCTTTGCAAAATTTTCTGTAGTCTGTTGGATTTCTGTGCATGTATACTCCTAAAAATGGAATTTTTTTTAATTCGTATCAATATCTTAAAAAACTTAGATTTCTTGTAGAAATGCCTGAACTATCACTGATATTTCCTGAGGGCTCTTTGACAGTGATTTTTCTTTGGATAACTATAATTAGACATGAACAACAACCTTTTGCCGAACATCCAAATGGTTTAAGAAATTTTATGAATGCCCTCTCAAATTAAAGATTTTGCAGAAGTCCACTTCAGAGAATATAAATTTTATTATAAAAAAACCCATTAAAAATCTTAATGATGCCTTTTGAAGTAAATGCCTTAAGAAAGTCAAATGATAGGGACATGGTTAATTTAAGGTATTATAGCGTCTGACCTTCTAACATGACTTTTGTTTAACTGTAATGCATTTAACATCAAACCATGGGGACATTTGTGCAAGGAATTTATTTTCTGGAGATACTGTAGAGGTGCAATTGTGCAATTTTAAGTCAAGGCTATATTTTCAAACTACCAGAGCATGCTCTTGATTTGCATGTCTCTGTAGTTCTCATCTTGGTTTAGATTAGGGTGTGAAGCCAATATGCCGTTATTGTATGTTGAAATTGTTTTTACCACTAAACCTTTGCATGAATGGATGTAGCCAAGGTAGCATGTTGGACCTCTATGGACTTTAGATGCCATATGATTTACTGACATGTACTTGTCAAGATCACTGAATAAAATTTTTTTTTAATGAGTGGTTGTACCGATTGGTACTTTGTTGCATGGTCCATTATTGATGCATGATCCATTATTGATGCATCATCAGACCAGTAAATATCAGTCAGTATTTACCAGTCCGACCAGTATTTAAACCATGGAGGCAAATTCTGTATGGACTTTGAACTGCCTTACCTGAGTATGCTTCTCAGTTTATTCTCTTTGAGATGGCAGTTCATGATTCTCGTATGGCCAATAAAATATCTGCTGGATGATGGGAATTTTCCAGTGTGTCCAATTCTCATTGTTTTGATGTTCTTGCCATATATCTTGATTACTCCTTTATTATGGCTTAGCAGATTTAATAGAAAGCACACCGGAAATTTACCTGTTGAGATAGATGCATGACAACATCTCAAATCACACTCTAAAGAAATTATCCCTTCTTAATAGAACTCAAATTTTTTTTAAATCAAATTGAACTGTATATTCATCTAGCTGTTTGTCTTGTCTAAGTCTTTTGGTACATAGAATGATAGAAGATTTGCTGATTGTCTCCCTGTTTCATAAAATCATCACTCTTTTGCTTTTACATATATTAAAAGTCCCTATAAAGTGGTCTCAGTGTCATACTTTATGATTTGATCTAGCTGTTTGTCTTGTCTAATTCTTTTGGTTCATAGAATGATAGAAGATTTGCTGATTGTCTCCCTGTTTCATAAAATCACTCTTTGGCTTTTACATATATTAAAAGTCCCTATAAAGTGGTCTCAGTGTTATACTTTATGATTTGATTTTGTAATGCTTCCTCACATACTTTATGGTATACAAACTTTAAGAAATACAACTTCTGCACATGTGTACTGAGTAAAATTTTCATTAATATTGATATAATTTACCTTTTCTATTTGTGTCAATCAGTCACTGCTTCATGGGTTAACATCTTTAGCTACATATTGGTGAGCCAAAATAGTAATTATTTAGACTCAATTATTGCATCAATTTGCATATTATTTTTTTCTTTTCATTGGTTGTCGAGGTACTACTCAATTGTAATATCAACCATAGACTACTGTAATTGCTGCTATATCTATTTGGCTTCTTTTATTTATTTTGTTCAGTATGATGCTGTTGGTTGGACGCCAAAGGAATACAATCCAGATCAAAAACAATCTACAACTGGGTTTGAGCAAAATAGCAAGGCAGAAGTTCAGAGAGGTGGTTCTGCTCCACAATCTGGGTTTGTATGGGATGAGAAATCTGGCTATTATTATGATGCTGCCTCAGGATTTTATTATGATGGAAATACTGGTTAGTTTGTTTGATATATCAATTTTTTGGTACAGCAATTATTCATTTTGGAAGGTTTTATTGTCAGAAACTTCTATGGATTCCTACTAAAATTTTTCTATTTGAAAAATAAAGAAATTAATATATGTATAATATGTGCCTTTATATAGAATACAATTTTTTATGTTTATATAGCTATATATAGTTGTTATAGTAGTAGCTGGCAACTTTTTTTTTTGTTTAAACCTCTTTGAGCATGGTTTTTTTCCATCAAATCCTACTGGAGTAGTGCCTAATTGTCTTGCTGAACTCTACTTGTAATTGTTTCATGCAGGTCTTTACTATGATGGGAACAATGGTGTTTGGTATTCTTATGATCATCAAACTCAGCAATATGTCCCTTGCAACGAGCAGAGCAACAATAAGGCAGCTGGAGACATGGCAAATGAAACTTCAAAAGGATCGGATGGAACTGCAAGCAAAAAAGTAGTGATATCTGCAGCTGCAACCACGGTAAAATCAAATGAAAAAGCATCATTGCCTGATGCGGTTCATGCTGCTGCAACAGCAGCATTAGCTGCAGAGAAAAAGGAAAAGGAGAAGTTGAAAGAGATTAAGTTGGCATCAAAAAGTAACCTCTTAGCTAATAAGAAAAAGATGAACAATGTTCTGGCAATGTGGAAGCAAAGAAATCATGAGGGGCAGGCAGCTCGTGTTGTTCTTGATGACAAGGAGTCATCTGGTTTGCTAGATGATAAACCAAGCAATTCGTACTCTGCATCTGTAGCATTAACTGCAAAAAACAAATTGAAATCTGATTCAGTTAAGGAAGCAATGGGTAGCTCAATTTATGCCTCATCTGCTAACCGTGGGACTACTCAATCCATCTCTGCTGAGACAGTAGATGTGGATTCACAGGTTAAGCCTAGACCTGTTAGTAATAGCTTGGGAGGCACAATAATGGGCGTTATAAGAGGTTCTGGAAAAGGGATTATAAAGTCAGATACAACTTTTCCAGTATCTGCTAGTGAAGGTACTACGGTTAGTTCTACTGCAACGGCAAGCTCCATAGAAACAACACCATCTTTAGCTCGGAGTCATGCTTCCGCACCCTTCAAGACTGATGCATCGGCATTGGGTTCATATGGATCATCTACATCCGGTGGACGTGGTAAACGCAGGTTTTCTGAGGCACCAGCACTTTCTAATCCCAGGGATCAAATTCAGACGACTTATAGAGATAGGGCAGCTGAGAGAAGAAATCTGTATGGCTCGTCATCTGCCACAGGGGATGATCTGTCAGACCTTGGGCTTGGGGATCCAAGTAAGCATTAACAACTTCCATTGCTTTCATGTATATCATGCTCCTGATTGATAATGTAAGATTACAGCGAGAAAAAGGATAGCTGCTTCTTAGTCATAGTGGCATGCTATGCTCCAACTATCTGACATAATTTGTGTGGCCTACTTTTACTAACTTGCCTGGTTGTTAAATATGAAAATTTATTGGCAACCAACTTCATAGGTCATTCAACCATAACAATTCAAGCATGGATACCTTGATATACTCATGCTTACTGGCAGAACCTGTTGTCAGTGGCTTTTGTCTGTTAACTATCTTCCAAATCCACCAGTTGATAGTTTGATATATTCATCAATATGCATATTCACATGCTGGAAATGGCTTTGTTTGAAGACTGTGATTATCCATATCGAAAGGATTCTTTATCAGTAACGGGGACGATGCCCTTTCCCCCGGGAGTTGGGGGACGGTCGTGTGGTGATATTGTGAGCAACACCGAGAATTATGAAGTGATAACTGCTGATCGAGCCATCGACGAAAGCAATGTGGGTAACCGGATGCTTCGCAGTATGGGCTGGCAAGAAGGACTGGTACCTCCCTTTCTCTGTCTTCTTTTTGTTAAAATAATCGAGAATGCCGTAGGCTAACAATTATTTATTCTAGTAGTTCATCGGGTCAGCACTTAGGTTTCACTTTGCATATATGTGTTCATATTGGAAAATCTTTGTCAAATGATACAACAAGTGCACCTTTTGCTTTTGGATTTAGGTCTACTTTAGGCTTAAAATGGTCTTTGAGTAGGATACAGAGACTCTTTTAAGGAGCAGGTTTTCACCTATACTCATTGTTGGTATCACTGCACTGTAGCGGTTTGGTATTAATGACTGGTATATTTATGGCAAAATCTTGTGCCGTAAGGATTAAATATGGTGACTTGGTAGTTTGTCTTTAGTTTTCTTGTCCATACTCAAATTACAATATTATTTATATCAGGGTAGGATAGTTTTGCCGAATTGATGTGGTCATGAATTGAAATGAGATGGCAAAGTGATGGCTGCTCATGGAAATGTTTTTGCCTGCAATGTGGATATACTGTTAAATAACTATGGTTGCCTGGTGCTGACATGGGTTTTGGGGGTTGGGTTTCTTGTCCTTTTTTTGCTTGCTTGTGAGCGATCAGGGACTTGGGAAGGATGGTAGCGGCATCAAAGAGCCCGTGCAAGCAAAAGCTGTGGATGACAGGTCGGGGCTCGGAAGTCAGCAGAGAAAAGTAGACCCATCCTTGGAGGCACAGTCAGGAGACAGTTATCGAACCATCATCCAGAAGAAAGCGATTGCAAGATTTAGAGAGATGGCGTAAGGTAGAGAACGATGACTGATGGGTTCTTTTTTTTTTTTCTTCTCCAGAGAATCTCTTGCTGTACTGTCTTTTAGCTTCACTTTCTCCCTGTGTTATTTATGAAGACTACATATTATTCAATGGTGGTTAACGAGCCATGCTTTCTAGTATTGTGGTGCCTATGTTGTCTTTGAGCCGTGCTTTCTGTCTTGATGCCGTGTACCTTTCGTTTTAGCGTGATGCTGCTCGAGATTTAGTGTTGTCTGTGGGAATCAAATGTGTATATGATGCTGTTAATACCTTGTACAGAAAGTAACCTATGTCCGCATGTAGACCTTCAGTCGTGTTGTAGATTTTATTGTCTCTTGTTGTTTTTGTGACCCTCCCGAAAGCTGTTCGCTCTCTTTATCTCTCGCGCGCGCACACAACTTCTGCTTTTGCTGTATCTGTTGCGGCCTTTTCGGAAGAAATCTATGAAATAGAGTAAGACGACATGCTGAATCTTTGGGGTGAGGAATCACGACCACTAGATGTGGAGCCACCGAGCCTAACGTATGCTTACCATTGTTAATCATCGCTATTCTATTTCATCTATTACTATTAAAACATGGTCTTAAACATTAAACATTTTAGATCGAACGGATCCGGATCGTGAAGCCGAAGATGGCGTTCATCTGCGAATCAGATGCACAGATGCATGTTTGTGTCATGTATATATTTATATATGTATATATACATATATACATATATGTATATATACATATATGTGTGTGTATTTTTCTTTCTTTTTTATCTACATGTTTGTCGTTCAGCTTGTGTGGTTCCTATGGAGAAATCTAAAATATTCACCAAAACAACAACCTATTTTAATCCTTTTCCAATCAATCATTTTTTCTTTTTTGACTTACCACTATTGCAACAAAACATCTATTAAAAAAAAAACAACCCAAGTCGAACACGACAAAGAATTTTCCATCCAACCTACCCTTAAATAAGGACAAACTCCAAAAGCAAATATAATTCCTCATGCGCACCACGCTTAACTGCTCGCTTATCTCACTCAAACATATGGTTGTCGTATTGTATTGTGTTGGACGCACTGCAAACCACGCCGCTTGTCGGTGGCCATCCCCGCCTCAGCTCACTAGCGGTGTTGTTTCTCGTGATTGCGATACCCATCGCTTATGACCAAATCGAATCACTGCTTTGATTGAAACAATTGACTCCATATTTATTATCAAAGATAACTACATATTTTTTCCAAAGTTATTTAAATCATTTTCATCATAAGAGTGTTAGCGAGAATAAACATTATATTAATATTCATTTTTAATCTTATTATATATTATTTTACATTATTAATAAAATATATAATTATATTTGATCTTAAAATGTATTGAGCCTACCATTTGTCCAATCGATCAATTTAATGACTATGCATCAAATAAAAAAACAGAGAACGGAGTGGGTAAATCTAATGTCTGCTGATACATCCAAAATTTGAGGCGGACAATTGATACCAAGACCAGTAATATCAAAGCCAAAAGTTACTAGGAAATGACCAAATATACACTAGACCATAAGAAATGCCAGTACGTAAAACATCGTTTTCTAAAGAGGAGGAAATAATGTCATGCCACGTGATATCTTGTGGAATTTGTGCATGCTTGTGGTCGAATCTCAAACATCCCCATTCTTTATAATTAATGTGGACAGCGCCTCATACCGGCATCATCAATTGGCAAAGTTCCCATTTTAACTGATATGTTCATGAATTCTATCAGAACAACTATCTATCTTGGTAATTGAACCAAACTTGAACCCTACATGGATAATAATAGTGATAATAATAATAATAATAATAATTATTATTATTATAATTGTTAGGAGCAAGAACAAAGAATAAAAGAAAAGAGAGATGTCTTATGCCTAAAAGAAAAAAAAATCAAAGTTGCAGTGGTTTAGAAAGAGCAAAGCAGATGAGTACAAAGGCATGATAACTGGTCAGGGGATGCAGGCAAAGAAACATGACTGGTTGGACAAGTAGATCCAGATCACCTTCTTCTATAGAAATCTGCACTTCTCAGTGCCATATGCTAGGAGGGCTTCATCTGAATCAGCTCTCAGACTATGACACACCAACCACAATACCTTTTTTTCTTTTCTCGTCAAAACAAGGACCTTCACCTAAAATAATATGGTCACCACGAGATCTAGCTGTAATCCTCGAAAGGCTACATACAAGGCATTTATGATCAATAATACGAGTTGATCTGGTAGATGGGAGACTTGACACCAAACCCTGAGTTGTATGTCTACTCCAAGCCAGTGCAATCGTGGACATCGAATTTCATTTCAGGGATTGGTTGCTGGATCAGCTAGTAGGGCATAAGATATTATGCATCGGATGACAATGAAGTTCCAACAGTGATGAACTATGAAAATGAGATTCCACCAGTAATCTAGTCGGCTATTGCAGATGAAGTACAGGCAATGTCTTCCACAAATGAAATATGCTAATCATATCAGAAACCTGAATTAAATTTTGATAATTTTATTTTTCTGGAAAGAAACTAACCTTCAGCCTTGTTGGAATAAAAAAGCTCTTCTTCAGGAAACTGTCATCTTGGTCCTGTAAGATTGTAGGTAATATGTCACATACAAAGTGATGGTACTCATGCAACAACCAGTAGATGACTCTTCCATATTCGTTTACTGCAGAATCGAAATCTTTACCTGACAGTGTTTCTGTCAACCTCGCAAATGTCCTAATATTCCTTTATCTAGACGGTAGGATCCTCTTCACTTCAAATTGGATCCCTTGTAAGATCCATCAGTCCACAGGAGCTGAGCTCTGACATCAATGGGTCCACCCCAGAGGATGAGTGAAGGTGCCTGAAATGAAGAGACAAACAAGGTTTAAAGGAAAATAAAAAAAAGGGAAAAAGGAGTAGGTTCATAAGAACACAAGGGTCCTCTAGGTGAGATCAGCCCACCACTCTGTGTCTTTGTCTTCATATGACATGCGGGTCAACCGTAAGTATTTTTATTCCTCTGGGAACTTGTTCATGTGTCCTTTCCTTGATGCACAACTTGTTTCTGAACAACAAGCCTAGTGAAGTGTATTCACTAAAGAAAAAAAAAATCATATTACAGGTGTATTTTGACGCTCTTGTGGAAAGGATATGAAGTCCAGAGGGGTACTTGTCTGACACCAACTAGATATAATTGTTCTTTCTTCACCATTCTCCATCTGCTTTCTCTTCCCCCCTGTATTCTCCTGCTCTCTGAAATTACTTCTGAACTACCTTTCCTCCCCTTTCCCAAAGCTTTCCCAATTCTCACATTGCTGATCCCAAACTGCAAGTGTCCCTCTGGTAAAAAGATGCTGCCCTCCAACACCAGGTGAGTATCCTCTCCTCGCCAGATCTACACACTTGTCTTCTCTTCTCTTGTTTCTCCTTCAAGGGTCTATTTCAATGGGTTTTCTGTAGCTGTTATCACTTCTAGCCATCCAATTCTTCCGCAAATTCCTAGTTTTTGTCTCCCTGAACAAAGTTTTAGATGATTTTCTCATTAATTTTGCTATCAAGATTGCTCTTTCATTGTAGATTATCCAATTACAGTTGCAATCAATCATGGGTCAGCCATTGAACATCTGGATTTTTTTTGGATGGTTGTGCTATTGGATGTTGGTGTCTAAACTTCAAAATGCTTGCTTTGTTCTGTATTCTTTCATTTCCAGGCTCAGTGTTGATCTGCCTCTGTGTTCCAGTATGCATTCCTAAATTTAGTGGACATATGATTGCTTCAGTAATCATGTATTTGTTCTCTCATCCACCATATGAATCTGATTGCAGTATGTAAATAGTAAGGCTTTTGGTGTATAGTTCTAGTTTAAATTTATAAGGCTGTGACTCATATAATTTTACTATATATTTATAAGGCTTTGACCCATATAATTCTACTATAGATTTGTTCTAAAATCAGTCTCTTGGTTATTTTGCACTTTTCTTACTTCACAATTGCAGTTAAATGTGCACTAAGAAGACTCTGATATTAGTATTTGGAATAGATCTGGATTGCATGAAGGTTCCAACAACAAGAACACACATGGAACCCTCAAGGTTAGCAAAATAAGCAGAACCGGATCAGCCACATTAGACACTCGATCGCCTTCGCCTATGGCAGATCTATCTTCTCCCATGTCAAAACCACGTGTTTCAGTTAATCGCTCGCCCAAATCAGCTAATTCAAAGGCTTCAAACAAGAAAAGCTCTACTCCTGATGTAAGATAATTCCGTTCCATATAGTTTGTTCTTGGAATTCTGGATTAAAATCTTTCTGATATATAATCTAAGTAAATTGGGTTTTTGGTATTAGAAACTACCACAAGCAGCAAAAGCATCAGAGCTGCAGGAAAAACTGGATGCAGTTGAGATGGATCTGAAGAAAGCAAAGGAGCAATTAGCTTCTGTCGAGCTAGAAAAGATGAAAGCTATTGAGGAATTGAATAAAGTAAAGAGGTCAGCTGATGAGGTAAATGAGAAATTCCAGGAAGCTACTGTTGCTAAGAAGAAGGCTGAGGAGACCTTGGAGATCGAGAAATTTCGGTTCAATGAATTGGAACAGGCAAGCAAAAAAGCTGACCGGAAGAGGGAAGAGGAATTCCAAAAGGAACTCGAAAATATTCAGATCCAACATAATCAGGATGTTTCTGCAATGAATTCCATGACTCAGGAACTCCAGAGGATCAAGATGGAGCTCATAGATGTCACCAATGCAAAAGAAATTGCATTAGTCCAAGCCACTGATGCAAAGAAAACTGCTGAAATATATGAAGAGAATGTGGAACTCTTGTCCGAGGAAGTCAGTCAATTAAAGGCCTTGCATGACTCCAAGCTGGATAGTGTGAACAAAGAAGCAGCAGATACTGTCAAAAAGTTGGATGCTGAAGTAACTACTCTAAAATTTGAACTTGAAAGGGCAAAGACAGCCGAAGAGAAGTTGGTTCAGATGGAAGCATTGGTTGAAAAGCTTCAGTTAGAGGTGATTGATGCCAGGAAGGGTGAATTAGATGTAGCTCAGCTAGTTGATGAGTGGCGGAAGAAGGCGGAGATGCTAAAGATTGATCTGGAGGAAGCTTATCAGTCTGAGAAATCTGCATCTGATTCTCTGGCAGCCATGATGGTGAAATTGGAAGAGAGTAAATCTCTCTTGGACGATGTTGGATCTGAAATATCTACTCTTCGAGGGACGATAAAGTCATTGGAGATTGAGGTGGCAAAGCAGAACATTGATCTTGAAGAATCAGATAGGCAGCTAGATTTGGCACAGCAAGATGCACTGAACATTGGAAAGACTGTTGAATTACTAAAACTGGAACTTCGTAATCTGGACGAAGAAAAGTTGCGGGCAATTAACAGTGAGAAGGTCACTGCTTCAAAAATCAAGAGCTTGATTGAGGAGAATAATAAACTCATGGATGACCTCAAGAATAGCAAAGATGAAGAGGTAAAGGCTAAAAAGGCAATGGAAGATTTATCTTCTGCATTGCAAGCCATGTCCATAGAAGCCAGAGAAAAGGATGAAAGGCTTTTAAAAACACAAACTGAGATTGAAGAATCCCAAGCAGACATAGAACAACTAAATATAGCTCTAAGAAACACTAAAGAAAGGTATGAGGTGATGCTTGACGAGGCAAGATATGAGGTTGTTTGCCTCAAGAAAATTGTTGAAAGATTCGAAACTGAAGCAAGTAACATGAACAATGAGTGGGATGAAAAAGAGTTTAGTTTTTGTAACAAAATTAAAGAGTTAGAAGAAGAAACTGTTACCCTGAAGGTTGAGATGTCAAAAACGGTTGACTTACAGAAACTATCTAATCAAAAAACACAAGTAGTGAAGGAAGATGTAAGTGAGATGCTTACCAAATTAAGACTAGTGGAATCTGGGGCAAATTCTGCATATGAAGAAGCAGAAGCATCAAAGTATGAAAGTTTGCAATTGAAGGAGACATTGTTGGACAAGGAGACTGAGCTACAGAGTATCACACAAGAGAATGATGACCTTCGCATACAGGAAGCAGCTGCGACACGTAAGGCCAAAGAGCTCTCTGCAGCTCTTAAACAGGCCATATCAGATAAGACCGAGGAAAACTGTGAGATATCGGACAGCGATGAGTACAACCTGGAAAAAAGTGACTCAGAAGTACCTTACAAAAATCTTGAAGATCATCATAAAGAAGACCATAAACAAATAGAGAAGAGGAAAGAAACCGAAAATGGTAAGGAAGATCTTGTTGAAGTCATGGACAATGATTTATCATCAGAAAGGAATCATGAGGATGAATCCACTGATGATGATCTGCAATTAAAGATGGATGGCAGTAGCAATAATTTGACAAATGGAATGACGGGAAGCATCGACAATGGAACTACCTTGACCACCAAGCAGCACCAGCAACAAAAAAAGAAGAAGCCGTTACTCCACAAGTTTGGGAACCTACTGAAGAAGGGAAATCATTAGTAGGATAGCATCTGAAGTTTACATACATGATTATTTCGATTGATATACTTTATCAATGTGCCTTGAGGTGTCAATACGTTCTACAGCTTCTAATGTTTGTATTATCCTATTGAAAGAGCTTATCCTAAATTGTATCAACACATCATATCTGTCAATCTTTTGTTCCTCTGACTGGCCTTTTTGCATGAGAGCCACCATACTTGTAGAAGTTCTCATGATATTACTTAAAGGACTCCAATCACCTTGTGTATTCCATTCATCACCTGGATTTATTGAGGCCATAAAATCATTTTGATACCCTCCTTTTTTATTAGTACCATTACCGATACCTGATGTTTTGGTTTGCTTATTACCCCCTACTGACATCTGTATAGGTTGCCGTCCACCACTAATAGTTTCTTTCTTAAGTGCTTGTAGCACTTTCATCTAAACTTCAAGTCTGAAGCTTCAACCACAACTCAAGATAAGTTTTTCAGTATTGACAATACCTAAAACCACAACTAAGCCCAACCTCGAATTCATAAGGTCAAAAAAGATTAAATTTACTTGAATAGTCATCTAATTTTGAGTGTTGTTTCAAGTTGTTTCTCAAAATTATTCTCTCGTGTCAAACTGGCTTGAACTATTAATAATTTAGCAATCAAATCCATCTTGTATCTGTCATCGATATCAGTTAACAAAAAGATGGCTTGCAATTAGGGTCAACTAAATTTTTTATTAGTTTTGATCATCCATCTGACAAAGTAAATGTTTTTTTTTTTTTTTTGACTACCTTGGACCTTGTTTCCAGTAGGTATAACTTTGGCCAAAAGCATATAGAGAGATGACAGTACTACAACAACATAATAGTAGTTTTGAGTTACAAGGGCCACAGTGCTGTTATCTTTTATTCTTTGTTTGATAGAGAGAGATAACTAGAAAATGGAAGAAAGAGAAGAGAGAGGAGACAATGGCTACTGAGTACTATCTTCTCCATCTCATTACTAATTAGAGTGAGAGAAGCACGGCTACAACAGGATGAGAACAGTGGAGGGTGGAAATGACATGGTATTGTGTTCGATCTTGTTATGTATACGCGGTACATAATATGATCTGATTGTTGTCCATACACAACACATGATTTGATTGTTATCAGCACTCTGCCCATTATACCTAATAAATTCATAGTTTATGAGCCAATGTCACTCACACGCACAAATAATTTGGGGACCAACATAAGATTATAATTTAGTCAACAAAACAGAAGTTAGATCAAAATTTGCAGGCAAGGCGAAGCAAATGACTGATTACTAATGTAGATATCCCATCATCATTCGTTCAATCTCTTGAGAATTTTATGAGTAAAACTGCAAACTCCTCAGAGGAGGAACTCCAGTTTCCATAAATCCAGGAGATGAACAGAGACGCAGTTGCATCAACCAAACCCAAGCAAATTAATCTACATCGGAGCAGCGGAAACATCTCGATAAACGAGTTCAAAGCCATACTCGAGGAAATGGAGCACATCGAGGGTGTGCGCGAGGCAGCTTCGGTAGCCCGGTCGCCGTCGCCGTGAGGTAGACTCCGTCTTGCTCAAGCCTAAGTCCATAGGCTTTGCCGCCGGCCACCGCGAAAACGCGAGCCTCCGCGCGTTTTCCCAACCCTGGGATCCCTCTTTATCTTCCCCCTTTCCTCTTCCGCAGCTTGGTCTGCGGCGGGGAATGTGTTAACGGCATCGAAGAAGAAGAGTGTGTTCTGTTTCTCTCTCCCTCCCGTTTCGTCTCGGGCGTCTCCTGTTAACGGCCTAGATAACACTTTCAAACTCTTCCTCTGAGACCCGTCGATCTATCCTTGTTGTGATTGCTCAATATCATGGGGCCCGCGAAATCCACATCGTTAGACACGCGGGTAAAATTCGCCTGTGTTGTTTTTTATCCTTACCCTTCTACCTGTATCCTGATTAGTGGAAAGACGTGGGGCCCGGGTTGCGCACATCCTTCGGCACGGCGTTGACGCTTCGCTCGCGTAGCCCTGCGTTCTTACCCGCCATTGTATTCGTGTCATGAGACCATAGGATTGTGGGCCCACTGTGACCCACGTGGAGGCATTACGCTCTGCCACCTTAGTTTTAACGTGTTACCCGTTTTTCTATTCGTGTCGTGATTGATCAAAGGATGTGGGGTCCGTAGGACCAACATCCATGGGGAGAAGCAACACCGTCCGCCATGTATATACGTGTAAGTAGTTTGGACATGCCAAAGTATCTTTTTGGTTTTACATATATAGCCTTGCACTTTATTTTAGTATAATATAATATATATTTTGTGAACATCCATTTAGAAAACATGTAAACAATCACTTGGGAGTTTGTGATCGAAAGCAACAAATATATAAAGTATCTAAAAAGTCCATTTTTTTTTATTTTTGTGTCATGAACATCAATTATAGCTTAATCAATGATCCAAATTAAAACTAATTCCAAGTTATCCATGGGTCAGAGGCCAAATGAGCTGGTTAAGCATCATGGAAACCAAAAATATTTTGCTGAGGGTAGAAAGGCCATTTCATGTGGGTCCATTATTTACCTTCTAGATATCATGTTGTTTCTTCATGTATAAGGTTTATATTATTTGTAACATAGTCTATTTAACTTCAAAAAATAATCATTTTATGCCATTTTTAGGTAAATTAAAAAAATAAATTATTATTATTATTTACGATGTGTTTCCTTGTTGTTTTATCCTTTCAAAGGATAAAATTATCTCACAGAACGTATATTATGATTTTACATTTACATATAATTATAATAAAATTACTATATTAGAAATATTCATCATGTTGTCACCAAATGTTACTGTCAAGTTATAGGAGACTTGGATTAAGCATGAAGTGGACCATCATGTCATCCATGGTGCTAAGATGGAAGAGACAAAAGTATTGTTGCTGAGTCCTATAGTAGTTAGCATGCTTGTTGGGACAACCACTCACCACCTCATTTGTCAACACTTAATTGATGAGACATGCAAGAAAGTAGTGTCCATATCAGTTGTTGGGCTCAGCACATCCACCGCATCATAAGCTTGTCCCATCACACTGCCAATTTTTTCTTTCTTTTGTACGAAATCCCAACCACACCCTTCAGTGATGATCACGGATCGAGTACTCATAATATTTATTATTTTGATATTAATTTTAAATTCGACTCAGATACCCTAAAAAATTACTTAATGATGGATAGTCAATTAAATAGCACATTTGACCATCCAAAATTTCTAATCATATGGACCATATTATCACCCTAACATTGCATCTATAAATCCATTTTTATTCCAATTTTTTTCCTTTCTTAATTTCAAGTGCACCCAAAAAAAAGAAAAGATTTTTGGGTGATGTCAATTCATGCATCTCCCAACCATTAAACTCTCCATCGAGTTAAAAAAGCTGCAACAAAAGCTAACCAGAAACCAACACTGTCACGGAGACGGATTTAGCCACCGCCTCTATCGCAGACAAAACTACGGTCCCCATCACCTCACGAGTCACGGAACCGCTTGGAACACAACGGCGCGATTTCTCACGCTAACTTAGGTTATGCATATAGTTGAACTCGTGCCGAGATTCGTTGGGTTTCTCTGGCGGTAAACGCGAGTGACACGTTCGTGATAGAGAAAGTGTTCCTCGGTCACTTATCCGCGTCCGTCATGCTTTAAGATGCGCGAAGAAACTTAACTTGATTGGCCCCCAGTGAAGGTGATGGATCCGCATCAGGAGACCAGCCTTGTGTTCTTTCTCGCGTCACGTGTCGCGAGAGGACTTGGGTCGTGTATCTTTGCTTTCGTTCCCTCGACCATTCTCCGACTCGTGATACTTTGTTCCCCACTTTAGAGTACGACGTGATAGGGGCAGATTCGTCACTCCGTTAATGTCCGCGTCTCACGTCGCAGCTGTTCGAATCCCTTATCCGTTGCATTTCCCTGTTCTGTCCCCCATTCTTCGTTGAAATGACTCTTTTGTCCTCACTAGTAAAGAAATCAACCTTTGGCTAATTGATGCGTCATGTTATTTTTATTTGTCCTCTTCATCCATGTGCGTTATCGGAACGTGAGCCACAGGTGGGGTCGACCCCTTGGGCCCCGTCCAGTCACAGCGGCAGTTGAGAGAGGGTAACTCGCGGTTGGGTAGGAGAAGGCTTTTTTTCTTTCTCGAAGCGCAAAAAGCGAAAGCGTGCGAGGGAGGAAAAGGTAATCGTCACGTGATACTGTCGTTGGTGGACACGTCGTCGCACGATTGTGCTCGTTGCCCATTGGTGCGCACTATTCATCTGATAAGTCATCCTAGTTATCAACACTGATAAGCGCAACGGGTTCTCTGGACTAAACCGATATTTTATAATTTCACCCTCCTTTTTTGCCGCATCAGTCCGCTATCGCTAACGAGAAGCACCGAACGCAACTAAAGAATGCGAGTATACAGAAAAACCGAGCGTAACTTTATCACCTTCTCAAATTGATTTTTGAGTTGACGGAGTACGAGGAAGATGACGTGGCGCGCTCGGCATTAGTGCGGTTGAAATTGACGAGATTAACCTTCTGGGCGAGCCCTCGAGAGAAAGATGCTCCGCCAGGGGTACAAAGTGACGATTCTACCCCTAAGGTGCTCCTCGAAACCGACGCCAAGTCCGGATTTACGGGAATGACCCTCTCGACGTGACGAGCGGTTCCGGAGGCTTACAAGAATACCCCTACTTTTGTTTGGGTAGGTAACACACATCGTCGCAATAAATGCGGTAAAGTTGTAATTTTAGAGAAGCAGATGGATAATTTAGGAAAGTGGAAGCGGCTTTTTCTGCCAGGGTTTCCACCTATAAAAGGCGAAGGGAAGAGACCATCGAAGCGAGTAGGATTATAACAGGTGAGAAAGGGAGTGAGAGCGACAGAAGGATAGGAGAACACGGCGGCTGGAGTGGAGGAGAAGAAACGAGAGAAAGCAGTGAGAGAGAAGAAAGTGCGCCTCGAAACCCTAGAAAATCTCGAAGGAGGCGCAGATCTCCCGGATCCGGATCGGTCTTGCTTCCCGGAAATTTCGCGCTTTTGGTTTCTCGCGGGATCCGGCTCCAGATCGAGGGCTTGTTCGAGGGGTACGGGGGAGAGAAACTCGCGGGAGGTCCAGATCGGTTCCTGACCGCTGCCGCGGGCTCTTTCTCCGGTCTGGTGGCGGTCTGGTAGGGTTTCTCTCGCTATGTTGCTCTTTTGGTGGCGGATTTCGAGTTAAGTGGCGCGGACCAGGAGATTGTTTGGGGTTTTCAGGGGCAGGGCGGCTGTTATCGTCTTCTGCAACTCTCGGTGGAGAACGCGGCTTTTTGTTGGTTAGGCTTTTGGAGTCTCAGCTCCGATCTCTGTATTCGAGCCAAAGGAGTTAGATATTTGTGACCATTTAGCTTTAGTGTTTGCGCTCCATTTCGTCGTTTCTGAGCCTGGTCGTTTGGTTCGAATCGTTGTCACCTAGTTGGTAAAAGAGGTAGTTCTCCACTTGAGAGACTTGGAAGGGAAAAGTCCGAAGTGATTGAGATAACGTTTGAAGGTTTTGCTTGTGTGGTTTGTCTTCGACCTATTGGGACTCGGTCCTTGCTCTGGTGCATTTGGGATTTGCTACCTGGAAACCATGTCGTCTTTGAGTAGGGAATTGGTTTTCCTGATACTGCAGTTCCTGGATGAGGAGAAATTCAAAGAAGCAGTTCATAAGTAAGTAGTATTATTTTCTTGATAATTTTTATATCCAAAGCTCGTTTTTATTTTTACTAAGGCAAATGGTTTGACTTATAGGTTGGAACAAGAGTCAGGCTTTTACTTTAATATGAAGCATTTTGAAGATCTAGTTCAGGCAGGGGAATGGGATGAAGTTGAAAAATATCTTGGTGGTTTCACCAAGGTTGAAGACAATCGATACTCGATGAAAATATTCTTTGAGATTAGGAAGCAGAAGTATCTGGAAGCACTTGACAGGTGAGATTTTGTTCCTTTTCTTTTGGAATCCTGTTCTTTAGTTTTAGTATGTAGTCCTTATTTGATAGACCCACCATTGTTGTTCTCTCAGGCATGACCGAGCTAAAGCTGTTGAGATACTCGTGAAGGATCTCAAGGTTTTTGCTTCTTTCAATGAGGATCTCTTCAAGGAGATTACTCAGCTGCTTACCTTGGAGAATTTCAGGTAATTTAGCTTGGGTTTGTGGAGTTGTTAGTGATGTTGGCATCATTTTCATGATATTATTATTCTTCTTTCTTTCTTTTTAAAATTTATGCAGGCAAAATGAGCAGCTTTCCAAGTATGGTGACACAAAATCAGCACGAAATATAATGCTAATGGAGCTTAAAAAGCTCATTGAAGCTAATCCTTTGTTTCGTGATAAGCTAACATTTCCACCATTTAAGTCTTCTCGGCTGCGGACTTTAATCAACCAAAGGTGTGCATTTCCCTCTTTTATCCTTTATTTACTGTATAGTAGCTATTATTTCAATGTTCATTGATATTATTATCTTCAGTACTGTTATATTCAGCAATGATGTAGCAAACTACTTATTGGATTTTCTATTAACAGAAACTGCAATTATGGTTTAGTTGGTTAGCATAGAACATTAACAAGACTAATGTGATATTTCTCTATTTAATTATGTTTATATGGATAATTTTTCACACATGAATGCTTTTAACACATATAACTATGTTCACATCTAATTTAAAAATTAAGTAATCAGGAACACTATTTCATATCTGGAAGCAGAACTGGTTAGAAAAAAGACTAGGATATTTTTCATTTACCCTATCTTACTTCATTTAGTTTGTTTTTTCTATGATTTAATTTTTTTAATTTAAAATCTCATACACAACAATAACAACAACAACAACAATAAAGCCGTAAGTCCCAAATAATTTGGGATCGGCTATATAGATCTTTTGCGATCATTGAGATATATAAAAAGTCATATATTTAACTAAATTCAGAATACTTAAATCCTTTTAATTCTTTTTAGGTCTTCCTCTGTCGTTCCTTGTACTACTAGTATTAATCATTTCACCTCTTCTGACTACTGCATCTGGAGGTTTCTTAAGCACATGCTCATATCTTAAAATCTCATCTGCTTACATATTTCTTTGAAATTTCTTTTTAGTCTGAATTGGCAGCATCAGCTTTGCAAGAATCCACGCCCCAACCCTGATATTAAAACACTTTTTACTGATCATTCTTGTGCCATTCCTACTAATGGAGCACGTGGACCTCCCCCGACAAATGGCCCACTTGTGGGGCCTATTCCCAAATCTGGGGCATTTCCTCCACTGTCTGCTCATAGTGTAAGTGGATTTGATCACATCTATTTCTGGCCCTTTCTTGTGGTTCCTGTTTATGGACTATTAGCCTACCCTCAATACAGCCATTCCAGCCAGTTGTCTCTCCACCTGCAAGTGCCATTGCGGGGTGGATGACGAATGCGAACCCATCATTATCACATGCTACTGTGGCACAAGGTCCTCCAGGTCTGGTTCAGCCTCAAACTACAGGTGTTTCTCAGATGCCTATATTCCCTGGTGACTGAAGATATTTCTATATTATACTTTAAACAATGAATTTTACTTCTGCAGCTGCTTTCTTGAAGCACCCAAGGACCCCAACAAGTACTCCTGGTATGGATTATCAAACTGCTGACTCGGAACACTTGATGAAGAGATTACGTACAGGTCAATCAGATGAGGTATCTAAGAAATTAATGCTGCTACAGGACACCCATAACAGTTTCTTTGTCATAACTTGGGTCAAATATGAAGTGAATATGTTTGGTTTGTCATGCCATAACAACAAAATAGCTTCTTCTTTAGGTGTCATTCTCTGGATCAAGTCATCCACCTAATGTTTACTCTCAAGAAGATATTCCGAAAACTGTGGCACGGACTATCAACCAAGGTTCTAATGTCATGAGCTTGGATTTTCACCCAATTCACCAAACAATTCTTCTAGGTATGTGATTGAACGATTGATTTAGTGATGCATGGATGTCTTGTTTGTGCTGTTTTTGTCAATGAGACTCGGTTCACTTGATCAGCTTGATTTTTTTGCTTTGTAGTTGGAACAAATGTTGGTGACGTTAGCATATGGGAAGTTGGAACGAAGGAAAGGATAGCACACAAGACGTTTAAGGTTTGGGATATTGGATCTTTTACTGTGCCTCTGCAGGTGCTCCCTTGAACTTAAAACTTCTTGTTGATTGTCAGTTTCTTGTGACATAAAATCTGGCTCAACCTTCTTGCCAAATTATGATTCATAAACATACCTTGTCTATTCAACTTGCAGTCACCTCTCATGAAAGATGCTACCATATCTGTCAATCGATGCTTGTGGAGTCATGATGGAACTATCCTTGGTATAATTCATCTGCTTGTTTTTTTCAATATGGTTCCATGTTGCTAAATTTTAGCATTGCTTTATTTTCCTAATAAATGTATATGCTGCTGTATGGTCTCCTATAGGTGTTGCATTCTCAAAACATATTGTTCATACATATGTTTTTAGTTTAAATGGAGAGTTGAGGCAACAATTGGAGGTAAGTTTAATATGTTATTCTATTGCCATGCATGTGATGGTACCTGACTGTTTGGTGTTCTGTAGATTGATGCTCATGTGGGTGGTGTTAATGACATTGCTTTCTCCCACCCTAAAAAGAGTTTATCAATAATCACATGTGGTGATGACAAGACGATTAAGGTGAGAAGCAGAGGCTGTATCTTTGATCTATTTTACTTGTTATAAGCATATCCTTATCATTTTCATTGAACTGAATGGCAGGTATGGGATGCTGCGACAGGGCAGCAGCAGTACATTTTTGAGGGCCATGAAACTCCTGTATATTCTGTGTGCCCTCACTATAAGGAGTCTATTCAGGTTTGTTTCCAACCCTACTAATTATTGAGTCTATTCAGGTTTGTTTCCAACTCTGCTAATTATTTGTTTACTAGGCCGATCATCATTCTTTTGGTTGATTAAACAAGTTGAATCAGTCTTTTTGATCTTTGTTGTTGGTGATGTGTGTTTATTTAGCTGATGGAGTTGTCAGAAAAGGTCTTCTTAACCATTTCTGATGGTAATGTTCTCTTTATGCAGTTTATCTTCTCAACTGCTATTGATGGGAAAATCAAAGCATGGCTTTATGATTGTTTGGGATCCAGAGTTGACTACGATGCTCCTGGACATTGGTGCACAACAATGGCATACAGTTCAGATGGGACAAGGTGAAGATTGTCTGTCTACATATTGAATTTGTCACTGCCATTTGCAATCATATGTTGGTATGGTAAACTCTTAAACATCTTTAAGCTACCATAAGAAGAGGCATGCTACAAAGCCTTACATGTTGAGCCTCTTGCTGCCCTCTTTCACATGATGGGCAATAATCAGGGTCTTGTCAGAGGGGTGAGTCCTTGACTAGCAACCATGTAGGGTGTTCCTAAGGCTTCCAACTGGCCTCTCCAGTATTTGACTATTAACAACCATCATCACATGTGATCATCCTTATACATATTACTAGTAGTTGTTTCTTTTATCCTCCTATGTGCCGTTGTTATTTTTCAATACTGCTAGAATAGTGCCAATCTCTGTTTTTGTCTTGACTCTCATGTCAGTGTATTGGTCATCTAAAATTTGAACTTCTGATCTGCTGCAGGCTTTTCTCTTGTGGAACTAGTAAAGACGGTGACTCTCATCTGGTTGAGTGGAATGAAACTGAGGGAGCTATTAAGAGGACATACTCTGGCTTTAGAAAACGCTCATTAGGGGTTGTTCAGTTTGATACAGCTAGGAACCGATTCTTGGCAGCTGGAGACGAATTTATGATAAAGTTTTGGGATATGGACAATATTAATATACTAACTACTACTGATGCAGATGGTGGATTGCCTGTGAGCAGCTCAATTCATTTACTTTATTGTCAAAACTGGAACTTTGATCTTTAATAGTCCTTCTTTCCCTTGTGCAGGCAAGTCCTCGCTTGAGATTCAACCGAGAAGGCTCATTACTTGCAGTGACAACAAGTGATAATGGAATTAAGATCTTAGCAAATACTGATGGCCAAAGGTTGGTAAGGATGATGGAGGGTAGGGGATGTGAGGGATCTCGAGGCCCTTCTCAACAGATTAGCACTAATTCAAAGGTAATATTTTTTCCATTCTAATTTTCATGTTAGAGGCAATATGATACGAACAATACGGACTGGAGTCAGTATAGATTCAATTTCTTATGTTGTTAGAGTTATGTGCTTCTACATATATTCATTTTCCTTTTTTACTTATATGGAAAACCTTTTTTTTTTTGTAATAGATGCAATAATGCCTGATCTCAACCTGATTAAAAAAAATAGTATGATCATGCCTAACAGCCAGGTCAAGAAAATTCCTTGCTTCAACATGTTGAACTTTAGATAACTCAGTGTTTGAATAAAGTAATTAACATAGTGAAAGGTAGTTTTATCTGAATTTTCTAGGACAATTGTGTCATTTTGATGTGTGAAAATGTCTTCTTCTATTCTTGTTTTCTAGATACCACTACGTGATAAAACTGTAAATCTCCTCAGAGCTAGTTGAGGACCTGAGGTTTCTTTCATAGATTATTTGTCATCTCTAGGCATTTATGATGATCTCTTTAACATGCTATCTTTACATTATGCAGCCCCCAATTATAAATGCACTGGGAGCTGTTTCAAATGTTTCTAGCCCTATAATAGCTACTCCTGAGCGGCCAGATCGAACCTTACCTGCAGTATCAATGAGTAGCTTGGTGAGAGTTAATATGCACTTTCTTCCTATGTTACTGATAGCATTTATTGGTATAGAGATTATGACATTAAATGAATTTTGCAGGCTGTTGTGGAAAGTAGCAGGACTACTGATGTTAAGCCAAGAATTCCTGAAGATACTGAAAAAATCAGAAGCTGGAAGTTAGCTGACATTGTTGACTCTGCTCATCTCAAAGCCTTGCGTTTGCCAGATTCCATGACTGCGAGCAAGGTTTGTTCATATTTCTGTTGCAGGATTTATTTCAGCAGTTTTTCATATTGGCAACAGGACTTATGTAATTAAATATCAAAATTTTTATTATTTCAAATTTATTAATTGAAAAGAAACTTTGTGTAGAAATTTTTTCATAATGAATATTTAAATTATAAAAAAAAATAGCCAAGTATTATTTTTCTCTTGACTGTTGCAAGCATTTTCATTTGTCACAAAGGAAAATATTAGGACTGGGAACCATTAGAATAGAGGATAATCAAGTAATAAACATTCTTTATTATTTGTTTTGTCAAAAAAGGATCTTTTTATATCTATATTTGGGTGTAATTGATGTTGCTCATGATTTACATGAATAAGAAATTGAGGAAAGATACCAGGATGGATGCTCTCAATTGTTTGAAAGCTCATAAAAATGAACAAAATATACAGGTATAAATGGCAAGGTGTAGTGAGCATTCTTTCCTGGTTTCAATTAAGGTTCATATAGCTTAGCACTAGTCTTTTGCGTCAGCCAAAGTTGTCGAAACTGGTATTGCTTCAGTCAAATTTGATCAAACAAAATCCTTGTTACATTGTATATTTGCAGTTGGCATTGCTTTACTTTTTCTTTGGTAACTCAGGATCACATTTAGTTGGTCTAATTATGCTATAAATCCAGGGCACTAGACACCATTGTTGATTGGCCCACATAGAATGGAGATGAATCGCAAATCTTATGTGTGAAACAAGAAGTGATAAGATTCATCCAGAATTCATTTGTGAGGAGAACACTAATATACACAAACCAAACAAGCCACCCTGTACGCATACCCTGGAAAAAAATATCAGTCAACCTCTACGACATGGATCTCATGTCTTGTTTAATATGTCAAAGTATCAGTTGTGGTTTAATGTTTATGTCAAAATATTTGTTCAACCTGTTGTCTTTTTTTGTCCCATCATGGTTGTCTTTCGAATTTCAAAATTTTGGGTGGCTTCATATGGTATATGCTTTAGATGGCAGATCTTTTTCCCATTAATATCTTTGACTCAGGGTTCCCTGTTCAATTTGATTTTTAGGTGGTGCGGTTGTTATACACAAACTCTGGGTTTGCTGTATTGGCTCTTGGCTCTAATGCCATTCATAAGTTGTGGAAATGGGTGCGTAATGAGCGAAATCCTTCTGGCAAGGTAAACAAGTATTATCGATGAATTTATCTATTAGATGCTAATTTGTTTTCTAATGGGTTCTTCTCTTGGTGCTTCAGTCAAATGCATCTGTTGCCCCTCAGCTGTGGCAGCCATCAAATGGTGCTCTTATGACAAATGAAACAACTGACACCAATCCCGAAGAAGTGACTCCATGTATTGCTTTGTCAAAGAATGACTCCTATGTAATGTCTGGCTCTGGTGGCAAGATTTCATTGTTTAACATGATGACTTTCAAGGTGCATAGTTTCTTTGCTTGTCATTAGACTGATGTTCCTTGCAACAAACTTGGTTTGATGTCCGAAAACTTAATGACCATCTTTCTACTTTAATTTTAATATCTTACCTATGTGGCATTTCATAGGTCATGACAACTTTCATGGCACCCCCACCTGCAGCCACCTTTCTGGCATTTCATCCTCAGGACAACAATATCATTGCCATTGGAATGGAGGATTCTAGTATTCAGATTTATAATGTACGAGTTGATGAGGTCAGTATTCTCATACTTTGTATGCTTTGTGAGAATACAAACAATTCTGTTTGTAGTTTTGGAATGATGATGTCTAAACTTCTCTAGTATGGTTTTCCTAATGTGAACATTTACTGAAAACTTTGCAGGTTAAAACCAAGCTCAAGGGTCACCAGAAAAAAATAACTGGTCTTGCATTTTCCCAGACATTAAATGTGCTTCTCTCTTCTGGAGCTGATGCTCAGGTGCATAGATTAAAAATACCAGCTTTTGGATTTCTTTTATCAAATATATACATGACATGGAGGTGATATGATTGTGATTACCTAAAAGTGATGATGCTTTCACATTGGTGTCTTTCAACTGCGTCATTAGTAGCTTTTAAGGTGCTCAGCTTCAGTATCCCTGTGATGGTCTTCTTCTGATAAACTAAATTGCAGCTATGCATGTGGAGTATTGATGGATGGGAGAAGAAAAAATCACGATTCATCCAGGCACCAGCTTCCCGTGCATCTCCACTAGTTGGGGACACCAAAGTTCAGTTTCATAATGATCAGACACATTTCTTGGTCGTCCATGAAAGTCAACTAGCAATCTATGACAGCAAGCTCGAGTGTTTATGCTTGGTGAGCTCTTCTAAATATGCAGTTTTATATTTTCCAACTGGGATTGACAGGAAGCTTTCCCATAAGTCAGATTCTACCTCCACTAGTTCTATAGTCTCATATCTGAATTGGATGGTCCTTGTTTCTCTGGCTTTATAGTTGCCGGTTTTCTCAGTTTAAATTAGTTGTTTAGGTTTGACCTTACACCTGGCTGTATGAAAATTATTCCTGCAAATGTTTCTTCTTTACCATGCTTTTTAGATGCTCTCTGGATTCTCTATTTAACAGTATCCTTGCAGGCATTGTTTCCTTTATATGAATTCTTCTGTTCAACTAGCCAGTCTCTTTTGTTTGGCTCAACTAATACGTTTTTTCTCCAATTCAGTGGTCTCCTAGAGATGTGTTGTCAGCACCAATTTCAAGTGCAATATACTCTTGTGATGGTCTATTGGTGTATGCTGGATTTAGTGATGGTGCCATAGGAGTTTTTGAAGCAGACAGCTTGAGGCTTCGGTGCAGGGTTGCACCATCTGCTTATCTATCATTGTCCATTCAGAGGTATACTGCTTTTGTTTAAAGCCATCTTTTTTGCAATATAAACATAAAATTAAAGTCCCATAAAGTTATGTAGCAGTGTAGTAGATCTTTAATTGTTAATTGGAGCTATTACTTTGTGTGCTTTCTTCTATATTTCCCTGTCTAAGTTGATATGTGTGACTTTACGTTCTCTTTCTCATTCCTCGTCTGTGACATTTAGTTTGGTTAGTCTATTTCCACCATAAAACTATATTATATATGTCTATGTAGTCTTGTATTGTTGTTGTACATGCATTTTAAGTGGCATGGTAGTATCTAGCAAAATGATGTTAAACTGTTAAGAAAGCTATTGGTTCACAAGTTGTCTCTGTATTTACACAATCCCATCATAGGCTGTTAAAACCAACCAAAGTAAGCTCAACTTCTATTTATGTTTTTCTTGTATATTCAACTTGTGAAAAGTCAAATCCGAGAAAGAGTTTTCGATGCACTTACAATAAGAGAGATCATATAAAGGGGGCTTTACATGAAATGCCGATATCATTTCTATGGGTTTATTTAAATAGACTCTCATTATTCGCATGACACAGTAAGCCACAAATACTAATTATCAGAAAGAGATTTGTGGTGACATTTTTTTGTTATTATTTCTTTAATAGATTCATTCTGATGGATTTTCTCGTGTTTTCTTGCAACCATTTCCAGTTCTGCAGCTGTCTTTCCCATGGTGATTGCTGCCCACCCATCTGAATCCAACCAGATAGCCCTGGGAATGAGCGACGGCGCAGTCTATGTTCTCGAGCCATCAGATGCTGATCTGAAATGGGGATCAGCGCCTCCCCAGGAAAACGGTGCTCGCCCATCCATCTCCAATCCGGCTTCAAACAGTAACCAGACATCAGAACCCCCTCCTAGGTGATCATATATATATATATATATATATATATATATATATATATATATATATATATATATATATATATATATATATATATATATATATACACTTTAAATTTATTTCTATTGATGAAGAGATTAGGTGTTTCTTCAAAGGGCTTAAAAGGAGAGCAACATCTCCAAATACGACTCTCAAGCTGCACGTGTTTCTTCTCTGTTCTGGGTGACTTGTTCCCTCCCACTTTGTAAAGCTCCTCATGATCTAACTTGGTATAGATATTTCAGAAACGGCTGGGGAGATGTGTAAATTATACTGATTGTGCTTCCCTAATCTAGTTGGATTTAGTTGCCAACTTTTAGGATTGTTTTCCTCACCTAATGATTGATGCATAGTTCATCGGTACTGGATCGGAATGCCATCCTCAAATTTTAGGATTGCCATCTATCCAAAAATGTTGATGGGTATAGGATTCTACAGTTAAGTGTTGTTCCCCTTTTTACAGATTCAATTGATTGATGAAACTGATATCTCATAATGAATTTGAGATCTACCACCAGTAATCATTGGAAAATTGTGAAAAGTTAAAAGCTAAACTTGATATTGTCTGACTTGGTTCAATGGTTGCAGTGGTAGTTGGCTTGCACTTAAAGATGATCTTAAGTGAATTTTTAATATAGATCTTTGTTATTGACTTAATTGATTTTACATGTCGTAGTATTCCGTTATATAAGATTAGTCCTTTTAAATTCTCTTATGATTTTTTTAAAGATGATGAGTTAGAAAAAATATTTAATTTAAAATTTAATAAATAATTATTTTGATAAATATTTGGTAGGTAATATAAATTATAAATATATATTTTATAAATTTTGAATGATCACACGATAAGAATAATAAAAAGAAAATAAAATGTTTTTAGTAAAATAATAATAGATTTTGATTATTGTTGTTAAACTAGTAATAAAATAAAAAATAAAATAAAATAACAACTAATATTAATTAGTGCAAGTGAGCAAAAGATTTTTTAATCCTTTATTTTATAATAAGGGTGAAATATTTTTTCGAACTGGTGTTTTGGAGATACGTGGTCCATTCACCCGTTCTTGTTGGCCATGTTGCCACGAGTCGGTGGTTGGATTAGATGTTTCTTTTATACATTTTGATTAGATGTTTCTTTTATATATTTTATGATGGCGTCGAGAGGTCCAAAAGGTCCATCGGGGACTTTGTGGATCCGATCTTCAACACCTCCGGGAGCACGAAGTCAAACACGTATCGACGTGGAAGGGAGACTAAATGGGATGAGACGGAGGTGATGTATGTTTTCGAGTTACGTGCTAAACACTTTCATTTGGTTTGGGGTTTGGCTCGCAGGACGTCGCAGGGTCCGACCCACCGGCCGCCGGGAAGTACTCTCGCAGCCGACCGTATTGTAGGCCGCCGTTCGCGGATAGATCCGAGAAGAGAAGGCGACGGCGGACTTCTCCCTCCTCCGCGATGGCTTCCCACGTCAAAGATTACGGTGCCCTCTCTCTGTCTCTGTCTCTGTCTCTCTCTCTCTCTCTCTCTCTCTCTCTAACACAATACGCACCATTTCTTGATTGCTCGTGGAAATGGCGTATGATTAGTGTGCCTTTTCGTTGACTGATTCCTTTATGAATGGGGGAGAGTGGATCGAATCTAAACTTCTCCAAACTGTTGCGGTTCTCAGGACAAGCGTTTGTGATCATGGGAGTCAGCGGCACCGGGAAATCGTGAGACCATTTCTACCCTTCTTCTAGTACTACTAATATGATGCTGTTTCAGCCCCATTTTCATTCCTACGAATGCAGAATGCTTCTCTTGCTTCTTTTCAGATAATAAATATTTTTGATAGCAGAACTGTATAGATCGATTGGGGAAGCTTCTTTTCAGATAATCTGCCATTGATGCAATTGATTCGATTTCACACACTTCACTTAATTGAGGAAAACAAAAAAATTACATATGTAGTAAACTGGAAAACACAAATGATTTCCTCCTGCAGTCACTGGGAAGAACATAGATGATTAATTTGGTACAAGTCCAACAACATAGCATAGCATGGATTAAGGACCTTGGTAAGCAATCTATGGTGAGTCTGCTGAGGCTTCATGGATCTTCCAATTTGTCTAGCTGAATGCAACATGTGATAAACACATCAATATCTCTTAGACTATTCAAGTTTAAGATCTGTCAAAGAGTCTTGCTTTCTGATTTCCATATGTGGCATGCTTGCAAGATACCTGACTGGTGAATGCCCTCTTACTTTGATCCATTTTAATGGGTCTTTCCATTTGCGATATGCTTCCATCTGCAGCAGGTCTTTGTATCAGTAAAGACAGAGCTTTCAACTGTGTTACATTTTGGTAAGCAATCTATGGGTGAGTCTGCTGAGGCTTCATGGATCTTCCAATTTGTCTAGCTGAATGCAACATGTGAGAAACACATCAATATCTCTTAGACTATTCAAGTTTAAGATCTGTCAAAGAGTCTTGCTTCCTGATTTCCATGTGGCATGCTTGCCAGATACCTGACTGGTGAATGCCCTCTTACTTTGATCCATTTTAATGGGTCTTTCCATTTGCAATATGCTTCCATCAGCAGCAGGTCTTTGGTATCAGTAAAGACTGAGCTATCAACTGTCTTACATTTTGCTTCTGCTATTCCTGCATGCAAACATTTTCAAGCCAGTAGGTTTTGCCAATAAGTGCTGTTAATATGAACTATGATGCTTTGATATATTTTTCTGCAGATAAATCAGTGTTATTGTAGTAGGCACTGACTATTTGATGTAGAACACTTGCTCTTGTCTTGTGCTATCAGGACTGTTGCTGAGATGCTTGCAAAGGCACTAGATTGCAGCTTTCTTGAAGCTGATGACTTCCACTCACAGGCAAACAAAGGTAAATTCTGTATCATCCTTGTGATTTCCTTTCCTTGGCCTTTTAGGCACATTGAACAGAGACAAACATGTTTTCAAAACACCTTTACTACAATAAATTGCTCACGAACGTCAGTCAAGGATGGATTAGGACAATAGATGTACACAAGCATGTTTCTATGTTTCGGATTTGGAAAGACCAGAAGAGGTTACATGAAGACATGGAAGCAATCAATAAAAATATATATTTTTTACCATCAGATACACCTTTTGCCTGTGAGAAGTATTAACACTGGAAAAAGGTTTGTGAGGGGGGCTTTAAGTGGAGGAAAACCCAAAAAGTGATATAAAGTTGCCCCTCAGATTAAACAAACAGATGAGCACTTCTCACAAGAATATCATCAAGGCATACCTTTTTTAGAAAAAGAACTCTGATCAGTACAGTTTCACAATATTTTATGTTAGTGGCATAAGCTGATGACTGGTTTTCTGTCTCCAGTACAATTTTCATGTTCATGAAATGTAAGGATATGTAAATTGGACTGATTCTTTAAACATGGAAATCATCTTGATTTCCTTTCTATGTTGATGTATTATGGTTTACTGTTAATGGTCATACTATTCTGTAATGCCAGGTACTGCAATATGACTGACTCATGATGCTCCAGAGATAATTATCATGATAAATGCATAAAGAGCCTTGTGAACTTCTGTCATAAGATGATAATTTGACACGGATTTGTCAATTAGTAGTAGTTTAATATGGTCTTGTGACACTACTTGTTCCTGTTCTGCCTGGCACCATGTCCAAATTTTGTGTTCTTTCAATCTGCCCTCTCAAACAACCCAGAGCACTTTCTTTAGGAGCATTATCTCTTCACATGCCCTAAAACCCTAGCTTAGATCAATGTAGATTTATGATCAGTTGCAGCAATATTTAAAGCTTGCAGTAGCTTTTGAATTAATGGTTAGAAATGCATAGTATCCTTTAATTGGAGTAACAAATGAAAGTGAATTGACTGTTCTGTTTCGCAGCACAGACAAGATGAGAAAAGGGGTTCCGCTTACAGATGAAGATCGATTCCCATGGCTTGAAGTACTCCGCGATGCGGTCGGGAAGATCATGAGCTCCAGCAAAAATGTAACTCTTACCTGTTCTGCACTGCAGAAAAAGTACCGGGAGATCCTCAGGTCAGCCGATGCCGATTACAAGCCGGGACAGTACACCATCTGCAGGGTGAAATTTATATGCTTAGAGGCTTCAGTGGAAGTAATTGCAGACAGGATCAGGAGAAGATCAAAAGATGGGAAGCATTTCATGCCTGTTTCTCTGTTGCAGTCCCAGTTGGACTTGCTTCAGATTGATGAAGCCGAAGGAGTGATTAGGGTTGATGCCACCATGAGCCGTGAAGCCATTTTAGACAGCATACTGACAAGCCATTTTTGATGACAGAAGTGGGCAACTGATTGTTTGAAGTGAGAATAAAGCTTAATAGTTCTGCTAGTGACTGAAGGTAATAAGCTGGCACGCATAGCATAGCATACAGTTGATAAATTTGATGGTTTGGTGTCGACTGATGACACCAGTTAAACATGAATAATCATCTCTTGCTAGTGAACTCATTTCAATTGCCAAAGCAGGATAAGTATTTATTAGACACTAGTGGAACATTTTCTCCATCATACGAAGTGATTGCTAAGTACAACTTCAGATGATGTTATCTGTTCCTTTGGAATAATTAATTATTTTAAGTTCAATGTAATTGATGGTGGAGAAATACTGCATCTATACATGTGATGGTGAGAAGAAAAGTTGACTAACACAAGTTGAAATATTGCATCTATACATGTGATGGTGAGAAGAAAAGTTGACTAACACAAGTTGAAATATTGTGTGTGCACACAGATCACCATTTTTTTCCCCTCGAGCCAACATGGAAATCATGTCAAAGAAAGGAAAGGGAAGCTATAGATGATGAAATCACAAACTGACATCAATTCAAACAAGACATGGAAGGCATTGACTACCATGACATGTAACAATGGAACAGTCTGCTCCTTCAAGCCACAAACAACAATGTTACAGAGGAGCATGGTTGCTAGGAGAGGAACGCCTACCTGCTGACTCTAAGATACTAGGAGAAAGTTGGTGTATCATTGAAAAGGAACAAGCAATTTCACATTTCTTATGAAGTCATCAAAATAAGTAAAGACTCTATCAAACAGAGAATGTTAACCTGATACAGCACAATAAATATTCACTGACCTGAGAGCAAACCCATAGGCAGAAAAATATATTTCATATAATCTGATACAAAATGGTGATGAACAAAGAAAATTGTATATTCCATGAGTTTGATGCAAATTCTTGGATATTCACAGTTTCACTTCAATGATTTATCATCCCAAATACTAAAGACACTTATCAAAGACTGACGGTTCAAAACCTTATTCAATAAGCCTTAAAAAATGTCAATTAGCTTAGTTGATAAATACCTTGATCATTGACAACAAGAATCTGCAAACAAATCTCACCTTTGCCGTCTATCTTTTCTATTAAAAAAAGAAAACATCTCAATCGTTGCTCAGTGAAAAGAAAATTAAGATCCAGAATATTTAAGGACACTAGACACATTGAAAACTCAAGAAGATGGACAATGCAGAAAAGATGCACTCTGCAATATAATTCATGAGGAAAAGGGTGCAGACATCTCTAAAGGACTTTCTTGAGAGACAAAACAAGCTGGATAGATCTCATATTCTCAACAAGGATATAATTCAGAGAGCAAAGACAGGTATTGACAAAGATATAATTGAAACTAAGAGAGTGATGCACAACACAATCTCCTGAGAGATGATACCCACAAGATTATGTTGGAAATTGTTGGTCAAGTTCTGGCGCCTAAAGCCAGTGAAGTGCAAGCTATTATAAACCCTAAACTACAGAAATTTCCAGCCAGACAGTTACATCTGGAGCTTAGTATCATAAGCAAAGTTATACATATAGCTGCCAAAACATTGAAAGAGAGCAATGACTCAATCATACCGCTCGGTGTCTGAAGAGTGATACAAATCACCAAATGGTAAGAATCATCAGTATCATAAGCAGTGAGCATGACAAACATGATCAAATGGGCACCATTTCTAAAGGGGCACTGGTCCGATCGAGTAAATTCTCAATCGATTTGGTCATCTGCAACTTGGCTGTTCGGAAACAATGCTTCTCTTCTCTTTGCAAAACCTGCAGGTTCCATACTCTGCCCTCTAAATTTCAGCTCCCCTGCCCCCCTAAAACCAGGATCTGCACAACCAGACCTAAATGGCATCCCTGAGCCTCCAGGGTGACGAGAAGGAGACACATATCTTCGAGGTGGACCTCGTAATGCCGCTCCTCTTGATTCCCTAAGATCACCAGCTCTCACACCATCAACATAAGCTCTGTCAGCAGCTCCAGAGCCCAAAAGACTACTCGAAGAAGAAGAAGCATCCTCAGCATTGAAAGACTCCTCTGTTGTCCACCCCAAGGAGTCCTTCTTCTTCACATAGAACTGCCATAATATCCCAATCAAAAACAAAAGTAGCAGAAGAGCAGGACCACTCCACACCACAGTGTTAGCGTGCAACCCGAAAGCTGGAAAATTCGACCGATAAATCCCAATGTAACCATTGCCAAGCCCCAGAACCACAAGCTTTCCACGGTCCGCTGCTAGCATAGGCTTTGCTCCCAATGGCCCATCAGCACTGGCATCCGAATTCAAGAACTGGGACTGCATCTCATGGATGGCAGCTGAGAACAGAGGACGAGGTGCCCCGACCCTGCCCGGGAACTGAGAGGAGATGTTGTACACGAAGAACTTGTCGTAGCTTGCTACGAGGAGATACCCTTTGATGGTTCGGATCGCTGCGGGTCCGTCGATCTCTGACTTCCTTACCGACCGAACCCGGCACTTGAGGTTGGCCACATCCCCAAGAAGCACGACGTGGATCAGGTCACCTCCAGCAGTCAAGCCATAGGCCTTCAGCCGCTCCGACAAGTCAAAGGAGTAGGCTTTGGCGACCGAGCCATTCAGCCCCTCGCACTCGGTCTCCCTCACCGCCATGGACTTGAGGTCCAGTGACCCGGCGCCTGTCTCGGTGAGGAAGAGAAGCCTTTGCTTCATGAAAGCCAATGGCGGACCCGAAGCAATGGCCGTGCCGTACAGGGTGCCATTCTCCGTGAACACTCGGATCCTCCCGCCGCCGTCCGATGCCAGGACGTAGCGGACCCGCCCCACCTGATGGACCTCCAGGCGGGAGACCGGCGGCGAGTCCAACTCGCGCGACCCACGGATGAAGGGCTTCGAGCTGCCAACCGAGAGAGTGAGCCAATCATCGCCGCTGGCGGCAGACTCGTGGAGGCGGTGGGCCGTGATGGAGCCGTCGGCGTGGCCGGAGAAGAGGAGGCTCTCGTTGCGACGGGAGGAAAGGTAGGAGAGCATCGACGTCACGGGGGAGTCGGACAGAGAGGGCAGCTCGATGACGACGTCGCCTGTGGAGGAGAACACGTAGACCCGGCCGTGAGTGTCTCCGACAGCGAAGTATTTGCCGAGGCCATCGAGCTCCTCATACGGGAGCACGGTGGCGACAGCGGCGGAGGCCTCCAATCGCACCGCCGCGGCGAACAGGAACCTCTCCGACCAGGAGGTCTTGTGCTTAGTGACGGAAACTGCGGAGGACCGGGCGGCGCCTTCCGCCACGGCCGCGGACGCCGCCTGCGGCGTTGAGAGGACGGGGATGATGGTCTCCAGATCCATGGGTATATCGGAAGAACGGTCAGATCGCGCGGAGAGGCAGGCGGAGAGGGAGGACTGGAGGGCTGAGACGGTCTCAGAGAGGGACTCGACTAAGGTTTCGAGGCGCTGGAGCTGGGACTCCTGGCGGTCTAGGAGGGCGACGGTATCGGCTCCGGCGTCGGCGGAGGAGGCGAGCGGGAAGGATAGGAGGAGAGGGAGTAGGAAGGCGGTCGCCGCCATGTACGGAGAGCGAGGGTTCCCGCTGCTCCGCGCCAGATCTTGTATTCTAGTGGCGGAGCGCGATCGAGGAGGAAGGGCGGATGGGATCGACGGAATCAGGCTTTTAGGGAGGACATTTAGGTGAAGAGGTCGCGCTTGCTCCGCCTCTTTGATGAGAGCGAAGAGGCGGCGACGCGCGGTGGGGAGTGGGAGGCGATTGGGATCGCATGTTGAGCTTGCAGCAGCAGAGTATGATCCACTTCGTCTCAGAATCCGACACGGCTTTTTCGTTTTCTTCACGTGGATAATGCTTATGTAAAGTTAAGCTTATTGTGTCGACAGAAATATTTGCCTGAATAATAATATTTTTGCAAGAGAGATATTTTTCTTATGATTAATTATATCCAATGAGCTACTATTAATCAAACTATTGATTAGTAAAACTCATAATAATTTATTTTAAAATTAAACTTTATTTTGTTATTACAAAATTCCTAATATTAATTTATTTCAAGAAATTATACAATTGAATGATTTTCAATAATATTGTTTATTATTTATTTTAAACTTTTCCTGTACATCATCCTTTTTTTTACCATGTGTGTTATAGAAAGAAAAAAAAACTTCCAAATATTTTCCTCTCTCTCTCTCTCTCTCTCTCTCTCTCTCTCTATATATATATATATATATGTGAGAGAGAGAGAGAGAGAGAGAGAGAGATGTCAATATAATGACATGTAATAAGATCATGATTTGAAGAGAGTCTTATATATAAAATAAAAAAGACATGGACCAAAACCTACTAAATTAATGATACTAATTCTGTGGATATGTTTCTGTAGGTCCTTTAGTACCACTTAATACTTTCCTATCATGTGTGCTAACCATTTATCTTATTATGTACGTCACCAAAATACTGTCATATGGATTTGCTCACGTTATGTACAACATGTAAATGTAAGGAAGCATGACCATAACGTGTTCGCTGTGTAAGAGTCTCCATTGAGAAATCATGATGGTTAACACATCAACATCATTAGGTAATTAATATGTCTCAAAAGATTGTCTTATAGGCAGTTTAATATAAAGGAAAAGATTAGTTTTAAAAAATCATAGGTAAGAAGATTGAAATATACAAGCATTTTTTTTTACTATTTTAATACAAATAAATCATGATTTCTAAGTACTTGCGATCAATTATATGAAGTTTTAAATGAATCATTATCTAATCTAACATAATTATCTCATGTCTTTCTTTCAATTTGTTCTTCTACTATTAATCAATTCATCTAGTCATGGACAGAATATTATTTTTATGATCCTTAATTTATGTAGAAAGGGTTGTGTGGTGGATTCTTTGTGTTCTCTTTAAACCAAAATGTGTTTGGTTAGTATCTAAGTATGAAAGACCCCCCATCACAAGAAAAGGTTCATAAAGGAGTTTATCAGAGTGGTCAAGAAAGTTTGTTTCTTTCTTCTTCTTACTTTTCATGAAGCAGATTTTTGGTGATCTGAGAGAAAAGAAAAACTAGAAGTTTTTTACATTGAGTATGCCTGAGCAAGATACTTCAAGTAATTGTCAGATATAGCCGAGAAATATCTTAATATCCTGTGACTACTGTATCCAAAATGTTTTTATGTGGACACACAAGCAATTTGAAGTAATAATGCTCCAAAATTAAATTGGTAAGCTCTTCTATGAAATGTAGAGTTTCACATTAATCAACACGTAGTTAGAGAAGGGCTTGTCATGTTTAGAGGGTTGCACTTATTTGCCAATTGACAACCCTAGTTAATCAGTGACAGAATAGGACTTCTGAGTTCTGATTGTTATCATTATTTTCAGTAGCGAAATAAAGAGAATAATTTTCCTACCATCTGCTTAAGGTAGTAAGATAATTCTATCATGCTCTCATAAACAAATAATCACAATACCAAAAAAGGATAAATCAGAATTTTAACCATAATTACCTGAGCATTCCCTCACTCTTTTTGACTTAGCAGATGCTTCTACATTACCATTTTCTTGTGCAGTGGATCCTGATGGCAATGCAGCACAAGCGGGAGGCAAAACTGGGGACCAAGTCTTGGACACAAGCTTCTTCTTTGGTGATGAATTGTGGCCTGCTGACAAATTGGATTTCACTAAAACAGCTATCAAAGCAAAGCCAGAGTTTAACTTTGTGGTGAGCAGGTATGATCTTATGAAAGCTGGTTGTCTTACAAGCCTTAAAAAATTTAGAAGCAGTGAGAATACTTGTTAGAGACTTTTTGTCCAATAATGAACTGTTCTTTCTATTTTCCTATTCTAAGTTGATTCATGCAATAAAATGCAACTTTTTTCTCAATTACATGAAAGAATCAAGGGCAGTAGAATGCAATATGTTACCTGTAAAACTTGAACCATCTGCATACATTTTTGTGAAAATAATTCATTCTGCTGCCTCTGGTGTTGGTTTCCATTTGAACATGGGAGTAGATGCAGCTGTAAAATTGATTAACTAAGAGGTCAGCTTCTCGCCTGATTTGGCGGGAGCCCTGACAGAAGCACAAAAAGCAGCTGATTACTTCATCTAAGGCTTTATCAAATTGTCTTGTATTTGAGTAATCAGCCAATGCCGTTTGAAGAGCAGCCAAGTATCCTATCTTCTTTCATTGACACTATCTTCCAATTTTCTAAAGCATAGAGGCAGTTTCTCTACTATTAATTTTGAGAAAAGCAGTAAAAATAAAACCTGATCTAGTGGCATTATTAAAATCCAGCAAAATGAACCATCAGAGTCTGATATGTGCAACTTACTCCTTGTTGCTGTCATATTCTCCTTTTGCCTTCTTTGCTGATCAACCTGAAACAATAAGCAAACTCAGATCTACACCAAAATATAAAAAAAGATTATTTTCTCTTTGGAATTGATCAATATTAGTCATTCACATAATGTCAACTATTTAGAACATAACTAATTCATATAAATAAGAAAATGACTTTCAATGAATTCAAGCTTGGTGGCATGAAACCAACTTCATCGGTTTAAATTATTTTAGTTCATCTCTTCACTTATTCATTGCTTCACTGAATCAAAAAGTTTTTTATAATTCAATAGTTTCATCTTCTGTGTAAATTCCAGGTCAAATATCTTGTCAAGCATGCTTCCTGCTAACTTGTGGGACTAACTCCATTCACACTGCTAGTTTTCATTCTTCCAGACCAGCAATGACTCTCTTCTCCCACTGTCAAAAAGACCAACATGTATTGCACCGCAGATTTACAATCAAGATGAGCCACTTCTAATAGATATGAAATTGCTCTCTGAGGCTAATATTGAAGAATTTATAGAGCAAAATGTGCTTATCTGAGCCTCTGACGTTGTCAACAGTTCCCTCCATCTTCTACCAACTCATGCAAGCAGTGATCCATTATGATTTGGCCTGAGGAAAATCCATTTAAAGCCATCTAGGATGTGTTAGATATGCATCATGATTGGGTAGGTGATAGGAGCACTATTTTACTTGTGTTTTGATACACATTTGCATGGGATCAGCTTAACCACCATATAAAGCAGTCACAGAATCAACCAAATGCCTACCAACTGGTTGTAAAAAGGCCAACAAGATGAGATGACTGACCTCAGTCCGCCATTTGAAGACAACATGGGTAGTTAAATGCAGTTGCACCCAGCAACCAATGGCCACAACCTTGCTCGGCTTCTTGACCCCCTCCTTGGACGTGCATGTCGTACTCCTCCTCCATCCAAGGATGAGTGGCGGCCCCTCCCCATTCATCCCCCTCCTGCTGGTTGCAGCTCTAAGTGTGTTCTTGTGCTGGGAAGATCTGGTGAACTGCTATGGGTTCGTATCCGAGATCCAGGATGCTACCATCACGATAGCCAGCGTCACCATCCTGGCCGTCACAACGCTCTTCATAGTCCAGTTCATGACGGAACTGATCATCGTCCCGCTTGCATTCCTGCTCGTGGTCTTGCTGCTCAGGACGGCACTGATTGGTCCGCTGGTGATTCTCATACTGATCCACTTCCTCGGCAAGTTCTTCTGCTGCTCGTCGGAGAAGACGCCGTCGTTTTGGGAGGGGGAGCAGGAGAGCAAGGATGGAGGTGGTGGTGGGTTGGGTTGGTTTTTGTTTGTGATCCTCTGCCTGCTTCTTTATGCATGGTTTTACGAGGGGGAGGGTTATGGCTGGATCTGTTTAGTGTTCGGAATGGCCTTCATACTGTACTTCAACATGCTTTAGGCTGAACATTGGATTTTGACCATTGCAGTTTCTATTGTTTTGAGATGCATTCATACTGATAAATGCTACAAGAAGAAGAAACATAAGAATACCTAATATCTCAACTATTTAAAATAGACTACATCGACTATTTCAACAAGAACAATAAGAATTCATAATACCACCTCAACCATTTAGAACAAACTACATCAATTATATTAACCACAGGTTACTTTTATCATCAATAAGCTCTACAAAAAACAACATTCTTAATTAAGTTACGAACATCTAAATTTTATTTATAGCCTCTATTTCTTCATACACTAACAGTAATTATCTAATTGATTTTAATTATGTTATCAATATGTCTCCTTATCTATATTATCTTAAACGATATTTACACATTATATCACAAACCTAAGCTATATCTAATTATCCATGAATGAATCTGTACAACCATGCCATTATTTTCATCTCATCTCAGCGACAAAAAATTCATAATCAACATTGATAAATGCATGACTATTATATTAAGTCCATTTAAATGTTAATTTACATACTTTAAAATTGCTTCAATCCAATTTCAGCTCACTAATTTAGGGATTAAGGATCACTATGTAGAAGTAAGTAAATATTCCTTGAAAGAATTAGATCCGTTTTACCCATAAAAGAGAACCATCTAACAAAAAATGTGTTGTCATTAGTATGATTAGATGATTAAAATATGCAATAAAAGCCTATCATTTTGTACAATAACAAATTTCATATGAAGTATAATCAACATTACAGAGAATGCAGAAGCTGCAGTAAATGCTCTATGACAGGCTTCCTCAAGTAAATCAATGTTTCCTCATTCACAAAAGGACTAAGCAATGAGTTGTTAATCCTCCATAAAACCTTGGTACAAAAAATTTATCTGCCAAGCTTCTCCCAACCAGTAAACTAGTAGCCTAGAAAGAAAAAGAAAGAGGACGCCAGACAGGGACAGGGCCTTCCAATAACATTGAATTTCCAAAAATCACAACTTTGGTAGCAAGATGTTGGAATGCAAAAGAAAGAATCTATGGCATTTTTTTTAGATTTTTTTTTTCAAAAGGGTAATTGACATAGGTAGCATTCGAGTCATTTTGTGATAAACTGTCAAGGTTTTTACTAGCCAAGATAGATTAGCATGGCCCTTGCGAAAGAATGACATGCACAAATCGAAAAATTTTCTTAGATATTAGTTGCATGAAATCGTCAATGCAATATAATCAATCCTATGTAAGGCTTGTAAGATTATTCTAATCCCTTGGTACTAAATAGATAATCCAAAGAATGAAACAACAATAAGACATAAATTGTTGTTGCACCGTTACTTGTTGAAAGGGGCCTCCGCCAGGAAAGTCAAGAAGGAAGAGAATGGAATGTGCCAGGTTAATCTATAAGATCATAGATTGATGTTCTTGTTAAGTCGACCAGATCAGATGAACCATCAATTAGTTCTTTAAGTGTAGTTCGAAAGAAAGTAAGTAGCAAGGAAAGTGGAATCGACCAGAGAAAGATGCTGTAAGAGCATTGGCAACTGGATCTTAAGCATAAGCTGGTTAGGAAGCAGTTGGGTCACTTTATTCTATACCTAGTGCTCAATAAGAAGAGAGATATTCCATTACAGTTTGCGAGGCCTATAATCTATTCTTTGTTGCGAGGCACAAGACTCAGTGCGCATTAGGGACGGGAAAAGTGTCTAGTGTTTCCAGTGGCAGAGCGGGGAGCTTACTTCGGGGTGCCTCTATTCGTGATGAAAACAATGCTGCTATGGTTGGTTACCCAAAACTATGCTGCTATGGTTGGTTACGCATTTATATCATGAAGAATCACCTCTCCCTCTCTATCCACTTAGTACTTTTGGTCCTGTTTTTGGCTATCCAATATCATCTATAGCGGTCAGGTAAAGAGGGATCTGATAGAACACACGGTAAAGAAGGATAAGAAGCCTTATTATAAGCTTTATTTGAAGCTGGATCATATCAGCTAGAAGATATTACGGTACGGAGGGGGCAAACTCCCGTTCCGCTCACTAATTAAGCGCTAACGTATGAGTTGTGTTCATGGCTTTTGGTTGTTCCTAAGTGCTAATGCGATCGGGACTGATTGTAACGAATTACGAATTAATACTTTATTAATCTTTCGTCTTGGCGGGATCTACTTTAACTAGAGATACCGAGAAAGCAAGCCAAACGGAGAAGGTAGCCCGGGCACGCTAGCCTAGTGGTTTTGGTCTCGTCGTAGAATCCACTCTTTCAGGCACCAAAGTAAAATACCTTTCCAAGTCTTTAGGCTGATAAGAGAGTGACTTTCTGGGTGGAGGGTCGAGTAAATACGGATTTCTCGTTCGGATTAGATAGATAGAATCCGTAATCCTCTTTCTTTCGAGTTTCTGGTGCCTAGCTCCTTTGAAAGTAGAGGCCGAGGTTGACTTTGCAAGGCTTTATCTCGTGATCTTCCATAAGCAAGTCAATCCGGATTTTTCTATAGAGAGAGAGTGTGATATAGAGAGAGAGTGTGAAAGCCTAGAGAAAGGAGTGTGAAAGCCTGTTTCGAGATAATTCGTAGACTCTTGACCTTATAGCTTAGTGGACTTTTGAATCAATCGTTGAGGAGGGTTCTGCTCTTTTTTAAGGAGGTCAACGGGATGACTTTCTGCAAAAGAATGTTGTGTGAGGGAAGATCGAAGAAGCAAGCCTATCCTTTGGTTGCAGTACATAAGTAGGAACTCTAAGTTCGAGTCGGAATGATGTTATGAAGACAGCTCAGGAAAGACAGACGGAGAGGAAGAAGCCTTTGAACCCACTTATAGGAAGAAGCCCCCGGAACTGCCTATCAAGTTCCCTTCGCTGGTGTCGTAGCAAACCATATCCGTTGGATGATAGACCGGCTCCCTCGGTAAGCCTGCCATATGATAGGAAATTGTGCTCATTCTTATCCTCCGCAAAGAAAGAGATAAGGTAGGTAATAACTATTGACGTTCATCCGCCTGATGAGGTCATCCACAAAGTGACGGGCCATATCATTGAAGGAATGGGTAATCCTTGGGCCAATCAACTAAGAGTGGTCCCACTACTTAAGAATAATCAGCCAGTTCGGGTCGCCGTACGGGGCCGGGTTGAAGTTCTTCTTCTCTCATAGCCGAGATCGAGGCCTCAGTGCCCCCAGACATTAATGGCGGGGAGTCGTTTCAGACTGGAAAGCTCCGCCTCTGTAAGATGAGCAGTTATTTGTGTAACAGTTCTTGCACTTGGAGATGTAGTACCAGCTGGAGTTGGTACAGTTAACTATATATCCCCAGCCACTAACGTCAATAATGGCATGATATCACCAGCCGAAGCAAGGACCGTGGCAGATGGTGCTCGACTTGTAGCTGTTGCCTTTTCTCTTGCATCTCCTGCCGGCCTAGCAGCAGTAGTTGTCTTGCCTTCTTGAAGAAGCCGGAGCAAACAGCTAGGTATTCTCGAGTATGACATTCTTATCAACTGCATTAAAGTACCATTCACACAAAAAGAAAGAGACTGAAGGCTCTATCAGACAGAAAGAAGGAGAACCCTCCATATAACTAAAAGCACTTTTCAGGGGGGGCTTTCTTTTCACCGGAAATCTTGTCCTTCAGAGTTTCCTCTATTGTCCTGAAGGCTTATACTTCCTGCTCACTGGAAGGGCATCAGTTTGGCCGTGACTCATTCCCTGTGCATGGGGAGGGGTCGCTGGGATTCCTTCTTCGTAAGAGGTCTCGCTGCAAGCACTGTTTATATTCCCGTTCTAATGAAACATAAGCTTCAACATGGAAAATATGAGAAGAATGTGCAAATAATAGGAATCAGGAGGATTCGTTCTTCTCACTCGCTTTATAAGGGGCGGATTGAACTTCCATAAACTTGATCATCCTTACCTAATTAATCTGAGATATGTTGAATGAATCTGAGATATGTTGAAGGCTAAAGGTAACCAGGTACTAGGGAAGCTGATGGAGGATATTCTGACCCATCTGCTGTCTGGGGGGAAGTCTCTGAATCTCCCAGGATATCGAGCCTCCTTGTTGCGCTTGAAAGCTCCCCTAGGGCTTCGAGAGGTGTCTTGGCAGTCCGGGATCGAGTAATCCTTCCTCTTGTTCGGGGCCATTCTTTTCCTTGGGGGAACTCTCACCACCGGAAGAATCTCACAACCAAGAACTTTATTGGCTTGAATATGACCGCCTCTTCCTGGGCTTCAATGGCTTCTCTCTGCCGCTTCCTGGAGTTGCTGTTCTTTCTGACAAGGATATCCTTGTAAAAAACAGAGTGGAGAGTAGTGGAATGAAAATGGAAATGAATATGAGTATACCCACATATTGAGAGAGTCGGGGATTGATCAAGCCTGGTCATCGGACTGCTTCCTTTAAGAATCTTTAAGAATGAGGCACTGCTATCCCTACTAGAAAACTCATATCAGGGGCGCGCACCCGAAACAAAAAGATGGGATTCCACCGAGATAATCCTTGTGTAACCAAACACCCCTTACTTGCATTCGGCTTCTAGAGACTTTGAAACATAACATATTTGATTACCCGCAACACAATTATAACCTCCACGTTTCTATACCGCTTTAGCTGATGCACGGAATTCCATTGACACTACAAGTGAAGAAGCCTAGATAATCCGCGCAGTATAAAAGTCAGCTCCAAGCGGGATCTTAAGCCGAAGTCAAAGCAAGCGGTTAAGATAAGAGAGGCTGCAGATATATAAGTGGCACCAAAATACAGACTTGTTCATAACGAGAACACCCAAATTAGGACGTTGCTTGGCGGTCCAACTGTTGTTGCAAGAGTGGTGAGTTACTTCTTGATAATAAGAATAGAGTTTACTTACCGGCAACTCGCCCTTACTTATTAAGGCTCCCCTTTCCTTTCTTTCGTTCTTTAACTAATAGAACCAAACCTTGCTTCACTGCCTATGAGCTTGTCCGCTCTCCCCCGCCTCACTAAAAAGCCAGTACAAGTCCTTTCTTCGTCGTTCATCTTTCGTTTCTTTTGCATATAATCTAGGCTAGGAATTTCTCTCTCGCAAACAATCATTTCTCACTCCTTTAGCCAACTATTTATTAGAATTGTACAACACCCTAAGCACCGAGGAAAACATCAATTTATTAACTGACACCCTGACTTGCTCTAGCTGCTGTTAGCCCTTGATACGGACTTGCTCTAGCTGCTGTTAGCCCTTTCTACTTAACTGGCATTGAAATGATATCTTCTTTTAAGGATGAAACAGGAACAGCTCCTTCTGATGGTTCCCTTGACTCACTTTATCACAAGAACAGCCTATCATCTAGAATACCTGGCTGGCACTCGACCTCAACTATGGCTCCCGACCTCTACTCTGGCTCTGCCTTTATCCCATCCCTTTCCATCTAATCAAACTGTCAACTCATTCCATTCCATTCTTATTGTCTTCCCCGACTAGACCTCGACTCAAGCTTGCTTCCTTGCCGGATAGCTTTCATTGCTTCGGACCTCTGAATTGATCCTGTGACTTCTGTACTGCATCGATTCTCTCCCTAGACCTAAACCCAGCTTTCATTGCTTCGGACCTCTTCTCTTATAAGTGTGAACCCCTTCCCGACCCTAACTCTTATAAGTGTGAACCCCGATCCGACCTATACAAGAAGGGAAATGGAACTGGGGATGAGGAGCGGCGGAGTCAATTCCATTCTTTATGCGTCCTAGTAGTCGCTTGGTAGACTTGGTTATAAGTAAAGACATTGGTTCACCCTTTTCTTCTTCCTCCGCTTTGGCTTTCCCTCCTTATTGCAAACTAATCAAATGAAATAAGATAATACAAATTCAAATGAAATACCAAATTCCATAAAATAATTAGAAATGAGAAAACTATTCTTTGACAAATTATTAATAAAGTGTTTCTAAGTTCTCCGAAGGAGTACCACCCTGTATTATTTGCTTATGTCTTACCTGTATTATTTGCTTATGTCTTATTTAAGAACCCGAACATACAATAGCCCACCGTTCCACTGATGTCAAGAGTTATGTTAGTTCCTAGTGAGCAACAGGTTTCTTTCTCTGTCTGTTCTGTGTTCTTCTTCCTTGTTATCCCTGATTGCTCTGGCTTTGCCGTTTCGCTCTCTACCGAATTCTCTCTTTTTCTCTCTTCTTTTTTTTGCCTCTTTCGAACAAGACAGGTAAGGGATAGCCTCTTTCTCTTTTGCCTCTTTCGAACAAGTAAGAATACCAGGTAGACTACTGATCCTGATCCTAGCTCTTGAAACTCCTAGCTCTACAGCCGCTATAATTCTACTCAAGGTTACTTGTATTTAAGGGTTTTGACGGTTCTGTTCTTCATTAAAGTTGGCAATCAGTCTTATCCTCCTATTTCCTATTCTTAGTATACTACTTTCCATTCTTCTAGAAGATTAATGTAAGCATTGCTATCCCTATACAGTAGTACTTTATTCTTGCCCAACATCGAGCCCGAGCTCACTAAGCACAACGGCGAAAGATGCAGCTGCGACTGACTTTACTTTAACTCGACTTCGAGCTACTTGTACAGAATTAATACGAGTGGAGTTCGTTCCTTCTTGTGTTGTCGATGAAAAAGGCAATGACATTCTTCAAGTTTTGAGTGAGGGGAGAAGAATATCTGAAGGAGAAGAAGTTGTATCAAGAGAAGATGCGAAATAAGGAGTCAGAACAGTATTATATGCCGAGGGGGGAAAGGTCAATTTATGAAAAGTTGTAACATCGTATAGATTAGGTGCGGTAATATTACTTACTTAAAGAATTGGGCAATAAAGAATTTCAGAATGATACTCTAATGTCAGAATTAAAGAATCAAGAAAATACTTGAGTTTAGTCTACTTATTTCAATAACAACTAGTCAAAAAGTATAGATTTTGAGTTACCGAGGGAAAGTCTTGTTGCGAAGGTTTAAGTGCTTTTGCCTTCTTGTCTTTCAGTTCTTGCAAAGAAGCAGAATAAGGGTTAGAAGCTAGACCTTCAGCCGGGGAAGAGAGCGATGTTGGCGACTCGAGAGGTTAAGGTTCTTGATTGGCCTTCTTGCCTTGTTGACTTTGTTGATTATGTCCTTCTTCAGCTTGACTTGTAAATCCGCCTTCTTGCCTTACTTTACTTCTTGGATTATTACCCTTTCTTCATGTGCGCACTGAATACTTGTATCTTGGGGTGGGAGTGTTGTCACTCAATTATGAAATAATCGACTAAAGCGTTAGGAATGAATTGGCAATGAAATAATTATTGTTCAGAAGCAGAGTAAGCAGATAGAGCAGCAGAGTAAGCAGCAAACAGAAATGAAAGTGACGTGCGAGTTGAATCGAAGTGTTGGGCTTGTGTTGCTTGTGTATAAGTAAGAAATATCAGTTCGCCGAAGTTGAATCCGGTTGTCGACCAGAGAATGAATCAACGGTTAAGGTTCAAAAGTCAGCGGGAAGCAGGACAATCAGTCGAATTTACTATTAAGAAGAAGAATGAAAGCGCGGTCCAAAAGTGAAGTGTCAATGAGGATGCTTCGGGTGCAAAAGTCATCGTATATGGGATCGAAGGCAATATATAAGTCGCTAACTACAAAACAAGGTGAAGTTGAAAAAGAACCATATCGCTGCTCGTTGATGTTAAGCTCGTTGAGTTTCATGTATAAGATTGTAAAGAAGAGAGGGAGATTCCAGCCATTCTTAAAGTTAAGGCAAGACGTCGTGCATCAATGTAAGTGAGTGACTCAAGAAAGCGTGAAGCTCGAAAGATCCAATTCATCTTTTACTCGGCGTTAGAAACAAGTGCATCAGTGAGCTGCTCACAAACAACAAGTCCTTATTTCATTCATTCGTTGGACTATAGTTTCAATGATTGATTAGCTATCTTTTTTGTTTCCTGTGGATTAGAGAAATCAGTCTGTCTTCTTAAGCCTTTTAACCTAAACCGAGTTGCTTGCAACATTTGAGGAGAGCTTTTCTCATAGAAAGAAAAAGAAAATATAGTGAAATTAAAGAAGAAAGTAAAATTGCACACTCCTTGGCTAGTAGTTACTTGTTTGGTTGTTTGCTTGTTTCTAGCCTTGCTCATGTGCCATTGTTTGTTCCCTTGCTTAATGAAGAAAATCATCTGGCAGCTAACGCTGCCCTTGACTATTGTACTGTACATTCTTGCCCTTGCTTATGGAGTGTGAAGTAACTCGACCCCTAAAACAATTACCACTAAGCAAAGTAAGGCCTGTGTGAAGTAACTCGACCCCTAAAACAATTACCACTAAGCAAAGAGTTTATCAGTGTTTTTAGGAGCAAGACGTTCAACGAGTGTTGTCGACGAGAATAAAGCTGCGGTGTTAAGGTCAGCAGAAAGTCAGTCAGCAGCAAGACCTGAAAGAAGAGTTCGAGCACGAGCATCGTCTGCCAGAGAAGTTTTTGGTTCTAAGTCAGCTTCAGAAGGAATAGGCCCAGACTCCGTTTTCAGATCATCTTCTGCTTCCAATCCGGATACTGATCCTGTTTATTCTGTTGGTTGTTCTGGTGCTGATACACAACGTCTTGTCTTATTGGGCCTAGACCCGGGCCTGGTAATACTTAACGCTGAAGCCAACCAGTGATTTCGAACTCCTATAAGGCGCAAGTAAAACATTAATTGATGAACGGATACTCTCTAACATAGGAATGAAAGAGCACTGCAACATTGAAGTGAAACTCTGTTAGCGCACCACCTCTCATCTCACAGTACTTATGGCATCAAAACGAGTACTTTTTCTTGATTCGGCTTTTGCTTCTTAATCAGAGAAAACTCGAACGGGCCAAGCCAAGTAACTACGACTTATAAAGAGAAAAAGGGTGGTTTAGAGATGGGTTCACAAAGCTAATGTGTCGTCTACCTTGATACCCGAGAGTCACTGAACTTATAGTTGTAAATCCAGTTCCAGCAGAATAATAATAAGATGAAAAGAAGCCTTTGTCTCACCTTTAAGCATACGAGATTATGATTTATATTCAATACTTAACCACCTTATTAGTCCTTCTAACATCTGCAGAGTTAATCCGAGACAGTGACGTAACTCTTCTTTTAAGAGTCAATCGGGTAGCAGCAATAGCTTTTAGAAACTATGCCTTTCGTCTTTCCATCCTATATTTCATTCGAGTCTGTCTGTTATGGATTCCTTTGTCGGGCTAGGGAGTCCCATTGGGGGTTTGGTCGGAATAACGCTCCTGCAATCTCCGGAAACTCAGGACGATGAAATTCAAATAAAGAAGAAAGCTGCTTCCCGGTTTGATGTAATTGAAGTGTAGTTTTTGTGTATACTCAATCCACTTAACGTATCTATCTTTGATGGGAATATGGCCCTCTCTACTTTGTACCCCAATCCTTTATGGACAGCGAAGCGAAACTCCATGCTCTCTTTCTTAGGTCTTTGTTTTTGGTTAAAGGTTGCCTTTCACTCCTGGGATGGAAGCTTGTAGAGGAGAACGCGTTGCCAACACCAAGATGTCACACGGATACGGACACTTAGTCTGGGCCCGATCTAGCTTATGAAACGGATCTTGCTTATACTCTAGCTTCAGATCTTGTTTCTGGTTATCTACCCCAAGAAGGCTGAAGGAATATGCTTAGCCCTATTCTATTAAAAACACTGCTTACATTTCTGAGCAGCCCTTTAGCGCTTTTAGCTCACTGCTGCTACACTGACGTAGTTACTTGGCCCCTACCTTAACCCTGCATTCCAGTCCTTTCTCGTGGACTTTACATATCTTGCTTACTCAACTGATCTTGTTCCCGCTGATTCCTTTGTCGATGTCTACCACTCCGGATATTTATACTGTTCCGACTTATTCTCTTGAAACAGCTTGAACCACTGATTATCGAGTCGATTAAGCTGACTTTCCTTACTCCTCATCTATTATTGGATTGGAATCTATTACAGTAGCCGCTCTATCCACTTATTTGACTTACTATTCATCATCTACTACTACAGGAACTACTGGATATGGCTCCGCTCTAAAAGCTGACCTCTGACTTGCATCTGAACCTCTCTCCACGACAACACCCGGAGTTATTACTACCTTATAGGGGTGCTTTCTAAGGAGACTATAAAACATCCAAATGTGCTATGGAACAATGCCAAATTCATACCAGAACTTTCTAATGAATAATTTGCTACCATCCAATTGACTGTTTACATCCCCAGTAATGAGAGCTCCATTGAGGAATGTGAATTGAAACCATCCGGTCTAGAGCAAGTCCCGTTTTTCATGTTAATGAGCGGGCAGCTTCCTTTCTATTTGATTCCGCCTCTAACTCGACAAGAACAGAACTTTATGCTATGGTTGGTTACTTATCTCTATATAAGAAGATATAGTAAGACTAAGGTAGAGGAAGGAGCTTCGAGCCTAGTAGCGGTGTTTCTTCTTTTACTGTAGGGCGCTCTTGGTGAGTGAAAGGAAAGGAACGAATAGTAGACTTAGTTTGAGGCCAGTAGTGCCAGCTTGAAAGCGTTGTCCAGTGAAATTCGATATTCTAAGAGACATTATTGTAGTACCCCAGTCAAGTATCGTTAGCATTGGTTTCGGTCTTGTTAGTAGCTGTTCGAGCTTTACGAGCAACAGTTCCATTATTTATTAATAGTTCCGCTTTTGTTAGTGGAGGAGAGGGATCAGACTCAACTAGGCTCATAGGTTAGTCAAATCAGAATCAAAGTCAGTGATGGTAGGCTAATAAAGTTAGCAAGAACAGGCTCATAAGCAGTAGTGTTAGTTTCAAAGGTAACGTAGCTAACGAGCTCCGGGCTCTTATATACAGGAGTTATTGTTGAGAGGAACGTAGCTAACGATGGGCAGGCAATTTCACTATATACCTTAAGATACCTTATAAGTCAAAAGTCTAATTCAGTGGCCAGGGGAATTCACCAGTGCCTAATTAATAAGAGAATTCAAAGAACAAATACAAGGTTGAAAGTAAGATAGAAAGACTAACTGTTGGTGGAAGCTACGATAAAGTAATGGTGGACTCAATCTAAGAAGCAAAGAAGCAAGGTGCGCCTAAAGAAGAAAAGGCAATGTAGACTAAAGCGGGAGGAGGCATGCTTAGATATAGCGGTGTCAAGCTAAGGGAAAATTCACTATCTAAGAAAATTTACATGGTCTAACATTCCTTACATGCATCCACGAAAAAGAATCAAATTCACTATCGAGAAAATACACTATAAGTTTCATTAAATTAATTGAAACTGGAACCCAGAAATCTTAACCTTTCAATAGAAACCTTGGGAGAGTAGTTCTCTTTTTTTTTTACCTTCTCTCCCACCAATATTTAATATGCATAGATTATTTTTTTCGTCAGAAATTTTTTGATACTTAATTCTTTGTCCTCAAAGCAATGTTTTGATAATCTAAAAATAGTTACCAATCCCTAAAGATTTTGGGCATCACTTGTCAACTTACATATGGTATAAGAACAAGTAATCGTGTCTTTTATCAGAGTTTGTAAGGAAAAGATCTAAACGACCAATCTGGAAGAGAAAGGATGCAAGAATTACAGACTTACCCCTGACCAGCAAAGCCCACAAAAACCATGTAGCGGCACAGAGACCTCTGTTGTTGTCCTTCTCGGCGTAGAGATCTCTCTGCCCTTCTCTCCTCAAACAAAGACCCAAACAACGTTATCGAGCCAATCAATGCATTCCGAGTCCACCGAATCGACCTCGGCGGCAACGAAGAAAAAGAAATCTCTACCGGGAATATTCTGAGTCCGATTGGGGATGATGATGATCTCGGAGCTCATCGGCATCAGGCGGACCTCCGCACCGGCGCAGCCCCTCATCCTCGAGCTCGCCGGTGAGGGCTTCGTCGAGATTCCAAAAAAGAATCCATCCTCCACCAAATACATGAAGAAAAAATCGAAAAAAAAATATCAAAATCCATGATTCTTACGAAGGAACTGGACCTCGATTCGGATGGCTTGGTTAGTGTTGGGGGGAGGGCCGGCCTTGCGCTTCCTGCCTCATCTGGGCCGCCATGGTTAAAGATCGGAGGGAGAGCGCGCGAGCGCGAGGTTGTTATAACGAAGTGACGCCTTCTTTTAGATTCGTGCAATATAGTGTCCAACGGTGGAACTCGTTCTATGTTTTTTTTTCCTTGATGGTTAATACTCCCAATTGCAATTTTGATTCATAAAGAAGAATTTTATGGACCTTATTTTGGTTATCTTTATGATCCCAAAAAGAAAAAAATAATTTATTATTTTTACTTAATAACAAAATTAGTTACCAATTTATATTCTTAGATATAATTCAATGAAAAAAACAATTTATGTCATGTGAACTCACATACTGCTCTTTTTTTAAGTAATAAAAAATTAAACACCAAGACCTTGCGAAAATTTTTATTAATATAATTAGTTAGTATATTTCTATTATGGACTTAATTGATTTTATCTAAATTATACGAAAGACACCGTTGTTTGTCCGTCTATAAATGGTTAATTTTGTTGAAACATCTTATGATCCTATAATAATATATAAAAAGAAAAAATTTAAAGAAAGCGTCTAAATTAGGATCTCATAAGTTATTTCAACAAACATTTAATAGGTAATATAGATTACAAATATAGATTTAATAAGTTTTAAACGGTCATAGATAAAGGACTTAAAGTGACCCGTTATAATCAAAAGTCACAAAAAGTACCTATATGGTATTGTTATGAAACAATATGATAAATCAATATTAAACAATACCCTAAAAACTCATCCAATCACGTGTCATATGTATAACACTATTGTGCTATAAGAACTGATACTTTATATCATTATATGAAGCTAGAAAACCTTTAAAATTAATATATAGATATTTTAATTTTATATAATTTTACCTATGTATAATGACGGTACATAACCTATGTTTATAATATTAAAAAAATCATAAAAGTTAATCAAAATAAGACTCTTAAACCTACTATAAGTTACTTACATTATTATGCAGAGCATAAATAAAATTAAAAAATATAAAATATACATAAATATTATATCAAACAGTATGTATATACATAAATATTATGTCACACAGCATGTGCACATATTTATCCATGGCATTTCATACTCACATAATTAAACATTAGTTTTCTAATTTTACGTAATTTATAAATTTAAGGGAACCTAATTCTTAACACCTTTTATCTTGATTTTATTCTAATACTAGAAATACAAATGATCTAGAAACTCAAATTTTATATTATGTTTGTATTAAAAATAGAGATTTTCAAAATATTATATGGACGTAATGGTAAATTCTGTCTTTTTCTCTAATCAGGATGGAGAGAGAGAGAGAGAGAGAGAGTGAGAGAGAGAGGAGTTTTCAACATTAATGTTCACAATTATTATACATTCTCTTACCTTCGATTGTAATATTCATGTTCTCATGCATCTATTTACTTATAAAAAAAATATAAATTTGAATCAAATTTACTTTACCTATCTCATTCTTTAAACGTCTCTTTTTCGCAATCTAACTTATCCACTAATTCTATTTCAAACTAATTGATGAGGTCAAATTGAGTGGAGTGCATGCCACACTCATACGTTGCCACGTGTCATCCTCAATTGAATCATAAAGATATTTTATATCCCTCTTTCGATAGTTTCACACATAGCTTTTTAATTTCAACCCTTTGAGTTATTTACGAATCTTTAATTCTATAGACATATAATCTCTTTATATTATATACATGCGAAAAAAAATCTTTTTGATTCTTCACAATCATACATGCATACGTGCGAGAGTTATATCATTCATAGAAGAAAACCTACGTAGAATAATGCAATCCGCTTGATACAATATATATATCGCTACTTGATCTCCCCTTAATAAGTATTTATCGATTTTTTTTTATTTCTGATAAGGGATAATTTGGTCGATTAACTATTGGTGCGATCGATGGGTGTACTCTTTTGAAACATGTGAGCTTCAAAAGGCATCTCAAAGTGTAAGAGAGACATAGCGGACTTATAAACCCTTGGTTCCTTGGTTCCATATTTCTCAATCAATGTAGAACTAAATGACTTTATTTCTGATAAGGGATAATTTGCTTGGTTGAGGTATAAGCCTCAGACCCTCCTTCTAGCGTCATAAGGGATAATTTGGTTAGCTGACCATTGGTACGGATCATAGGCTCACGAGGAAGTATCCACTTTGGACGATGGACGTATCCGTACGGTTTTGTCCTTTCGGAATATATGAACTCTAAAAAACGCTTCTAAAAGTAAGAGAGATACGGTGGACTCGAGCCATTGATTCTCGTACTCCTCAACCAATGTAAGATTAAATGATCTTATTAATTTTATTTTAAAATTCTACTAATATCTTCGTAAAAACATAATGTCGTTTCTATTATATCTACATAATTTCACAATACGAATATAATAAAGTAATATAAGGTGTTTCCAACATAAAAAATGGTTTTCATAATAGATTGCAAGGGAGAGAAAGTTATGTTCAATGATTCCATGAGAATATTCCCGTTGGTCAAAGGTAGATTATTCCATATAAAGGCAAAGTTTGTCTTCTTATGGGCAGGCAGGCATGCACGCATCTCATCGAGTCCAAGTGCGCTAAGTCAGAGTAGATGTGACGTACAAGGCATTGACTCAGAACATGTCTTCATTTGCGTTGCCGTCCCCTTTCGAGATCAAATTGATATTAATATTTGTCTAAAAATACCTATTGGAAAATTTGAAGGATATTAATTGGAGAATATTAATTTTTTTAATATGAGGGAGTTACATATTTATCCTTACATTTCCCTCCCAATATTTAGATTTTACAATATACATCTATTCAAGTATTCATATCCTCTATATTAATCTTATGTCAACTATGGTGGACAACGAGTCCTAAAATTTAAATACATAAAATATCATTTTTCATTTTCTTTAATTATTTGAATTCTTTAATTTCTGAAACATAAATTTATAGAGGTAAATTTATAATTTTATAAGAGGTATTAATGTCAATTGAAGTATTGATGTCAATAATATATTAACAAACTTAAATTTAGAATTTTCTTATATTATATATATATATATATATATATATATATATTATGAATGATAAGTGATGAAGTTGAGATTCAGAGTTATGATCTTATGATAAACTGTCAAAATCTTTACTAACTAAATTAGTTGATGTCTTAAGAGATAATATTAATCATGGTTAGTATTCATAAATTTTTAATTTTATTCATGATAATATATATTTATATTTGTCAGAATTTTTACTTTTCACAAAGTATCCCATTTTCAAAAGTTTCACAAAGCATCTCAATTTTTTTAATTTATAGAATTATTATTTTATTTTATTTTTTTACAAAAGAAATATTATTTAGGATATAATTTACAAAATGAGATGAATTTTAGTGTTATTGAAAAAGGTGAGACACTATATGAAAATTTTGAGTCACTATGCAGGGAAAAGGGAGGTATATATATATATATATATATATATATATATATATATATATATATATATATATATATATATATATATATATATATATATATATATATATATATATATATATATATATATATATATATATATATATATATGCATTTTATTTAAGAAGTTTTAGGTGCAAAAAAGGTCTTATAAAAATGGAGAAGGATAATTATGTAAAAGCACATAATAATTAAATAAGGTTTAGGTAAAAAGGCCTTCTTTAATACCCGCTCTATGAGTTCACGAAACGGAGGTAGTTAATATCGCTTTCATGGCTGAAGTCAATTCAGCTGCTCCATCTCCACCGCTCCGCACTGTTTCTCTTCAAAGAATTCGTCACCTTCGTTCACCCATCAAATACCGGGATTTCTTTATCGAATTTTATATAGCGGGTCGAATAGAGACAAAAATGTCACCGCGGAATCTTCCCTATGGTTTGTTCCAATATTCCAGCGCTATTTGGGGGGGGTGTGGCACAGGTAGGTTTTAGGTTCGTGAAAGTTTTGATCTTTGAAGTTTTCTCTGTGCGTTGCAGTTCAAGGTCTCTGATGATGGGGGGAAATGAAGATCTTTCTTTTGCTGTGTGTTTCAGCAAATCTCTGATTTTTATAAGTTATCTGACATAACTTTGGTGATGTCTCAGAAGAGATCGAGGAGTCTGATCTCGAAGCGGTGGTGAAGAAGGGGTTTTATGGAGATGGAGGGGAGGGGGTACTCGGACTTGCTCAGGAACTCCAGCGAGGAGATGATTCTCAAGTCTCTGATGGAGAATCCGATCGGGAGTTCTGCACCGACCATGGAGATGCCGGGATTTAGGAACACGCCGCAGACGTTTCGAGGAGACAGCGAGGAGCTCTTCAACAGCTGGCTGATGAACGGAGAGGCAAGAATGAAGCTCAAACTTGGACCTATTTCTTCTGTTTTGCTCTTAATCCGTGATAAATATCCAGAGCAATAAATGATTCACGAAAGCAACACATACTTTGTGTTGCAGATTGTTGTTCTACTTCTGGTCAATGTAGAATGACCTAGTTATAGAGTTCTTCAGCATTGAGACGAGAAAAATTTTTAGGGATTAAAGAGAGTCACCTATGATTGTTTGGCCACCTGAAAAAATTTATCTAGGTATCTATTACACTTATGGAACGAATTTTGTTTCACTAGAAACAGACATATAAGACGTCGGTGCTTATTTAGAAATATCTCGTGATTAAATAAACATGGAAGCAATTAGAAGAATTAACAACACTCCGAATGTGATAATTATGTGGTACGATGTGTACTTCTTCAACATGAATGGAGAGTTCCTTTTGTTGCAGAATTGTTCATGGTTCCTGAGAGATAGAGAACTCTGAAGACTCTATACTCATAAAAGAAGATTCGAGTCAGACATACACTAAATTTTGTCTGTGGAGTTTCATGATTGAGGACTGCTTTGGAAAATTGCAATTTAAAATCATTGTGTTTAGTTGCGGCTCAGATTTTTAGGATAATTGATTTTGTAGGCTACACAGTGATCACATATTTGATTGATCTTTCTACAGATTCCTGGTTTCAGCTCTCCAAATGGTGTTCATTGTCCTTGGCAACTATCTCGGAAGTAAGTTGACCTACACAATTTGCATCCTGAATATGTCGGCATAATTTTTTTTGTGTCGCTGACCTCATACTATATCTTCTCAAATTTTATTGATTATGCTTTGGAATCGAAAGCTATGAAAACAGAACTTATATGTGAATGTGTTTTCTGAATTTTGTTATAGCTAACTCTTCCTCCTTGCAGAATGTCAACAGAGATCACTGCTTTTGCAAATCAGCAAAATGGGACTGTGCAGAGGCAAAATACAGAGGATAAAAGTTTTAACATGCTTGATGATCAGTCAAGTGATGTTGAGTGTTCTATCAGGTGGGTCCTGCTCTTTGTAATGATAGTACTAATTTTCTCCCGTTGACATTCCTGTGGACATTGACCGCTGGAGTAAATCATAGCGATAAATTTTACTCGATTGCTGAAATTACCCCAATGAATTTGGACAATAGATTGATCACTTTGTCGTACTAGAAAACTTTTCAGATTTTGATAATGCCTACTGTCTCCATAACTATCTTAGATGAACTTCTCATAACTAATGGCATTGCATGTCTTTTTCATTCATTGACTGATCTGTTGGAGTATACGATCAGGAGAGCTGCAGAAAAAAGCATGCAAGCTAGTAATTTGTTGTTGGCCAAGGTAAATTTTCTTTATGAAGCTTTTGGATTTCAACAATTTTGAGCTATTATTGCAAAAAAATATGTTTCTTCTGCAATGTCAAGAAGTATGTGAAGATTTGCTTTTTTTTACATTCTATGCAGGCATGGTTTCACAGTTCTCAGCCAATGACTAGAAGTCGATCTTCAGAGCTACGGTAGGATACTTACTCCTTCATTTGATATTGCCACACTTCATCTCAAAGAAAAAAAACATTTTAAAGTTCTTGATGGATTTCTTTTAGCAGCTTATTTATAGTTTTCGAGCAAATTTTAGTTTCCTGGCTAATAGAGTTATTCATTTTTTGCTTCAATTCATGTTGTTATTCTTAGTTAACTACGAGGATAAATGTTTGATTAGTTCCTTCTTATGATAGTGTTGGAAGCTTTATATTTTGTCGTAATCTAGCATTAACAGTTTCCTAATAAGTCTGATCTACAATCACATGAAACCCATCTATATTTGTTTAGGAGAAAATTCATTTGTGTTAAGAAGCATAAATGTAATAACCTATCAAAATCTTTCTTAGCAGCTATGCATATTAGCTTAATAGCAATTTAACCTTCAGTGGATTGCATAGAGAAAGTACAAAGTTAAGCTCATTAGTAAAACTGATGAGGTTAAAACTTGCCTGGCAAGCTCATATGCAGCTTGATTAAGTTTAAGGAACAGATAAAAAAAAAAAAAAAATCACAATTACATTTCAACAACAGCTAGTTACATAATTATATGTTAGTGGTGGCAAAATATTATGTAAAGAGACAAAGTTTGACTGTTCTATTGAGATTCTAGCAAGAGTATCTCACATGGTGTTCAAACAAGGCTTATATAATATCAGATTTTCAGTAATTACTAGACTCTGTCCTTGAGCAGGTTGCTTTTGTTTCAAAATTAAAATGATTTATCTCAAGCTACTCTTGGTTATTAATAAGCCAAGATAGAGCGGCCTACCTCCACAAACATTAGATGGTTTGCACCTAGAAGATCAGCATAATCAAGTTTAGTTTGAGGCTTCTAATTAGGCAATTAAAGCCTTATAAATAGCAAGTTTGATCTCATTTAATAAGCCTGAAATTTTGTTGACCTACATTGTTGGAACATTTGTCTTCAGGAGGAGGTATGCTGCCATGCAAAACAGCCAAATGCAAGCAATTGCCGAAGCCCAAAATAACATCGTAGTAGCAGGTATTGAGAAGGGGAGGCAACAACTTACGAGTGACTTATGTAACATCTCAATGGGGGAGACTGCCAGTCAACTTCAGACATTCATGTCTCCATCTAATTCAGCTACTTCTCCATTTGACACTCCATTGGCAACAGTCGATATGGTTTCTTCTGTTGTGAGCATGCTTAAAGATGCACTGGAAACGAAGAAGCTTGGTAGACAAGTTGTTGGTGAAACTTTAGAAGGAAGTTCTTATGGGCTTTTAAATGTTCAACCAGAAGGAAATAGAATCTGTAATCAAGATGCCACAGATCAGGTTCTCTGGCCACCCAACACATTTGATTTTGTATCCTCCATTCATGAGCAAAATTCAAGAAACTCAAAATTTGAGAAGCCCTTGGAACTAAACATGGACGGATTTGTTACTCCAGCAAATCAATTCCGAACTGCCACAATCTCACAAGAACCATCACAGAGTGGATCATCAACTGCTGTGCCAACGCTTTCAACCGGCTTTGAAGTATGCGATGATCTTTCCAACTCAACACAAACTATTTCTGTTTGTGAGAGTTCCAAAAAGCATACCGGAAATGGAAATTTGAATCATAAGACTAGAGGTCTGTTGCAATTTTTATGACTGCAATTCACAGTTTTGGTTGATCAAGCACTTCCAGTACTTCTTTAGCTTTTCTTGCATATACTTCTGAATTTCTGTACATATGCACATCCAAACCTAGAAGTCTGGAATCAGATCCTGCATATAAATTAAATAGATCTTGATATAATCTTCTACAGTGGAGATTTACCGAAAACTAACTTGTGTGAGCACTAACTTTAATTGATCTCAAAAGACAATATTGCTTTTTTTACCCATTACAAGTAGTATAAATGTATATCCTTGGACAATTCGTGATTTAATTTCATTGCAGAAAACAGAGAAAAAATGCTACAAAGCAACTTCAAGGATGATAGGAAGGTATGTACTCTGATAGCAAGATAAAAATAAATTTTTTGGTAAAAGCATTATTTACTTTTTATCACTCAATCATTTGGCCTCTATATACTTTTTCAGAAAGGAAATCCAGTTCTGATGGGATCAGTTTCCTCAGGAGTTTTAGGTACTTTTTAGCAAATTCTCATTATTTTCGCAGCTCCTTGCCTACTCTTGGCATCTATTCTGTGGAATATCTTTATGTAGATCATTCTGAACTATATGACAAAAATGATCTTCATCTTCATCTTCATCTCATATATAGGCTTATATGATTTGTACAGTTCTTGATCCATCATCTGAGGTTTGGTCATTTAAAGATAGCCCGATTATGTGGAGATGATCCTATTCCACAATTTTTTTTCACATCTTAATGATACTTGAGAATTGAGATAGCTCATTGCTTATAATTTGTTTTATTTCACATGACTTAGTTTATTTGTATTCTAGTCTTAAATCTTAACCAGAAAAGTGTTATGCAGAAGACAAGGGTGATTCTACAAAGAAACGCAGGGTTGAGCGCTCACGAAAGTACGTATCCTATAACTTGAATGCCTGTTATCATATCCTTGTTTGTAAAAGCTTTGCTAAAAGAATTGTCTATTTCTTGATACTGTAGTAACCCTAAGTTACATTTGCTAAAATTAAGCTCTTAAATTTCCAGATGTCTTTTAAGCATGAAAAACTTTTGGGGGTACTTTCAAACCATGAAATTGTATCTTCTGGTTGAGTCTTTCAACAATTTTGAGTACAGCACAAGGGATTTGCAATCTCTCACAAGACATGATATCACCAAAGGCCACACATGTTTTCTTGCTTCCCCTTTTATCTCCACAGGACTTTGGAAGCTTCAGTAAACATGGATGTAATTGTGCTTTTCTCTAGCAGGGTCCTTTGTTATATGATAAATTTTCATATTATATTCTCAACCCTAACCGTATCTTGCTTATGATTTTTGGCAATTTTAACAAGGTAGTACTTCCATCCTCTCCTGTAATATTGAGTACAGCACAAGGGATTAGCTATCCCTCACAAAACATGATTTTACCAAAGGTGACATGTTTTCTGAATCCCCTTTAATTTTCACATTACTTTAGAAGCTTCAGTATCAATGCAATTGCTTTTCTCTAGCAGGTTCTTTGGGACATGATAAGAGTTCCTACTTTAGTCTCAATCCTAGCCTTGGTTATGATTTTTAGCATTTTGACAATAAGGTAGTATTGACATTCTCTCTTGTAATCTCTCTATTTCCTTGCAGGACTTGCCACAAAACTTTCCAACAACAGTAAACATCAATTTTCCTGAATGGATTAGCATATTTTCTAGTTTCTAAAGATGCTACAAACTGGTGAATTCTTATCAGTTTCAATGGAGAATGGGGATCTATTTAATTCGTTATCTGGGTCAATAATGATTACAAGAAGGCTAGACTGCATATGTACTATCCCACTAACATTAAATTAATAAATTGATTTACTAGTTAGCTAACCTGATCATAATTTTTACAAAATTTGGAGAAGGTCATACAATTTGCATGATGTCAATGTTGAAAACATTTTTGTTGTTGGTTTAAAAATTTGAGTTTGATGGTCATGCTTGGTGGTTCAGAATGGCAGAAGCAAAGGAAAGAAATTTGGCACCAATGTTGCCATCGGATATGCAATCAGTTCTAAAGCGCTGTGAAACTCTTGAGAAGGAAGTGCGCTCACTCAAGCTTAACCTTTCATTCATGAATAGGTATGTAATGATGCATACACATGTTTTACACTTTTATGGTCCTTCATTGTCAAGAACAAAACCCTCAGTTCAGCTTGTTATCTTATTCTTGAAGTTATGCTTATGTTTGCAATTGCAATAGGATCTTACTCTCTATTGATCAAGAGACTGTTGTCACAATTCCAGGAAGGATTCTGAGCAAACTAAACAAATCGAAGAGCTTCAAAAAGAGAATGAAGATCTAAAGGATGAGAAGCTGCGCCTTGTTGAAGAGATCGAAAGGATTTACCCTGAAAGTGGTAGTTGGTGATACCTTGCAACTGACTCCTGCATAAATATTGTGTTCATAATGTCTAAACACAAACAAACTTAGCACACAAAAGGAGAGATCTCCCCGGAAGTTGTATACTTTACATAAATTATAGATATGTATATTCCAAGTAAACTGTTTGGATATTGGTTTCCATGGGTATAGAAAGATTGAGTCTCTTTGGAACTCTCAATGAGCTAAGATTGTTCTGTATTACTCATTACATTTACTGATAAATTCTTCTTTGAGCAGTTCAAACACAAAACACTTGATAAAATCTATGCATCCAGTTTTTTAATCCAAACCCTCATTATCGCATTGTATGTGCCAAGAATTCATTTGTCCTCATCCTGTGAGCACTAGATAGGGTCTGATGTGCCTAAGTTATCTCCGAAAACTTATATACCAAAGATTTAGTATTTTACAAGAACTTATATACCAACCTTATGCCAACACTAAAAAAAACTTATATACCAAAGATTTAGTATTTTACAAGAACTAGAATGACAATTTCTTGTGATTTGTTACGATTTTATTCCTTGCAAGCAAAAAATAAAATCGGCTCCCTTACACATGCATATGAATTGTGGTTAGGGATAAAAGGACGAGATTTAGTGATGTAATAATATATTTTTTCGCTATATATACATGAAGTAACAATAAATGATGAAAATCATAGTATAATTAACCAACTTTTTATTATACTCAAAGTCATAATTTCTTATTCAATAATAACAATAAACTTTAATATTTTAATTTTTTTCTTAAATCAATAATAGTTAAATCTTTAGCTTACATTAAAATATTTTTTTTATTTTCCTCCACATAATCTCATACCACTAATTTAATTACATGGCATATATATCCATATGATCTTTGATAGTTCTTCCTCATTTTATTATGAAGTTTTTTTTTGGCCAATGATTATTATTAATATATGTAAAGAAGAATCCACTGCCACCATGTTTCATGCCTTATCTTTGAGAAGCTCTCCATTTGCATGCAAAAGGCCATTCTACAGTGCATTCTCTTCTCAGAAGACTTCAGCACCTTATCTTTAATACTCCAACTTGATCCATAGCCACAAACAGTTGGGTGTTCTGTTCTCATCCAGATGTGATTCTTTCCATCATTCAGTTCCATACAACCACAGAGATGACCCACTAGGCTCCAAGTTGAGCTAAAAATATTCTAGGTTAGGTCAGTGCCATTATAATTTGATTATGGAGTAGAACTAAACAAAATGTATAGCCAAATTTGATCTGCTTTATTTTTTTTTCAGATTTTTTTAACCTGTCATTTGACATTTTATTTACTCTCACTTGGGATATAATAAGCCAATTAATAAGTCAATCATCATATCCAATCCAATTATGTCATATGTTGTGCATACAAATGGTTTTGCAAATAAAATCATTAACACTTGGATTCTATGCTAATCATTAATCTTGTATTTACATTTTCCATATCAACATTAACACTGCATTCTTAGTGAATGAATCAAATGAAGGGGAGTAAAGTGGCATACACTACTAGAATTAAAAGTATCCTCAAAATCAAGTGGACAAAATCTATAATAAAGCTAATTCTTTTTTTCATTTTTGCTTTGGTTAAAGTAAAGAAAGTGTAGATGTTTATATAATGAATAATTGTGTATGATTATTAAAATTATACAAAGAAGTTAAATAATTAATTAAAGTACAAAGTACACCTTGTAACATAATTTACATCATTTTTTAATCATAAGATACTAAAAAATAATAAAGCATTTAATATATTTATAATAAAATATAAAATTCTCATAAAAAACTTATAGAGGGAGGATGTAATTAAGTTGGATGCACACACAACAACATGTGGTAAGAATATACATCAAATAATGTCTCATCTTTTAGTAAAACTTTTATGGATTTAATAATATTGATAAAAAATTTAATATGGCATAGAAGAGGAAGACTTTGTGTGTAAATCTCATTCATATCATATATCTCCACTCTATTCAAATTCTACATATTGGGTTTAACTCAGTTTGATTTAGGTTTTTTATATGCAAATAAAACAATATATCTGTGGTTGAACTTAAAGTTGGATTTGAGCCTATATATTAATTGCTTGAGTTCTTATATGCAATGACATTAATTAAAAATTAATAATGTGAATACATGGCCGCATGCATACATTATGCTACACCCAATTCCCCATACGTATTTATTTATGTACGTCGCGATTCGTACGCGACGCACGGGGAGAAACAACACGAGAACGAGTCGTCCGATCTACCGCTATAAATAGCACCCGAGTCGATGTAATTTACTCACCGAGTCGGATTCCTTATCCGCGTCATCGGCAACCGACCACCCACGAGGCGAGCCCGTGCGGCTTGAAATATCTCTCTCGTTCGTCGCCACGGCGATACTCTTGTACCCGGCTGCGTTCCCGAAATGTGATTGGATAAAATGCTGGATCTATTGGTGGGACCCTGATTATTAAATGGGTAAAAAGAGGGTAATGAGACGCAGGGTCGGAGAATATTGTTCATGTTGCTGAAGGATTCGTTTAGTTGAAATAATTCCTGCGGAGCAGTATATCTGCTGCCCTTGGGTATATAAACAGGAGCGTTCCTCCCGTCGATGCTAATCCCTATTTGGTCCTTAGTCCTCGGTGATTTCGTTCTGTTCGGTCTTCGCTCACGGCGCGGGGCGAGGAAGGTTCTGCTGGAAGGCGGCGAGGTATTGATCTGATCTCTGATTCGTCGGTGTTCGTGTCGTTTCGTTCTGTCGGGAATCGTTCTCGACTTGTGGATCCGTGGTGCCGGTGCTAGTGGATCGAAACCCTAGGGTTTGGATCTGGTTCTCGGTTTGATGGTTGATTTGCGGATTCGAAACCCTCGGTTGCGTTTGATGTATTGTTAGATTTTCAATTTGTCGGTGAATTTTGTGTATACGAGGGATTGTCGTGATGTAAGGGGTATGGTCGTTTGACCTAGGGTTCTTGAGTCATTATCTGTTGTAGCTTTGATGATACCTGTGCTAGATCTTGGATTTAGAGGTGATTAGTGATTGTTTTGATGAGAGGCTTGAGATGTTTGTTGATTATTTAGGTTGTTAAGAATGAGCGTTAAGTTTGATAGTGAATTTGTTGGTTATGGTGTGTTGATGGTTAATTTGTGGATTCGAAACCACGGATTGTGTTTGATATGGTGTTAGGGTTCCATTTTTCGGTGAATTTAGTGGAGACGAGGGATCATCGTGATGCAAGGGGTTTGATTTAGGGTTTTTGAGCCATTATCTGTTGTTGCTCCGATAGTGCCTTGCTAGATCTTGGATTTAGATGTGATTAGTGATTGCTTGATGATTAGACTACTACTGAGATGTTTGCTGACTCTTTCGGCTGTAAAGGATGAGCGTCGAGTTTGATGGAAGCATGTGTTGATAACTTGGCTCGTGGTTTATAAGCATAAGAATGTACTATTTGATCAACTTTTTTTTGCTGTAGTTTTTTCCATTCAAGTGTTTTTGTGAATCTGCAGGCATAGAATTATATAAGGCTGTTGCTATTGAAAATAAATTATGCACATGTCCTTGATATATTGTTGCTGCTGTCAAGGATCCATCCACATTACTTTTCCTGTTGAATTGGACATATGAAAGGTTGAGATTTATTTATTTTTGATCGAGATATTCGGGCACAAACATGAACTTCTCTAATTTTAAGGAAATGTTGACTTACGGAATCCTTCAATTGATAATATTGATTTTAATTTTTCAGATGATAAACCTGGTGTAAACTCCTATGCCAGGATTGATTATTGTAATATATGGACTGACAATTCAATGGCATTGAGTGTGTCGTTTAGTGGAAGTAGTCTTCTTGCAATGCCTTGCAGACAAAATTTTTTATGTGTATTGTTCAATGTATTATTATTATTTCCTCTTGTGGGATTCTTGTGAGCAGCTTTCTGATAATCTTGTATATGTGGCATGTTTGTGTCTTTTCTTTTTCCAGGTTACACGCTTGTGTTCTCCTGTTTGTAGTCTTACCTGATACATGGAGCAAGTGCGCTTTTGGTTAAGCTACTTTAACTGCCGAGTCTTGTTTCTTGATGGAGCTATTGATTGGCGGCTCTCTGTTCATGGAGATTTCCTTCTCACCTCCTTTGTCAACTGCACTTAGAGGCCAACTGCTTTCTACATCCAAAGGCGGCCATGCAGCTTTTTTGTGAAGTTGGTGTAGTGTTTCTAGTGCAGCCTTTTGACTTGATTTCTCGCATCTTCGTGTGTGCAACATACTTTTGCTATCAGCAGCTTTGACATTTCCATATGGCATTAAGTTGCCAATGCAGCTTTCTGTTAGAGCTTATGTGGAAATCTCATGATCCTGTTGGTCAAAAATAACAGGCTGGTATGGTTTTGGACATAGACTTCTTATATTTCAAATCGAACATTTATATGCTCTAACCATTGAATTATGGGCTTTTTATTGCAGGCGTCATTTCTCCTGGCTCTATTCTTTCTCCATACTGTTCCAGCTGTTGGATTCTCATTGTTTCAGTTCCATTGGAGGTTTTATGCATCTTCCTCATAGAGTCAATAAATCGGTCACAAGTTGGTTAGGTAGCTCCACAGGTCTTGCCTGACTGTTGCACTTGTCCACTGTGTTGGCTGATATCATCCCACAACACTTTGTTGTTGCTTTACTCTACTACACTGGCAAAGTAGATGATTGTCTGAGAACTATACCCAGCAAGCTTTCGTAAGATAGTTGGATCTTATCCATCAGAATGATATTGTCCTCTCTCACTTTGTTCCAAGTTTTCCCAAGTATTTCTTTGTTCTCGGTTCTTCTTTTCAAGCACACGGCTTTAGTTAGGTGGCATATGCTTTGTGCATAGGCAAACCTTCTCTTGAATAGGACAATAGTGAGCATACATTCAGCAAAACATGGAAAGGTTAGTTTTCTTTTTTACAACTGGTGGTTTCTCTTCTAATGTTAATGAGTTGTGCTCAATAGTGTTACCCTTGGCTGCAGGTACATGGTAATCAAGGAGGTTGGAGATGGAACTTTTGGGACTGTATGGCGAGCAATAAACAAACAAAGTGGTGAAGTGGTATGTATCGTTTAATAGCAGGCCACTGTGCTCAGACTGTTACTTCCTTTGTGTTAGTATGATGCATCTGGCTATTGATTTTTGGTGACACTTGAATCTCCTGTAAATGCAGGCATTTCTACTTGCACCTTTAAATATAGAGTGAAATGCTACGGTTCATATTATTATTTTTTATTTGGGGAAGTTGGTGGCTTTGTAGACACATTGGAATGAAGTTATTTATGATGATTAACTCTAGCAATTTGGTCTCTTTGGTTGCCAGTTCTAACTTTGGTCTTGACAGGTTGCTATTAAGCAAATGAAAAGGAAGTACTACTCTTGGGAGGAGTGTTTGAATCTCCGAGAAGTGAAGGTAACATAAAATGTTAATGTGCACATGATACTTTTTTCTTTTTATATTCTCATAACATGGAATTCAATGATTTTCAGTGTCTGCGGAGACTGAACCATCCAAATATTATCAAACTTAAGGAAGTCATTAGAGAGAATGATGTGTTATACCTGGTGTTCGAGTACATGGTAGGCCTTTTTGCTAGCTTGAATTTTGTTGTATGGGGTTTGTACTCAGGTTTTCAATAAACTTGTTATCAGGAATGCAATCTTTACCAGCTTATGAAAGATAGGAACAAGCCTTTTACAGAGGATGAAATTCGGGACTGGTGCTTTCAGATATTCCGAGCACTGGCTTATATGCACCACCGTGGTTATTTTCATCGTGATCTTAAGCCTGGTACCACTCTCTTGTTAAAATATTCTTTGATCTTTGGATTCACATTTTTGCATTGGTACCATACAAACTGTGAATAGTTTAGCTCATTAACACTGTCTTGAATAGCTTACTCAGAAATGGAATCCAACAAATGTCAACTGTGGTTGACAATAGACTACCAACTGAGACAATTTTTTTATTTGGAATCCAGATAATCATATCAGCTTCCGTGCTAAATCCTTTGTTTCAATTTCTGTTATATTTCCTGGACTGAACTGGACTTAAGATATGCAAATCGAGGATTGCAACTTATTGCATGAGTTTATGCAAATCGAAGATAGCTATGTGGATCTTAAATTCTATTATTTATTTTCTCGACAAGAACTTATCATGAATTAAATTTCTTTGGCTTTGCAAGTTTTTGCTAGTGAATACACAAAAAATGTCCATTGTTTTGTATTCAGTTATTATTTGGTGGATAAGTTATTCTGGCTTTTTGTTGCCTTGGAGTAAATTTGTTTTGGTAGATGATTGCTCTCAATTTACAACATAGCATCTATACACCACCATATTGGTGAAAATGGCCTTCTGCTAAACAAGATCTATGCCCTTTGCAGAGAACTTACTGGTAACGAAGAATGTTCTAAAGATAGCAGATTTTGGCCTTGCTCGTGAAGCCTTGTCGAAGCCACCATTCACAGAATATGTCTCCACGCGGTGGTAAGCATGTTTGACTATTCCTTCTTTATGTGTCATCTTATAGAAGTGTACTTATATTCTTATCATTATTGTGTGATTTGTTGGTTGTAGGTACCGTGCTCCAGAAATTTTGCTTCAATCTTCTGTTTATGATTCTGCTGTTGGTGAGTGCACTAGTAATAGTTTCATGATGAGAATATAATATAATTTTCTGTTATCTGCATCTTTGATCTTATTGTCATGTATGCATTAGATATGTGGGCAATGGGAGCTATCATGGCTGAGCTTTTTACACTACGTCCCCTTTTTCCTGGATCAAGGTACTTGTTGATTTAGATACATGTTTTAAATATAAAAAAAGATATTGTTACTTTATTTAACATATAAAGTGGCACTTAATGTCCTCTTTTGAACTCAGCAATTCGTGTTTTTGTTGGTCTTATTTCCATGCTGTTAATTATGTGTTATTAAGGAGGTTGTTTTGGGTTAAATGAATAAAAAATCAACATTTGCAGGTTCTGCAGTCAAATTACCTCCATGTAACTGAATTATAAACCTGCAGTTGTTGTTTGGACAAGCGGTGTCATTTATCTAATTTTTGAAATCATCTATTTGAATTTTTTTTTAAACTTTTTTTTTGTTTGTCAAAAATGTCATTTGTATAAGTGACCTAAAATCTTTCTACTGGACCTGGTTCTGATGTTTGGTTATTATACTTTTGTACCCTTTTAGCAATCATGCTACATGAGATGAATAATAAATTTGATTATAGTTGGATGGTTTTATCAACATTTACTGATGTGTCTTCTTGTTTGATGTCTCAATTCTGTTTCTATGCTGCTGAACTCATGTTATTTGGCTTATAATTCAGTGAAGCAGATGAGATATACAAGATTTGCAGCATTCTTGGACCACCAAATCAGAATTCTTGGGCTCAAGGGATGCAACTTGCAGATGCTATGAAATTTCAATTTCCACAGGTTGTGTGTTGTTTTGTTATATTTATCTTTTCCAGTTTCCAGATGCATTTTTTTTTCCCTTGTTCCTAGTGTTGTGTAGTTTGGATTGGCTACCTCCCACCTGATCACATGCTACGACTGTAGTGAAATAGGAATATTCTGTTTGAGAAAAAGTTTATTTGTTGCATGCTTTTTTGAAGTATTGGTTACTTCTACCTGATTTCTTGCTACAACTTAAAATAGGAAAGCTCCTTTAAGGAAAGTGCTGAATGTTGCATGCTTTTGTCTAAGTATTCATTAATCCACCTGGTCACTTGTTGCATTTGTGTCCCAAAACAGGTAAATGCAATTTAATTGAAAAATAATCCTAAACAGGTAAATACAATTTAATTAAAAAAAAGTTACTTTCAATAGCCTCTCTACTTATAAGATTAAGGTTGCACGCATTGATCTTTCGTGTACCCTGCAGTGGAGGTGGATTCATCTTATTTTGAATACTTGTTTCAAGCAACAATAGTGGATAGCAGGAAATTTTATGTTATCGATATCTCTATCTGATCTTTGTTTCTTAGTATATAATATGGTAATTACTGTGATGAGCCCTAGCACCATAGTAATTTCTGTAATCTGAGTGTCAAGAGTTTGAGTAAAAAAGAACCTCTTTGCTTAACATAAGGCCAAAACACTGTTTTACAATTTTTTTTTGTTCTTTAAATTCAATTGAGGAACATTACCTTCTCTTGTCTCCAATCTTGAAGACACTTTTTGTGACATTTGCACTCCTTTCATCTCAGCTTGCCAGTGTCTCCCTTTCTTTGCTAATTCCTTCAGCCAGCAGGGATGCAATCGACCTTATCTCGGTAAGCTACATCTTGGATGAGTCTGCTCTTTTGAGTGGATATGGGTTTGAGAAACAGGGTCTTATCGAAGGTGTTCAATCGTTATAAGGTTATAATTCTTCCACTATTATTTGACAGTCACTTTGTTCCTGGGACTCCATCCGAAGGCCCACAGCAGCAAAGGTTCTTCAGCATTCTTTCTTTCAGGTGATACATTGAAGTTTGGTAGTGCTGAATGTGATTCACTGAGAAGGGTGTATGCAAAGAAATTACAAGTTTTGGATGCTCATCATATTTGTTAATAATGTTACAGCCTTGTTTCTACATCCCACCGTCCCCTCGTTTAAGATCAGAGGGAGTGCAGAAGACACCATCATCTGGTTTTTTGTCCTTTCCGACCCATCCTATGCTTGTCATCTGATTTATTACAGTATTGCAGACTCTATTTAGGTGATTTTTACTCTTTGATCTTTTAGTTGGCACGAGAGGAGCTTTGGCATCGGATACTGCTAGAAGAAATTCTGTTGGAGTTTTATCCAATACAAGGCCGGTATACAATTTCTCTTCCACAAGTGTAAATGAGTCTTTCAGGATGACAGGTGAATCCCTATAAAAATTTTGTTGCATTAAGCATGTAGTTTACTTTTTCTTTCTTTTGGCTTATTTGATAGATTATCTTCCAAACCAATTCTCTAGCAACTTGGGTTTTGTTATGTGGCAGGCATACAAAGGAGGCTGGAGCTGGGTCATCAGGTAAGACCATTTGTCTTCACATGAGAGTGGTCATGTAAGAAGTTGTGGATCGTCACTGGTAAAACAAAATCACAGGAATACCAGAAGGAAAGACTTGCCAGGAATGAGGTTAAACCATATGTACGTCAACCAACTACGAGAGACTTCACAGGTATTTTCCCATGGTTTACATGTCTGACATCTCTCTACTACATGATTCGATTACTAAATAAAACAAATGACAATGATCTTCTCATAACCATTGTAGTCCTAAAATGACCAACATGTGACTTTTTGTACCCTACTCAGGTAGCTTATTAATTACTTTTGTTTAGAATCTCAGTGGGATTTGATGGAGCAAATATCATATGATTAGTGAATTTGAATTTTTCCAAGTGGAACTGATTCTCTGTGCAACTTCAATTTTGATGGCAGGATTACCTGGTAGAGATTCCCAGAGGACTTGCAATGTAGTCGAGAAACTGGGTCACTTGACTCTCAGCTCAAACAGAGGTTCGGATATATGTGGCAAGCTGCCGCAGCTGAAACCACAGCTAGGGAGGCAGCCTCCTCCTGCCATGAAAGCTGGAGCATGGCACGGCCATTCTGCCTTTCCTGGCCGACCTCATGACATCCCATCGGCCCCTGGCTACTATACAAGAAAGGTGGCAGGCTAAAATAAGGTTATCGCCAAGAAAAAGTAGAGAACCGTGTTGCCTGTATTTTGGGATCATGTGTTGGATTTGCTCATGTTTTGTGCCTATCTTTGGTGAATAATGTCGCATCGTAAGACGATCATACTATGTCGTTCAAGTTGGATATTTTCAGGGTGTTACTTGTGCTATCAATCTTAGTAATCAAAGGACTCGCTATTATTGGGTTGTGCGTGTGCGTTAGATGATGGTCCTGCAGTTGGCATGTTGGTGTGTTGCAGACAATCTACTACAAGAAGAAGGAAAGTTTAAATGAAAGCGGATCATGTGTTGGAAATGACAACTCTTTTTAGAATCTAAATTCGAAGGTCAAAGTGCTATATTGCAAGAAGTGACATTTTATGGCTGACATTAAGGGAAAAAAAACATACCTTATTTGCCAGTCATAAAATTATAAATGGATTGTTTGATATAATGTTCATATATTTTTATTTTATTCATTGTATAGCATATAAAAGTTTGTTGTTTTATTTGGTAGTAGTATCATGTAGGTATTTACGAGGATATTTGGTTATATGAATCACCTTGAACTTTTTGTTGTGTGATCGTTCAAAGCATACGAAGTCTTATGTTTGTAATTTACATTGTATATCAAGTGTTTGCTAAAATAGTTATTAATGTATTCTGAATTAATAACTAGGGAAACATTTTTGCAGACAAACACACAAGAGTATGTATGACCTAGGCAAAACCAGTTAAGTCCGTGATAGATACTATAAGACAAACACACTTAAAAACACTTACATGCAAACATGGGGAACCTAGTAAGGTTGTGTTGAGGGCAGCCAACATGCACGATCGTTTGGGAAAAATAAGCATTGATATATAAGGATAGGAGTCGCTTAGAGGAGTAAGTATATGAGATTAGCATTCAGATGAATGGTTAATCCTTTGCACGAGAGACACCACGAGGACAAGCGAGCTAATAAGAACATGTGGTGTAAAAGGATTAGGATGGTTAAAGTTGAGCTACAACTCGGCATTGGCAACCAAATTTAATGGTGCTCAAGGCAAGCAGGGTGCTTGGCAAAGAATGAGACCATGTAAGGTGAGATGGGTTGTCTAGCGACCGAACGAATTATGCAAAGCTCACAAAGGTGAGCGGAATTAGTAATTCGAAGAATTCGATACTCATATAAAGACTTGTATGTGGAGAATGAGTTGCCTATGGTCATCCTAAGGCGATCGAAACTCGATGTTATAGAGCATTGAAACTTTCTCTTCAGCATGGGAAGGATACATCTATAGGAGGCTGAAGTGTGTAGCAAGTTCTGTATGTTACTAGGCCTTAAGGGGTGCAGCGGGGGTTGTATTGGTGAAGAGTCATAATATAGCAAGTGTGTTCGTGGGGGCAAAATAATGCACAGTTTATTCAGCAAAGCAAAGTAGTCTAAGGGGATGATGGTCTTCGAAACTTCCAGAGGGAAGGATGCGAAAAGAAAAATTGCTCCAACGAGATATATATCCAAGAGGGATAAATCTCAGTTCTCTAGAGGGAGAATCATATGCAATGAGTCGCACATGTTAAGGAGAGGTACCTCAAGACAACAACTCCACAAAGCTCAATGGACCGAGTAAGCGATGAAGAGTCATTATATGATCTCGCATGAGGTAATGCATTGTAAGATCAAGCGGGGGGAGCGACCTAAGACAATCCAAGCAAATGTACACTTGGAGTCAAAGTGAAAATATAACTCAACAAAGGGTTGATCGATGGAATAGTGGGCGTGAGGGCCATCATCAACTCAATGCAAACCAAGGAGCAGAGCAATTTGGGTTGAACTTGGTGAAGTGCTCAAGTCACATGAAGGGAGTCAACATAGAAGCCAAAACATAGAGCGGAGGCACGAAATTTTCCTTGGACAGAGGTCAAGGACATGAACTCTTACAAAGGTAAGAGCAGGATCATGTCATTCCATGGGTCCGTTAATCTGATGGAGCAAACTCATCTTGCATGGTGCCAAAGTTGAAGGGAGCTTCAAAGCACATACACTTATCTCGCCGAAGCATTTGATAGAAGAACTAAGACGACTCAACTTGCAGAGTATTTTTAAAGAATATATCATAGTGTCATCATTCAAATTGCCACAAAGGAATAGTATACAACAGAGATTGTGTTGAGGGATAGAGGCCCAGGATCTAGAGAATGACACACCAATTTTAACGAAGTCAGTGGACTTCGAGAGCTATTAGGAAACGAACTATCCTATAGTTGTGCTTCGTCCAAGTGTGACCCTAGAGCAGGTGGATGAATGTCGATTGTCAAAAGAGCGAACATAATCTAAGGTGGCAGGGGTCCTATGATGTACTGGTATAGACCACACATAAAGAGATCGCAATTCAAGTTCATCACATAAAGATCAGAATGCAATGAAGATGTCACCATGAGATAACATGGTGCAACAGATTGTGGTGGAACAGTTAGAGACAATACAATATACGCGGAAGATGTCTCGCGAGGGATTAAATCATACGAAGGTATAATCGGGAGCTAGTGTGAGCTTCATTTTGATAAACAACATGACGACAAGAAGAGCTATGGATTCAAGTGAATGCCATGGTACCACATAGATGAGTCTTCCATACGCACATGAAATTTTACATCAGATGAGAGCCTTGGTCATCAGCATATAAGGGTGGTGTACCACCAAGGGGGAACTCTGAGTACAAGTACTAGTGAGTCCTATGGGTGGGGCTTAATCATACAGAGGTATGATCGGAGCAGCTAGAGAGTTAGACTACTCCATAACTCATATTCGTTTAAGGGAGCTTGATAAGTTAAAGGACAAAGTCGAGCAAGTGAATGTTGTTACCGAGGAAACAAAGGAGAACGAAATCGGCATGAGCCCTACAACATGATGGCAAGGGAGGTCATATATGAGAGTTGCAATTTGTCTTTTTATCGACCAAGGAGAACTGCTCAGAGAATACATAAGTGTTGAAGTAGGTGATAAAAAAAGACGACAAAGCGACGACGAGTTCAAAGAGACTCAGCTACCTAAAACCAAATATTGGTTAGAATAGAGATAGACTAGAAGTACCATAGTGCGAAGAACGTAGATCTATTGATCGTGAAGAAAGGGATGTAGATGTGAGGCGATGGATAGTAGGGCCATAGGCATATGAGTGCGATGGCATTGAAGAAGCGAGATTTTCGTGGAGTCATCGATCCCTTGTTCTCATGAAGGGAATGCGTTTGGTCATGATAGAGCGAAGGAGGTGGAGACTACAAAAGCAAATTTCAAATACCAAGACAAGGTTGAAGGGCAAAGGCCAGAGAACTTCGTAAGACCAATGTCAACTAGCTTCTCATCAAATAACCGAAAGTGGAGGATTTCAAGTCGATACAAGAGTGCTCGACCAAGGAATGAAGTAAGTAGTGCGTGGTGTTATAACACTTCTACTCAGAAAAGTAGGGGATAGAAATGATGGAGAAGACGATGCAATCCCAAAAGCGACCAAAACTATTAAAGACTTGCTCTAAGTCAAGGAGAATTTAATTTTTTTAGGAAAAAACTTCTTGTATTCCAGAAGTTCGATGGCAATAAGAAGACGAATCATAGTAGCTAACTTAATGCAAGGAGTACAAATACTTCAGGTGCTTCGTAAGTCTGAGCATAGAGCAGGTAAAAACTAGTAATCGACTTGATGCATGGAGTATAACTCTCGATAAGACTAGCGAAGTTGAGTAACATTTACCTTCTCAACCCTTAAAAGAATGGGCAAAATTGAGTATCCTCGTTCTCTTATTTATCTAGCAGAAGAGCTCTGTATATATTCAAAGACCATTCAAAGAAACTGAATGAAACATAACAGTTGTCAAATCCTCACTAATGGTGATCGATGCTACTAAGAGTAAATTGTCTGCTTCATTTCCCATCAGAATGTCAATTAAAAGTGAAAGTAATACAAACCTATTTTGAGGCAACAACTAAATAGAAAAGGGATCGATGGGCAAATTTTATAAAGAAAAGACCCCAAAAACTTCAAAGTCTGCCAAGCGATGCTCATTAAAGCTCTAACAGACATCTATCTCGTTCAAGCGGCATGAGATATTTGAGAGACTAGTACATAATAAGAAAGATCTTTTCCTTCATCTGAAGGATCTGTAAGAACCAATAAAAATCAGCATAACTTAGCCAACCTCATACCAAAGTTCGAGTTATTGGCGAGTTGAAGCAGTAAGGCGGATTCAAGTTTAACTATTCAATAATAGCGACGAGAAAGCAGTTAAGAGCTAAGAGGCACATTATAGTTGGAGCAAAATTTTGAAGATTCAGCAAAGGCGAAGAGATGCAACGTCTGCAAAGGCTTTAACGAGTACGTCAAAGAAATAAATGTGGGAGAATATCACGAAAAAAGCTATAAATGGGATGCTTGATGTAATGCTCATGTGTGTCCGTGTCTTTCGATTTTATTTATACTTTGCAAAGCATGTTGAGGGCTTGCAGTAGGTTTGACAGCCCTAGTTTGGTTGACTTTTATGATTATTTCAGGCTTATAAACGTAGGTCGTGTGCGATCATTGTGCAAAGGCAAAACTACCCAGAAACAAACCATCAAGGTAGTCATTTTAGGGGTTTTCTAACTCAATAGAGAGGTATAGAGTGTCAGCCAGTATAACATATAAGAGCTAGCCAAGTGACACATGACTAGAAGAGCCTTTGGGGTAATGTTTACTCGCTGTCTTGTTCCGTAATAGTGTCAAGTGGGCACCTGAACATTTGGTCGCAACGAACCACATTGGATCCTTTGTCGCGCAACCATTCAGAGTTTACAAAGTTCATGTTTGTTTTGTAATTTGCATTACTTATCAAATGCTTGTTAAATGACTGCTTAGGAAACATGAGTTAAACACTTTCTTTAGTTCATCTTTTCTTTTATAAACTTTAAAGAACCATTTATAAACGAAGGCAAAACTAATTAAGTTCCTATTATATCATGCCATCGAATGACTTGTTGAGAACATCCACCACCGTGTCTCACGGAAATGATTCACCTGCGCCATCTGCGGTCCTCTCACTTCAAGAAAATGACTTCATTTCGCATGCATCAAGTTCTTAGTGGTGCCGTCTTTAAAGTTTTCGAATACACAAGTTTTCTCAGCCTAAGAAGTAATTTCTTGAGAAGATATCAACACGATGCCAATTCATTGGAGATGTTCAAGAGAAAAAGATGCACAGAGGGAGAGGTTCAAATTCAAGTTACACATTCAGGTGGAAGATAGTAGATACATTCTCAGTCTTTCAGATAAAAAGAGGTCCCCGTAAATGTTCAAGTAGATGTATCACCCGGATTCACTGGGAGGCTTCTCCTTGGGATGCTTCGAGGCATAATGATCCATGAGCTGATTATGATTCGCAAGTTGCACCTGAAAGAAACCACCCATCATTTAATGATATTGGCTTGGTGAAGAAATAAGTTTGAGATTTTGATGCAAAGGAGAATAGCAAGTTGCACCTCAAAGAAATCATCCATGATCTAATGATATTTTCCTTTGAGGAGAACAAACCAAAATTTGAGGCAATAGGAATTGTGATGGATGCTTCAGAAGTTCTGAAAGTATTGTTCTTTCTACAAATATTATCTGCTGTACCATCCATAAAAGGATTGACCGAGGCTAATGCATAGTGAGACACCATGAGTTCCCAAATACTTTTGATCATTTACTTCTTTTCAAATACTTTGCTCGTGAATTCCTATTACAAATCTCTTGATTTGAAAATGATGATATATTAGTTAGCAAACTTAAACAGTTTCATCGATGCTTTTTAGTACCATGCAAAAAAATACTTTGTATAAAACATGGTTCACCTTACTGGTGGTCTGTACCGGTGTATCGATCGACTCTCGATACAATATGAACCAAACTGTACTGATGTACTGACACATGGTATGGTAGAGTATACTGTCAAACTGGTATGTACCATCCATACCGATTTCTTATCGGACTGGTATGTACCAACCATATCAGGTGATACGTCGCGGTACAACGAACCTATAAAGTATAAAAGGAAACTCAGCTTTTGAGTTGGATGCTTGGAACAAACAAAGGGCAAAAATATTAAGAGAGTAAACAGGAACCATGTAAAGGGAAAAACCCCAGATTACTATTCAGAAAGAAAGTGAAGACCCTGCAGAATGGGTTGTAGTATCCTCTATTGTGGATCAACTTGATGATCATATCATGCATTACCAGACACTACATCATACCCAAACTCATAGCGAAGTCGTAAAATTCTGGAAATTGACAAGATTGACATTTCAAGGATCTTTTGGCTGGGGTTCTAATTCTCACAGCAAGCATGTAGTTAGTCAACAGGTTTCATGCTGTGATAACACAATTGTTCAGGCAACACATACAGAAAAGGGAGAAGATTCTTCTACAACAACCAGACAACATAGAAGCACCTGATTTTTGACACTTGACATCTTCAGCCACTCTGGTTGCTATGCGATCTCCGATCTCTGGGGGTGGACAGGTGAGATTTATGGTCCTCTCGTAGCATCACTGAGAGCTCAGGATTCTCAAAGAAAGAAAATTACAAAAAATTGATGTATTCCATAGGTCATGACGACTCAACTTCCTCTCTCTTTCTTTTTTCATTCTTACCTTGATTCCTTTTGTGTTATAGGGTTCAGGAAGGCGGCTATTTTCATTAACCAGGTGATCACTGCAAGTGTACTAGCATTTCTATCCTACTTTTTTTCATTCTCAATGAGGATAGACAATGGTTACTGATATGCTATAAAGATAGCACATGCCAAATTCATAGTCAAAAATCATTTCAGAAGTCCTAAAGATGTGGTAGAAATCATCTTTCTACTAGAGCCCTTGACTAGTGCACCATCAATTTAGACAAACCAAACGTTGCAACACAACTCATAAAGCAACCGTATCTAGAATAAATGCATTCCATCATTCAAATTCTTCAGTAAGGAAATCATAGTATGCCGTAGCAGTCACTATCAATTCATTTAAAAAAAAAACAAGAACCACAGATTTTCAACATCTTTAAAAGAGAAAAAGTAGATACTAATAATAGTCATTCAGGATGACAACTGACGTTCATACTAATGCACCAAATTGTGCAACTTGTGAAATGGAAAAGAGATCATGAAACCTAAGAAAGCCTTACTAGTGTGAAAAATGACTTGCCATATAGATCATGATACTTCTTCTAGTCCATAATTTGTTTGCAACTGAAGGAAGTATGCCATTTAACACCAATCATTTTTCCTAGTATCGCATGTAAGGCAAAAACATCTATTAGATTTCAGCTTCACCGCAAACAACTGTACAGATTATACCTCAAAAGGTGGCGCATGATATCTTAAAGCATCTGACATTTTTTTCCGAGGACATAGTATAAAAGAATGTCTTTTGCACAACAAACATCATCAAATAACTCAAAGGAAGAAAGGCAAAGTGATGGTCCTCTTAATCATGGCAAACGTATGCTGCTTCTCCCGCGGACCGAGGACAACGCTCACACAACTCCGAGATAATTAGAGGAGTCTTCTCGTCTTCAAGATAAGATCTAACGTGCCCAAAATGGCACCTATAGATTCTACTATGTGCTGATCTTGAACGATCACATTGCATTAAAAATCATGCTGTTACATTGAATTGAAGGAATTTTACAGCTAACAACAGCAATAATCAATCAAGAAATCTTTAACACCGGAAATTGAAGGAACAAGATTCAACAAGAGAATGCCAGGAAGCAACCGATCGTCAGATGAAAAAACGGGAACGTGGAAACGCCGCGAGAAACCAAAGAAAAGCTACAATCTCGACAAGCTAATTTGCGATCGGAATCGGACTTCGATCGAAAAGGCGAGCATAATGAAGTAAAAAGAACGGGGTTATCTTCTCTTTCGGAGCGATCGGCACCTTGCAGATGGGGCAGCTGATCTTGAGGCCGACGGCCCTCGCCTCAAGCTGCGAGCCTTTGGGCTTCTGGTTCCGCTCCGCGTTCCTCCGCTGCGCCTCGATCTTCTGCTTGCCCCTCGTCATATCTCTCTCCCTTCTTCGATCTCCGCCCACTTCACAATCAAACGATGCCCTCACATCGGAAGCCGAATGGGTCCGAGTCGTGGGCCCCACTAGAGCCCCGCAACATCACGTCCGTCCGTCGTCACGAAACAGTACTATTGCGCATACGTTGATAACTAAAAGGAAATATGCATGTAATTTTCACGTTTATATGCATGTAAAACAACCCATTGCCTGAAAAAAAAAAAAATAGTGATCAAATCATTATCCTAAAGTAGTTTGGATAGGGTTGATGAGTTGGTATCAACATTAAAAAATTGTCTTTGGTTTAGGATTGGAATAAGTCGATGATGGTCAAATGATTCGACCAACTTTGATAGATTTGAGATCTAATTGTTAGGTTTACAAACATTGAGGTGTGAGAATGTCATGTCATGTCATGTGATTAAAGCTCCACATTATTAGCAACAGTTTAATTGAAGCATGGATATAAGACCATATATGTCCTTTTTTTTATTTTTAATGCACCACTAATGGAATATCTCCACTTAAATAAAAATAAATTTTCGCCATGGAGACGTATAGTCCCTTCTAACATTTATTAATTTCGATGAGGAATTCAATTTCCCTTTTACATGATACCCATGTAGAATATATGATATGAAGGGGAGAGGAGACAATGATGATGAGTTTTGGTTCATAGCACCTGAAATATACATCATTCCTTGCTTCCACCAAGTCCTAAAAGTCATCATCAATGCACTTCAAAAGTTCAATAAATTTCATAATGACCATCTGAGAACATATGAAGAAATTAGGTTTCCTATATTCAAAATTTTGTAGATATCACCACCATGACTAAAGAACAAAACAGTGCTTTGGTTTACATTTTCAAACAATGCCATTATGCCAGCACAAATTCTTCCAATAACATTCTGGCCTGCTTTGAGAGACCAACATCCAGGTTATTATTCTTCACTCAATCACAAGCAGACCAAGAACCCAAGCATGCAATATGGTATATAGATTGGGTAACCCCAACCAAGATTCCACTTTGCAAGATCAAAGCATATGTTACAAAGTAGTGGAATGGCTAAACTAGTCAGGTAGGGCAGTCCCCCTTTCCAAGTTGTTCTTAATCTCCAGAGTGTATTTTCCAAAGGCCCTCTCGATCTTCTTGTTAAAGTGCTCATTCCTGTCATTGATAGAATCAATGTCCTTTTCTTCGTGGAACTTCCGTCTCCTACTAAATGACTTGCGTTTTGCATCCCTGTCCTGAAGCTCCTTTACCATCCGGTCAATGTTTTCCTCGGGGACCTTTGTTGCCTGCACAAGCAAAACAAATGAGGATGGTTCATTCACTTTATATTTTTTACCATATCAGAAAGTCTAATTGATGGCTCTGATCTACCTTGCCATACTGAAGACTAGAAGCCTCACGATAGAACTCTGGATCAGCTTCCTTAGCTTTGTTATATGCCTCCATATCACACTCAATATTCTTTGTCCGCTTTTTATGAGCATTATAAAGTGTTTTCTGATTAAAGACTGCATAAAATATTGAGTTGGTTAGCAAACATCAGACAAGCTATGAGAAATCCATTCAGTAACATCTGAACATAGACCTTGTATTATGTCTAGAAATAACTAATATAAAGATTTGGTAAGACACTTCATAACAACAGTCCTCTTCTGTAGAACTTGAAAAGGAGAAACACAAAACCTCATTTTCCTTAACTACAAGCATCTTTTTTGTTAACTAATATATCACGACTTAGATCAGGAAACGAAAGAAATGAAAGATGTCCATGCCAATGATTTTTTAATTATTAGAACCAAACAGATTTTCAATTTGGTGACAACAGACTTAGAAACTCTGTTCTGCAGTCGAAGCTTACAGTAACCAAACAATTATAGTAGCAAAAGCAGTGTTGGACAAAATTCAGATTTTAAAGGAAAATATGCAGTGCATGTGACTGAACCAAGATTAATGAAACAAATCATCTAAAACTTACCATCCCAACCATATGGTGCAGGATCCTTTTCCCACTTCTTATACTTCGCTTCAGCCGTCTCTTGTGTATCAAGCATGTAGGCCTTTGACATATCCAAACCATTTGAATCAAGAAGTTTTCCAATTTTTTTTTTCCTTTCATCGAGCCATTTTTGTTTTGAAATACCCCTTGTTTCAGCTGGGGCTTCCATTTTCTTTTTCTCTGCTACCATCGCCATCTGATTGGCCTTCCTTGCTTCATTCTGCAAACGCAACACTGTAAGCCAAGAAGATATTTGGGAGGCAACAGTTCACATATATCAAACATCATAAACATAGTATACATGAAAAGTTGCATTACCATCTTAAGCCTCAATTCGAACAATTTTTTCTGCTTCTCAGTGAGATTAGGATTGCCTGACACAGTATCATCCTGGACACAATGAGCATCACCACCATCATTAAGTTGTTCAGTTTGTTTTTGTTCAAGAGGCGCATCACTCTGGTGAGAGCCACTAAAGGATGAAGGAATGCCATCCTCCTGTTGCATACCTAAGAAAAAATTATCTTTTATTGCAAGTGTTGTCAAACAAGCTAAGCACAAAACAACAAAGACACTAACAAAGATAGGACTACAACTGAATTCTTAAGCTATCTGATTAATTATAATTTGTCAAAATAGGAAACAGCTACAGACATCCAAGCATGGAACCTCACACTGAACGTCTTTGATTCACAGGTTTATGACAGAGAAGCACGACAACATTACCTCAAAAATCTCTTAGGTGTTCAGAATATATGACAAAGTCCAGTCATTGATCTCACAGGCATATAATAGAGAAGCAAGACTTAGAAAAAAAACTTCAACCATATCTTCAGGTTTTCTAGAATATATATGTCAAAATCCAGTATCCTGGACACCACGCCCAATGATTCTGGAACCAGTGCTTCATAGTACTAATGCATATATTTGTAAAGCCCTTTTGCACCCTGAAAATGAAGCCAATGTATGATATATTTATATTATGAATTGCCTACTCCTTTGAGCATCTAGAATTCCCTAGAATGTCTCATAGTGCAAAGATGTATGACAACAAAACTTGAACAGAGAAGCAACGGGGCTCCCTATTGTTTCCATTATATGTTAATTCTGTTCTTAAACTATATCTTTCTTGTTATTGCCATTTCATGATTTGGTTTTGGTTAGGTAGAATTTGTCTCAGCCAATCACTGGAACTGTTCCTGCTCATTCTATATATAAATATTTTACATATTCAAGTAAAAACTAGGAATAATTCATTTCGAGCAGACTCAGTTCCTTTGGCTTTCTTCTATCCGCCAACCGACACTCTGATCCTTCAGGCAATGAGTCTCAACAGGAAAGGCAACATACCCATTTCGAAGGAGGTTATCGACCCTTTTTCATTTATCTCATTCTTTTATTCATGTTAGACATTGATCTTAGATTAGGCTGCACCAATCATGTTTGTTTGCAGGTGAAAATGATTTTGCTTTTGGATGACTTTCTAGAAGCCTGGCAATTGAGTCTGGTGAAAAAACCTTGCATCTAGTATTTGTCATCATTCTATATATCGTTATCCTGAGACCTATTATAGCAGGACGATCTCAACTTCATGGAGCTCATCATAGGATTCACTATAATAGAGATAAAAGAAAATTCCATTATTAGTATCTAGAATTATAGTTCATTCTTTTGACTAGGGTTTGCAATAATGTACCGTACCGCCCGGTACGAGCGGTATGTATCCGGGGTAGTCTGTCATATTGATATACATATACATAAGATCGAGGACCCCGACCCACCACCCGTGAAAGTCTGTCGTTCGTTTTGGTGGTAGAATTAGGTATATCTACACATATTATTACTTAATTCATTTGAATCCTAAAGTTTAAGTTGTATACAAAATAATCTAACAATTTAAATAATTTTTCTATAGATAATTCAATATTAATGGAATGACGATTCAGAACAGACCGAAATTGCGAACCTTGCACAAGACTACTCGTCAAAGCCTGAAAAAGATATGTGACACTATTCTTACATAATTTACATTAATTTTGCTAAAACTATACTAAATGTATATTTATTTTTAACTTAAAAACCCTATCCTAACTTTTTTTTATTTTTTCAAATATTTTCGGATGATTTTATGTCTAATTTAGGTATGTCGTACCGTACCATACCGAGCAAAGCTCGATACACCAATGCGGTACGAGATTAAGAACCTTGCTTTTGACAATTGAAAACAATTCTAGATACAACGAGACTTGCTAAACAAGTCCAAGGTGGACCTTTTTTTTTTTTTTCTATTGCTCCAAAATGGAAACATTTTTAGATACTCTATCAATGAGACTTGTCCAAGGTGGGCTAATTTTTTTTTTCGATTGCTCCAATACGGTAGCCTATCTGAATACTATGAAGGTGGGTTAGAATTGTACAACGAGCTCAACTCTGTTCATCTTATACTGGAGTGTGCACCCTTTGAGCATGCACAGCTAGCTTCATTATTTTTGAAACGAGAGGAACAACTTTCAAAACCAACATTCACTTGAATAAAATGGGAGAAAATATACATGCATATAAAAGAGAAAAGAAAACCAATAATCATCACTAGAACTATATTTCCAAAATGTTTACTAATAGACAATATCAAAATATATTCAGAAAAGATAAGCACCATAATATGCTTTCAAGACCACATCTTGGACCTTTATGAAGAGTAAAGGAGCATAGCACATGCCTTTAATTTAAAAGTAATATTCTGGTAATAACAACATCTGATATGATTGACCATCTCAATCTATTCAGTCTTCAATAATCACATCACTGGCACATATATCTACATAAACCCTTTTGTAAATCTGTAAAGAGAATCATATCCAAACCCCTATGTAAATTTAAACAAAAGATAAACACTACCAATAAACTTCCTTATGTCTTATTACTTCTGATCTTCAGTGGAAATTATCTTAGACATATTAGTTTATGAAGATCAATGCAAAGCACATGCCTTTAATTTAAAAGTAATATTCCGGTAATAACAACATCTGATATGATTGACCATCTCAATCTATTCAGTCTTCAATAATCACATCACTGGCACATATATCTACATAAACCCTTTTGTAAATCTGTAAAGAGAATCATATCCAAACCCCTATGTAAATTTAGACAAAAGATAAACACTACCAATAAACTTCCTTATGTCTTATTACTTCTGATCTTCAGTGGAAATTATCTTAGACATATTAGTTTATGAAGATCAATGCAAACCATCTATGCAAAAAAATAGATCAACTGACTTAAAGTTGTACTTTTATACTCATATGTTGCATCTTTACCTAATTACCGACAAGAACCAGGCTTCTTGATAGTTTAGAAACAAGGAGAATTCATTTTATTTGCTAATAGTCATAAAGAAAGAAACATAAGGCCTCCTAATTGTTCCTTTCAATAAGCTTGGACAACATGGAGCACCAAGATAAGATGACAAAGGAAACCTGCAAGCTACATACAACAGTACGAGACAAGCCTGATACAGCATATGAAGACAAAGGAAACAACAAACTACACAGTTCTCCCTCTTGTATACACTAAAGAAACCTGCAATCTTCTTGAAAATTCGATCATAAAAGATGGGGGAAAAGGGAAACCTGATTCATTCCTCTCGATTCGATCCTTCGCCTCGGCAATCCTTTTGAAGCAGTACTCGCTGCACTCGTGGAAGGGATTGGACGCGTTGATGCAATCCGGGTGCACCGTTCTCTCTTTCGGCTCCTTCAAGCTCTCCTTATTCTCCTCTACGACTGATCCACCCAAGAACAAATTTTGAAAAAATCCTTTACTCTTTTTTAGGAAAATAATCTAAATTTGCCACATAAATCGTTCCGAAGCAAAACAAGAAGAGGGAAAAGCAGGAAAAAATCCTTACTTTCATCGGCCCGAGATTTGGCTTCCGCGACTCGTTTGAAACAGTACTCGACGCACTCGTGGTGGGGATTGGATGCGTTGATGCAATCCGGATGCACTTTTCCTCCGCTTTCCATCCCCGCTCGTTGTCGTCTCCTCTCCGCTCTGCTATCCGCTTGAGATCTGGGAGCAGAGCAAGTTCAAAGACAAGAAGGAAAAAAGGAAATCCCTAATCCAGTGAAGGAGACGGAGACGGAGACGTTGCAGCTAAAGACCGTCAGGGAAAGTGTTTATTACAGGGGGAAAATAAAAGGAGTCGAATCCGATAAGAAAAAGGAATCCGACTTGGTACCGGAGTGGATCGGATCCGGCCATGATCCGCATTCGATCCAATAAGATGTGGGTTCGTGCCTACGCTTACGTCAGTTCGGGCATATACTAATTTAGCGTGCGTATCCTTAGAAAACCTTTTTTTAAGTTGACATTAATATCCCTATCGACGATGCATTTTTTATGACAAGAATATTAAGATACTTTAAATATTTCATGTATTTATAATTCTAAGTGGAGCTACTAATAATAATGACAACTTATATTTTCCTCCTTTATTTTAATCACTATAATTTTTATATTTACATTTAAGTCTTCAAAAATTCAAACATATTACACTAATCAACCCGAATGGAGACATGTTATGATTTATATTAGTATGGACAAATACATTATTTTTTTTACTTTGAAGAACCAGTATGATTTATAACTAAGAATATTTAATCTAGTTTAAAATAATTAATATCTGAAGTATCTTCCAAATAAGTTGCCAATTTTGGAACAAATGTATATATGTTGGATCAAAATATATATGATTGAATGATATCCATTCTTCTAATTTATCTCAACAGAACATGATTGTAATTTAAAGCTGTACACTACAATTTACACAGGCACTGTGTATAATTGGCAAACATGTTTACAATACACCTGAATACAATCAGACAACATATCTTCATATAGCCTGACCCTCTGTGGCTCCAATGGGATTGACACAGGACACAGCAGTGCTGAATAGCTTGGTAAACTGGCAGAGCATGAGAGCCATGGAGTTTGGGATTGATTTCTATGGAGAACCATCAGGTGCCAAAACCTTGCACATCAAGTTCCTGAAACCAGTTCTTGCAGAGATATCATGGGTGAACTGTATCCATAAGCTTTGGTATCTCTCCAGAGGGCTATTCCTAATTTCATGGAGACAAGACAACAAAATTAGGGATGTGGAGGTTCTTAGTTTTTTTTCCAAGGAAAAGAAATATAGCAAGCATTTGAACAATCATTAACATCTGTGATTTATGTGATGAGGTCTTTTTATTATGATGTCTTTGGTTGACCTACGAAAAATTATTTCTGATGTCTGGTTGGCAGGAAGACAAACAAAAATCTGGAAACTTCATTTCTATATTTTTAGGAAAAGTTGCTTTTCTACTTTCAAGATTTTTTCTATAAAAAATGAAAAAATTCTCCAAATTATTCTTTTCCTCGATTCCACGGAATTGTTCTTTGAATCAGTCCGACAACTGAAACAAATATGTTTCATTTTCATAGCACTAGGCATTTTTTGGAAAATCCTTTATCAGTTTTTTGCTTACAACCAACAGAATCTGACTAAATTTAATTTCTTATCGACATATATGGCAAGCGCTTGTAAAAAGACCTCTACAAAAACAACTGCATAACAAAACCACTAATTTGTCAGTCGTCAACAAAAGGACTTAATTACGAGCAACAACAGCATATTACACTAGTATTCGAGGATGTCGAGAATTAAACTGCAAATACAATTTGATTGGCAATGATAAAGTGATGACAACTTATATCAAAGGCTTAGATAGAGGAAAACCTGTCCATATGAATAAGCTGAGTGTTGCTCCTAAGAAAAACTTCCAACTGATACTCTTGAAACTGCAACATTAGATTGTATGATATACAATGAAACACATTCAAACAGATTTTGGAGCTAAAGCTTGCAGACAGAAAGCTTACTAGTACATGCAGGCCAAATTACCCCACCCGTGCAGAAACGAAGCCCAAGATGCACCAGTAAACCTGCACCCATGATAACCGTTGATGAATCCTCTGAATGCGCCATTTAAACAAAAATAAAAAAATTCTTATATTCTAGTGTTTTTAAAAGCGCTAGACGCCAAAAGGTGCCAAGGTTCCAAAATGCCCGAGATGCTAAACACTCGCCTAGGCGCCCATTGGAGCAAAGAGAGGCGCTCTCGAATATTATAATTAAAAAATATATGGCTAAACAGAAATATGCTAAACAGGTTTCTATTGATGGAGACGTATGCTAAATAGGTTTATAACCAGTGCTAAACAATTCTAATCAATGCTAAACAGTTCACAAGAGTGAATCAATCTGGTGCTAAACAATTCTGATTCTTTTATCTTTCTCCTCTGGGTTGGAATAGCATGATTTGACAGACGGGTGACCAACCTTAGTCTCGTTCCTTTCTTTTCACCATGGAGATGTGATTACAATTGGATGCCAACAATCTTGATGAAAGGCACTCAGGTCACTACATTAGTTGGGTTGATTGAACCAACTTATAAGTCCAATCGAACCACTCAACCAACTTTGGCTCGGGCACTCGCTTGAGGTGCTTGACGCTTGGGCTCAAGTGAGTGCCCGAGTAGCGCTTCACTAAAGCACTATGCCCGAGGGTTTTGCGAGGCGCCCGGGCCTTGCCTCACCTTGTCCAAGTGTCTTTTGAAATCACTATATTCTATTCCAAGCAAACATTCAAATTCGATATATGTCAGATAAATATGACAAATTAATACACCTAGCCCACAAGTGTCACTAATTACAACTAAAACAAATGGAGTGAAGTTATTTAAGATATGGATATAAAAGACAATCCTATCAAAATCTGAGTACCTTTAAAACTATATAAACAATTCAGCATATAAGAATGCCTTTCTTATATTTATGGACAAGCAAAATTTATAGCAGCCAATCTTTCTAGCAGGTATGATGTCCACTTGCTCTATAAGCTCTTGTATTGTCGGCATAGCATTGACAAAATAAATATTTTTTTTTGTTGCAGCATAACGAGATAAGAAATTCCATGAGAATATGAACTTCAAATCAAGGCCAAATGCTAACAAGTTGTCTAGAAGCAAGATGCAAATGAATGAATAAGACTCATCTCAGTCAAAACCAGTAAATATACTCAAATAAACCATTAACAAGGCTGATGATTTTTTATGCTAGTTCAAAGATATACAAGTCCAAGTTTAAAACAAAATAGTGATACATCTGCTACAAATTGGCCTCTGTAATTCCCTTGAAGGATGAGGTTCACCCTTGCAAAATTGGCATGGAGATACTATGTGATAGTCAGACAATGATATAAGTCCAAACAATTTAAGGTGATGCAACATAATGAGAAAAACAATTCCATGAGAATATGAACTTCAAATAAGGCCAAATGCAAACAAGCTGTCTAGAAGCGAGATTCAAATGCATGAATAAGACTTGTCTCGATCAAAACCAATAAATATACTCAATTATACCATTAAAGAGGCTGATGATTTTTAATGCCAGTTAAAAGATATATAAGTCCAACTTTAAAACAAAATAGTGATATGTCTGTTACAAATTGACCTCTCCAATTCCATTGAAGGATGAGGCCCACCCTAACGAAAAGACATGGAGATAATATGATAGTTGGAAAATGATATAAGTCTATACAAATTACGGTGATGCAATTGCCATACTACTCTTGAAGGAACTCAATAAGAGAAATGCAGATATCTCCTTGTGAACAAAAGAAGGTAGAGATCTGACTTCAGAAGCACATAAAACTATGGTGAAAAGAAAAGATTATGTACCACATCAGGTCACGGATAAATAGTGCACGAGGAATCATCAGACCATTCCCAATCATGCCAAGCAAGATAGTGAAAGCTGATAAGCCTTTGATGTTATCTGGATTGAGATAAGTTGTCCACTGTACATAGAAATAGCTCAGCACTAAAATTAATGTGCCACGGAGATACAAAGATGTGAATTTAGAAAAACAATTATAACATTCTCATACCATCTGTGCAATAGGCATCCACATAAAAAGTAGAGTGGCTGTCCATCCAGATATTGACCTGATGAATTTCACCATCCTGTCCGAAAGTTTTCCCAGACGTGCCTGCATGTCTCAGTAACTGCAGAATCAAGAATTGCCCATGAAACATAAACAGCTGATAGTAATTACATAGGAACTCAAAAAGCAGGCACTATAAAGGAAATGTCACATATTTGGAGGACCAAAATTGATCTAAAAAATAGTTCAGAAAATAGTTTTGCATTGATGCTGCATTCACATTAATGGAAGAAAAAAATAAAAGTACCCTATCATCTTCTGACTTTCTATGCATTCACGTTTATGTATCATAAACAATGGTATACCTTGCTCTTGTTCAATGGGTAAAGCAGAATCTATAGTCCAGGATATATGTTAACTGTTTACTTCAGCCTCGTATTGTTAAAATTCAGAAGATTTTTTCTTGTTAAATAAGGTGTTCTACAGTTCTACATCCTTAAGAAACATGCGTTTGATGGAAACCCTAGAAGTTAATAGCATATAAACAAGATTCCATTGAGTAGTCTACCAACATATCAACTTTTTATGAAGAAACCAAAACGGGTGACTCATACCAAAATGATAGCCCCTACTGCTATAATGCAACATATTGTTCCTGGCAAGATGCTTTTTGGAATGAATGGAACAAACGTAGACCACATCACCTGCAAACCCAGAACAAGAAATTGATCAGCTTCAGAAGTAACGTACCAAATCCTGGATTTGAAACTTCAAACAACTCACCTGAGGCAGAACAGAGATCCCAGCCACCGTAATGAAGTCCTCCCAAAGTTGCCACAACCCCTCATGAAGCCAGCCAAAGTAGTTCACAAAGTTCAAGACAAGCCCGGACACTACGAGCACTGATATGGCAGCGAAGTACGGAAGGCTCATGGCTTCGGCCATCGCAAGCTGCCCCAGGACGACATAGATCGACACCACGCCGAGCGTCTGAACCACGATCGCCTCCACCTCCTTCTTCTTGGCGAAGTAGGACAACAAGGTCATGTTCCCGAGAAGTCCCGTCAGCATCCCCTGCCATACGCACATCCATATTCCATCATCAAATTCGTGGTTGTGCAAAGGACTTAATCGACCGAGAAGCAGCTCACGAGCCAGGGGACGGCGAGAAGGGCGGCCTTGTTGCCGGAGACGAGGTTGCGATAGTTGAGGAGGATCTGGGGAAGCTGAATGAGGAGGAAAGGGAGGTTGGACGCCCCGGCGAACCTGGCAGTGAGCGTGTCCCATCGCTGCAACCTGGACGCCTAGTGGCTTTTCGAAGCGTCAAGGAAAGACCTTTTACGCGTACATGGAGATTCGGGTTTGGATCAGCGTTACCTGGCTAGCGGCAGAGGGCGGAGGAGAATGGGAGGCAAAAGCGCAGGAGGATCGAAAGCGCCGACGGATGGAGAGGTTGCGGGCTGCAACCGGACAGCACTTGGGTGGAAAGGAAAGTTGAATTGTAGAGGCGAGAAGGTGGAAGCGGAGAGGGGCAGCGGAGAGAGAAGCTGGAGGCGGCGACGTCATTTTGGAGGGAGGGAGGCATGGGGAGGAGAACCGAGGGAAAGAGAGGAGCGAGACGGGATGAGGAGAATCTACTCCGTGGCAGATGCTCTCCAATTCATGCAGGGTAAATAAAATCGTACAATTCCCATCTCAACCGTTCATCCATGGTGGACCCATACCTGGAGAAAAGAGATAATGGATGAACGGTTGAGATGGGAGCAGTGCAAAGCTTGGAGGAGATCCAATCTACAAACAAATCCATTATACACAACACATATACGTACATTAATGGTATGGATTAGTATTTATGCTCAAATTTATTGTAAAATTTTTAAATAACATTTTTTTTGTGTGTCATTGAGTATGTAAAATCTTTTTAAGAACAGAGTGGAGTTTGAAACTTACTATAAAATATTATAATTTATATGAAAAGGATATTACAAAATTATGTATAAAAGAATGAAATAGCCTTTTCAACTTCAGAAAAATAAAAAAAGAAACTATAAAAAGAATTGAAATGCAAGTTATGCTCTTTTGAAAATTCTCAAATAGGGGCACATTTTGTGAATCCCTAATTCACCTAAATTGCTATAGTGACAGGACGGATATTGGATGAGATTGAGAGGAGCCTTTGTGGTGGCCGAGCTTGTGTTCCGGCTTTAGGAGGTTTCAAGAGAGGATTGAAAAGCTTGTCCTCCACATGTACATATTATTATTATCATTATCTATGGAAGGAATATAATTTTTATTTCTTTTTCTTTTGTCTTGGGATGGATGGTTATATGATTGATGATTTAAGTCTCATTATAAGTGTAAAATACTCATGTATGGAAAAATAAAATAAATTTTTTTAATCATTTCTTTTCATATTTGGAGGCAGTGGGCAATTCCAAGCATTATCAAGAATGGGATTATACCTTAGCAGAGAGATGCTAATTGTCATTCACTTCACAGCCTTCACCTGCAGTTTATAGATACATAAACAAACAACATTATCTCAAAGCTTAACATGGTCATTGACACACAAGGATTTGTTTCAGTAATTGAAAGGTGGGGGAAAAAAATAATACCAATTACAACATACCACAACCTCTTCCGTTATCAGCAATGATCGAGCCATTGAACTGAGTTTGATTGCCTCCAATTGACAGTGCCCTAAAATTGTTGTAGAATTAAGCAGAAAAAGAGCTTCTATTATTCACCATTTGAAAAGAGGAAACTGCTGCTCTAACATCTGTAATAGTTATGAACAAGAATCACCTGCTATTCCTCCTTCACAGAACAAAGTGTGACGTCATTAAATGCCAAATGTATCAAACTAGAAATAAATATTTAGATGATTTTGATTTACTTAAGGGTATTAGAGTTTGATGAACATAAAGGAATCCATATAGCCGAAACTCAAATAGTTAGAACTTTATAATTCCTGTTCTGAAAGAGGAAATCACCTTTAAATGTGACTTGCTGTTGTTTCTTGAAGCTGCTACCTCCAGATGTTCTCCACCAGAGAGATTTGCACTGGACCACAAGCATCACCTTAACCTCTTCTAACTGACCAAAGGTTGGAAAAGGTTTTAAGTTGTTATCTCTGGAGCCAGGAAGTTGAATTGGTCATAAATTATTTGTGGTAGCAGCGAGGATCATGTAATATGCTAGGTAGAGAGAGAGGTTATCCACCTGCAAGTGGTTAAAACACAATTAACAGCATTGGAACCTATTAATTTCAGGAAATCCATGCTTTCAAATTCCATTCGTTCTTTCCTGATCAACATTTCTCAGTACTGCTATTAGCAACCATAATTCCTGCTAGAATAATTCTAGTTCTATCCAATGAGTAATTAGTGCTAAAAAAAAGTCATATGAATGGCAAGAAAGTAGGATAAGTACTCTTGAAGAGAACTTAGTGGTGATCTTTCTTTTTTTTATTTTTTCTTACCCTTTTTTCATTTGACAAACCTTTTATTCTCTACTACAGAGCATCACAAAATATTAGCAGCTACTTTGCAAAAAATTTTAAATGTATATTGGATCCAAAGTTACAGTTGTACAGGATTCAAGTAAAAAAAACATAAAAAAGCTGAATATTAAAAGAAAAAAGCAGCCCTATTCATGAGGTATCTCTTAATCTTGGGTCTAGAGAGAGTTGACACTTGGCAACCTTATCCCTCGAACCAAAGAGGTTTTCGTGACTTGAACTGTGGTTGTCAAAATCACAAAAGAGCAATCTTAATGTAATGCCACGTTCGCCCTCTAAATTAAAAACAACACAAAATTATCAAATGGAAATTTAGTGGAAGTACAACAAATAAGAATATATCAACCAAGAAAATAAAGATGCAAGAAATATTGAGCGACTCTTATCTAAAAAATGATATTTTGGTTTATTAGGTTATGATAATTCTAAAGACACCGTGGAAGACCAAAAATAGAGTTTACACAAGATATTGACCAAATAAGAATAAGAATTTTATTTCAAAAGATATTGACCAAGAAACAAAAGATCATAGTGATTTTGAGTACTCTATCTAAAAGGGAAAATTTAGTTTATTAAGTTAAAGATAATGTTAATACACATTGTCCAAGACCAGAAATACAGTTTGTATCATATAGAATCTTCTGGAATCAAAATTATGTTCCACAAGAAAATTTGCTTAAAAAGATACAAAAATAGGTGGGGGTGGAAAAAGATAAAGAAAGATCATGACAACCTCTAGTAACAAATTTGGTCATGCCGTAAGTGTAAGCACAGTGGAATATCTTGCTAAGACAGAGTAAACTGAAACCACATAAAAGTCTAGAAATAATTTAATCAACTCACACTGAACAAGTTACACAAGTATAAGAGAAATAGTCCATGTATTCCTATAGGAAAATGTTCAAATATAAGCCATATTATATTTTTATGATATTTATTTATGAGAAAATGACTAGTTAAAATCACCACTTATACAAGACATGAACAGGTCAACAATCAGCATATGGTTGCATATCAAATTTTTGGTTCGACCAAGTTCCAACAGTTTCATCACTTAAGAAACAACTCATGTTAATCTTTGCTATAAGAATGACTACATTTCGTCATCCTCTTGATTAACTCAGCAAAAAAGCACCTCAGTGACCTGCACTTGTATATCTATTACATGCTAAGTTCCAATCTCAAGCTTAATCTAGTCTCACATGTCCTAGTCAAGTATATTGAAATTTTAGATTGCTTTGGAACAAATGGAAAGTAGCAGTCAAACTATGCTCATCCGAGATCCACAAAACGATAATGGTACATGTTAAGCAATTTGGAATGTACAGAAAGTAAGTCAGTTAAGCTCTTCCGAGAAACCCATTTGTCATGATCCGACTTGACATAATAATTGTATCATTATCACTGACCCAAAATTTTGAAGTCCAAATTAATAGTAATATCCTTGTCAAACTCTTATGAGTCATCTCAACTTGAGTCTTAACCCACTTCCCATATGGGGCTAATTATAAATTATCCCCTGTAGTTAGGCCTCTTTAATATCTCGATCCCTAGAGTTAAAAAAATTACATTGGAATCCCTGTAGTTATGAAAGTGAAGCATGTAACTCCATTTACCCTAACGTCATTAGTTTTACTAACAAAAGCACGAAAACGATAGGTAAAAAGATAATTTCAATGTCCCAGTTACGTTTTCGGTGGTGACGAACGACGACGTTATTGGAAGGCACGGATGGCTGTTGTGGATGAGGAGGAAGAACGACAACCAAAAGTGACGTGATGACGCAGATGTCGATGCTCTGCAGTCTACATCTGTGTCGATGTCACTCAGCAACTACGTCAACGCTGATGTAGATGCAAAGCAACGAAAGGACCACTCAACATCTGCATCGGCATCGATAATGATGTGGGGAAGGGTGATGCCACTCTGCATCTGTGTTGGCACCAATGCAGATGTCAAGCGGTCCTTTCGTCGTTTTGCATCTGTGTTGGTGCCGACGCAATTATTGAGCGACACCAATGTAGATGTAAAGCATCAGCATCTGCGTCGTTGCCTTATCTGTGGTGGAGCTAGATGTTTCACTTTCATAACTATAGAGATTCCAATATAAATTTTTTAAATCTAGAAACCAAGATACTAATGTCTAACTACAAGGGTAACCTGTAATTAGCCATCCCATGTGGGATAAACGGTAATTAGCCATCCCATGTGAGGTAGATTTGGAATTCAAGCAACGCCATTGAATCTAAACATTGATGGATAAGTAGATTGAAATCTGTATGGTTCAATATAACTCTATCAAAAGCAGAATGAAGAATGAAGAATCACAATTTTTAACGGAAAACGGTCAACACCTTTTGTTCCATGAGATCAGGTAAGACCAGAGCTCGCAACATAGAGGAAGGGAACCGTCTCCTCTCCCAATTCAGACACCACCGCACCGACTCGATTCTCCAGAACGATTAACACGAGATATATCTGAAGAGAGAAGGGATGGACGGGATCTGACCTTCGACCGACGGGATTGGGCAGATTGGACAGTGCGGGCGATTGAGGTCGTTGCTCTCCGCCTCCGATTCAGTTGGCGCAGGGCAGGATCTGCCACCGGAGCGAAGCGTTCCCGATCTGCACCAAGCGAACCGACGCGGCCATGCCCGTCATCTCCATTCCACCGGCGGGGGGAACACTATTACCGAGCATGGGCGGTGAAGATTGTGACAAGTGGCGCGCATCACGGCTGCGATGGAAAGTTTGAGGGTTAAGAAGCCATTCATTTTTACATTTCTACCCTCCCATTGAATTTATCCAAAAAAATTTAATTAAGCTCACCGCTAACTGTTATCAGTAATTACTTTATATTTTTAAAACATACAAAAATTCTAAAAAAACCTTAAATATTGTTATTGTTCTTATAAATTATTTAGTTCTTGTTTTTTCTCTCAGCATACTAATTTTTTGTTTTTTTTCTTATTATCGCCATATAGTTCAATCTTGAAGAAAAATCATAAAATATTATTTTATACAAAACTCAATGAATTAAAAAAATGTAAGTGAAAAATTGATTATCGAGCTCAAATCTTATAATAAACTATCAAAATATTTATTAACCAATCTAATTGACACCTTCGAAATATATTGAATAAGATTTTAAACATTCAATATTAGTAAATAGATTTGATACATCATCACTACACCACGAAAAAATATTATTACCATTGATCTTAACTGATCTTGAGATAATGAAACATTAAATAACAAAAATAATCACATCCACACACTACTATATTATTGCATTGAAACACTTTATACAGCTGAGAATCCCAATGAAAACCAAGATAATTGGATTATTGGCAACATCAAAGATTGCACAAATGGCACCGGTGGGACAAAACCAAGCACGTTGACACCACCAAACCAGATGTCAACGAGTAGGAAGCAGTAACAACCGAAGTTTCAAACCTTTACATACTCTTAGGAAACAAACGTATTACAACCTCGGCCAAGGCTTCTGCACACCATAGTTCATGATAGGATGACCTCAGAAACACAGCTAATCTGTAAAGAAACTGAATTGGACAAACTGACCAGATTGAAGTATGTTACGGCCTCAATGATTATGATAAAAGAACTATGACCACAATGAGTAGGATAATCCCAAGAATCACCATAATCAGGCACATCTGCACGTAAACCAAGCAACCAGATCACAAAAAGCTGTAGCAAATAACACGAAGTAGAAGGCAGGAACTTGATTTTACCAAGGATGAGTTTGACTTTTGCGTTTTCGCCGCCTTTTTAACTTGGCTTTTTCCTTGTTGGGTTGCTGCATGAGAGTTGTCAATGTGGGAGTTGATGTCATCTATAACCAAAACCATAAGAGTTAGTTGAAGCACAAGAGCTATAAGACGATCGTCAAATGTAAAATAAAAGTCTCTTACCGATGACAACTCCTTGATCATGAACCAGCAAGGCAAGGTCCTTAAAGATTTCATTCACCTGACCAATCTGCTGCTGAATCTCCTGAATGCCCTGTTCTCTCTCCTCGATAATAGCCTCATTGAAAACAATCTCATTATCCAACAACAGAACCTCCTGCCTGTATGATCAAAAAGATGGAAAATGCAAAAATCACTGAATGAGCAACAGTATGTGAGCTGTAAGCTGAGCAACAGGATTTGAGCATATACAACAGAGAAAACCAATTGGTATGTAGTAGCCAATTTATGGTGTCATGATCCAGATAACCTACTAATCAAATAATTTGGATGGTGCAGGCCATGACCCTAGCTACATGGTCCAAAAAGTTCAAATCCAAATTAAAAGCAATGAGCCATACTCTTATGTCCCTTCCCCAAGGATGGAATTTAGCTTAGGATCCTCTCATATAGTTTCAATGTTGGACTACCCTAAGTTACACCATCTTGGCACATTTTAACGCTTCAGCAGAAAAATAAATTGCAATAACAATGATTTCCATAACTCATATGATCTTAGCCAAGAACTTGTGATTATGTACTTCCTGGATATGCCAATGCACACTTTATATGTTAGGTTATATTGATTGTGACAGTTAGTCTCAAATTGGAGTTGGATTGCATTCAGTTGACAAAAAGAAAGCAATGGTGGCCCAAAAATATTGTATCTTGAGACCAGTGATTTCAATAGGCGCTCGGGCGCTCGTCTAGGCGCTCGGGTGAGGCGAGGCGAGGCCCGAGCGCCTCGCTTCATGTCCAAGCGCCTCGCTTCAACGAGGCGCCGCCGAGGCGCTCGCCCGAGCCCAGGCGCCGGGCGCTTCGGGCGAGCGCCCGGGCTAAACCAGGCGACCGAACCAGTGTTTTAGTTCGGTCTCCGATACTTTAGTTGGTTCAATCGAACCAACTAAATCACCGATAGGCTCCCTCTCACGATTTCCCCAACCCTAACACTCGCGATGTTGCCGTCAAGATTTCTTCTCCGTTGTCGCTGCTCTCTGCTACCGCTGCCATTGTCGCTACTCGCCACTGCCACAATCGTCACTCATCGCTGTTGTCGTCGCTCGCCGCTCGCAGCTCCCGCTCCCACTCCCACTCCCACTCCCGCTATCGCTCGCCGCTCCCGCTCCCGCTACCGCTACCGCTGTCGTTCCCTTAACAGCCTCGGTCTTCTCACACTCTTCTCACTATACTGTTAATAGTATATTAATAGTATACTGCTAACTGTATACTAATAATAGTATTTTTATTTGTTAGATTAATAATATATTATTTTATTTTTTATACTATTAATTTTTATTTATTTAAAATTATTGTTAGGTTTCAGAATAAATGGCAAGTGTACAGAGCAACTCAATAGATTTGATGTAAAATTTTATTGTTTAGATTTTTGAGACTTTTTATTAATATGACATTGTGATTTTATACTTGATTTTCTTAATTTAATAGCATATTTTTTATTTAAATAATTATATTAATTATATTATATATTTTTATATTTTAGTGCCTCGCTTCGCTCGGGCGAGCGCCTAGTGCCTCGGGCGTTTTTGGACCTTGGCGTCTTTTGGCGCATAACGCTTTTTAAATCACTGCTTGAGACGTGAGGTATGTTTAATAAGAGACAACCACAACATAATTCTGAGATCCAGTTGGGGGAACCTATAGTGTAGCGTTAACTTAGTAGACAAGCACATGACAGAAGCAACTAATAAGGTTGTGTACAAGTTAGACAACAAGGTGAACTTAAAATGTTAAGCTCTTGCACATGTCAACTGTAGTTTCACAATAATAACAAATATCAAAATAGAACAGAGATTTGAAAATACCATGCAAAGAGCATAGAGATACTTGCACGCCATATAATATGACACTAAAAGAGAATAAAAAGCAAAGACAGGAGCCACTAACGCACCTTCTAGACTCTGCAAGCACAGCGCGTTGTTCGAGTGTCCTATTACTATTAGAGTTATCATCAGCTTCAGTTGCAGCATAACTACACAAACATAACCAAGCCACGATATAAGGAACCATTTGATGGAAATAACACAAGGTTTACATGAAACAGCCCACAGGAGTATAAATAAGAATAGTACAGTCGATGATTAATCATGCTCATTACCACTGTTAAATCTACCAGTTTGAATACACCCTCCCCTACCCCTTCTTTCTTGTTTTTTCTTCTTTTTTCATCTATATTAACATGATTAGCAGTAGCTATCCATATTAATCCTCAGGAAGCATTCAGCTCTAAGGTTCAATATAAACATAGAGACAGGGTGAAGTAGACTAGCAATATGCTTCAGAAGAGATAAAATATGAAATTGGAACTATAACTAAAAAAACACACCTTTCAAGACCCCATACCAGGTAAAAAAGATGCAGATATCTAAAAACCACAAGTCATTCTGGCTACAAAGCAAGTTGTGCAAATATTTCATGGAAAAATAGAAATATATTGACACTTGCCTATGTTGATGAGAGCCAGAAAACATGCAACAGCTCAGACCCAAATCCAAATGGAAGCAATAAATATATCAGGTACCTTGAGGAAACAACTGCTTGGGGAACCAATGGGGCGAATGCAGTTTCTCTCTCAGCTGCAAGCCTCTGAAGTTTCTGAAACTCACTCAAAATATTTTGGAAATCTCTTGCAAGTTTCGCATCAGCTATCTTTTTGTTTGCCTATAATTCAATTCAGTGGTTAAGCAGAAGGAAAAAAAAAGAAAATAATGCTTATTTTCCACACAACAAAGAGAGACAGGTTGATGGATCTGTTAATGTTGAAAAAGATGGAGCCACAAATTTGTCAATTCACAGAAATGTCTCCTTTCTATATTTAGAAGGATGGGTACAATGACCTTCCTCAGACCCCATATTGGTGGCAGCCTCGTGCACTAGCTCCGAACAAGGAACTGCTATGAACGCACTAACATGAACATGTGCTTACTCTCATTTTCCAACAATATAGTAATACCTAAAGGTCATAACTCGAAGTTGACAATTTATGGAAGATTTGTTAAATGGCTGCCCACTTGATACCAACCTTCTCCAAGCATAGTGCATGATAGCAAAGAGAGGCTAAGACAAAAACGTGTTTTCACTAGAAGGTTCAGGTTAGTTGCAGGTGAAAAGTTCAATCTTCTTGATTCCAATTTAAGCTCAAACAACTATCCAAAATTTGTCTCAAAATAAGAAGAGTCTAGAAGATGTAGGACATGGGAAAGGTGACACTATCAAATGGTGTTTATCTCAATGGCTAGACAAGTCAAGAACCAAAAATAAAATCCCCAGTCAACTCATGCTTCCTTTCTTTACTATGTAAAACCTTGACAATGTACTACACATCCATAATTGATGAGCATAAATACTTAAAAATGGGAGAGAACATATATTACTCCTCTTTCGTACTAGAAACTCACCATATGATACTTTGACAAACAAAAGATGATACCGGAATTATTTATAAAATGGCTTTAAAAGCTTCATTCAACGTTGAAAATATATGAACATGACAGTTGGATTTTAATGATCATAGTGTCTGAAGTGGCGAGGAGATAAAAAGGGAGATGCAACAGTGTACAGAGAAAAAGAAAGTAATTTCTAGCAGATGCCACATATGATGCTTACTTTCATTACAAGAATTTGTATTTAAAAGATAGATAACTGTGTTTGAAGACTACTGAATCTAAATATGCCCACTTCTAATAAGATCATTATACGTTGTACTTATTAATGGAAAATGTTCAAATAACACTTTTGATGAAAAATAGAAAAGAATACAATTCAGTGTACATAAACTGATGACAGCTATGAATATGATATTATTCATATTGGTAAATGAGAAATTCTAGGTAACACTAACGCCCATGTGATCTCAGCAAATGAAACAAGCTAGAGAATACAAGCAAGAAACAAATACTTACACTAACTTCCACACGCTGATCTGTTTCACTAGCTTGTTTAAGTTTGGCAGAGGTATCTTTAACCAATTGCCCAATTTGTAGCCTTGAGTTGTGTCTGCCAGTAAAACATTAGACTAAGAAAAAATTTACATAAAATCATATCTTGGGAGAAAAATTCTAAAGAGAAAACACCAAAATGTGCAGTTAGTGATGCCAATAACTGCTGCCAAATGTGAAGTTGATTTAGCAGTAAATTTTAAATTTCAAACTTGTGAAGCTTGAGAGGTGTAAGACTATAGTAGCAAATGACCCCCACAACCAGATGGGTTCTGCATATTTGCTCAGGAAGCACCAGGCCGTAGAAAAATTAGATCTTTTGCTTCATACCTAGGAACCTGGGAAAATAACATTACTTTAACAAGACTACCTCTCTTTAAATTAAATGCAAGAACTGTATTTCTCGTAACAACTTGAATAAGTTATGATTTAATGATACTAAGACAAATTAAGCAACCAAAACAAGCTTTTTACATTAGTGATACATTGGTTCCTCGAAGAGGGGTGCACACACAGATTCACAAATGTGGAAGAAGAATAGCATCTGCTCATCACCATTGATGAAGCACTAGAATGAATGACTCTTATTTACAGCTTAAAGTGGCCTGGAATATAATATATTATTGGAGATGAAGCTCCTCCAACTGTTAAAAAAGAAGTAATAGAGAGAAGCAATAGAGAGTACAATCATCCCTTGTATTTGCAATTGAATTGGAAAAAGTGAAACAGGTTCTTCCTTTAGTACATAGCTGCAAAAAGGACTATAGGCTAGACTGGCTATTCTGAGACATGGTCTAGTTCTCTAGATTCAGAAACTTGTAAGAGCCCCAAAAGGGGCAGGTACCTAATCGCTTAACCACACAGCTTCAGAGAGAGACTAAACTGATAGCTACAAACATTCTTGCATCAAACAAGCATGAAAGAGAACAAGATCCATGGAAAAGGATCCTCAAGAGTCTCAGACTAAGAACAATAATGAGAATGAGCTACACCAAAAATATAGCAAATTACCAAAGATGAAACTCATTTTTTACCAAACCTTACTGTGAGACTCCAACTAAAATGGAATCATCCAGTTCGTCAGGCTTAAAAAAGTAGTAAACATAAGTATGAGGTGTAGTAGATTATAAGCCCATAGATATCAGGTGAAGTACCCATATTTCTAAAAAAACTACAACAGAAACTATGGGGCAACATGAAGTTTCAACAGAAAATTTGCTTAAGGCTACACCGAAGTGCCCATATCTCCTCCAAGACTGTTATTATTACGTAACATCAAAAAGGACAACAATTATTGCAGGAACAAAAGCTTTTCTCTTTACTATGAAGTTCCATCAAGCTGGAATAAGCGAGCACAGCTCACAGACGAGAAGGATAGAGCAAGATTTGACAAAATTTTTATGCCAACAACTAGGTATCAATCCAAAAAAATCAATGCCAACTTCTTTGTCAAATCCCAAAAAGGGGAAGTCGATAGTCAAGAGAAGTGGAGAGCAATAGTAATAATAGTTAAAAGCATAGCGGTAGTCTAATACGCTATTTTCGAGACATATTCATCTCAACGGCATAACCACAAAATACAATTGTCAAGCAGACAAAGATCCTATCTTTTCGACAACCAAATCGAAAACCGAGTGGAAAAAAGGAGATGACATATCGGAATGAGCTCTCACAGCTTCTCGCGGAGCTCCGGGGTGTCCTTGGGAGTGCCGATCGTGTTCACGAGGCGCTCGAAGTTGCGGACGGCGGTAGTGATCTGGAACAGCCCGGCCACGATGGCCTGTGTCGGATCCTGCCGCCCGTTCGACGGATCCCTCCGTGCGGTGAGCGGCCGCCCCGACTCCAAATCCTGGAAGCTCATCCTCTCCCACACGGTTCCGAGCTGAGAGATAGAGACAGAGTCAAACACCGAACTCTAACCCTAGAAATCCGGGATCGGTCCCGTCAATCGAAGACGATGGTGATTTTGGTTTGATCGAAAGAAATTGAGCAGGAAAACGGAATGAAAGATCGGAACTTTCGTTTGAAACGGATTAAAAGGGTCGAAGCGAGAGGAGAGATTACCAAGAACGGACGTTGGGAGAGACGAAGCCGGCAATTGCGATCCGAATTGGGAGTCAACGAAGACGAAATCACGAACGGTGGACCGGGTCGCGTTGCCGCGACTCGTCAACAATTAAAGGACCTTTTACATATTTATCTTTTGTTTCTTAATATCATATTTGGCCCCTCAAATAAGATTACCAAGAAAAGGAGCTTTCATATATATATATATATATATATATATATATATATATATATATATATATATATATATATATATATATATATATATATATATATATGAAATATTTTAGACTCCAAATGTTTTAGACTTTAACCTATAAAATATTTAAACTCGTTTGAGAATATAAAGGTGATTTCACATTCTTTTATGCTTTGGAGCTAGCCCTCCAGATTAAATTTATTGTTCTAGCGACTCTAAATTGATCTATCTTTCTCAATTTACTATAGTGAGATTATAAATTTTTACTATTTATTAGATATGTTCGCTCATTCTAATACCAAATATTATGAATTTAATTAGAATTATCTACATTGTGAAGCATCATTATATTCGTCTACAAAGTATTAGCATTGATGCAACTTCGTAAGTCTCGAATGATATATAAAATAATAAATTGATTAGTTAAGAAAATGATTGATCGGTGTCCCGTAAAAGAAAAAAGTTTTATCAATAATTTAACAAACATATAAGAGAGAGAAAAGAAAAAAATTATTTACTATAAAAATTATCATAGGAATGATAATCGAGATTAGTAATTATTTACTAAAATAATTTTACCCTTATCATCTATTAATTTAGTATCGAAGGAACCATATTAAGAATCAAATCTATTAATTTAGTATCGAAGGAAGCATATTAAAAACCAAATCAATTGCGGAATACTAAGTCCACCTTAGCCCTCAAGTGAGTGTCCACACAGAGTCAGAACCAAGTTAGACTGATCTAATCATCATCGATATTTTTCACATCAATAAGTATCAAGAGTATTCAAGAGTATTTTAATTAAATTAAAAAATATTAAATTTGTTGTTTATAATTTTAAATAGAGTTTTATTTTCTAAATTTTTATTTAGCAATTGACTAATTATATATCCTCTTTGCTGTTTTAACACATATTTATGTCATCTTAAATATTTTTTTATAATTTAATTTTGATCACAACTATACCTAATTATTCATAGATATGTATAATCATCTCAACATTTTTATTTCAATAATATATTCTTTAATATATATTATTTATCAATCAATAATTTTTAAACAGATGATCACGTAAAACTCATAACTCTTTTCACATTGACTAAGTGCATATTGACGATGACAATAATAATAAAAATAATAATAACAATAATAATAAGTGTAAATTTTAGGAAAAAGTCTAAAGTTGTTACAAAAATTTTACACAACGTCTCTGTTTTTTTAAATTCCCATAGAGCATCCCTTATTTTATGAAACGATCATTTTATCTTTCCCTCCGTTAGACTCACCCTTGCCTCTCTAGACCCTTGTTGGTTCTCATCGGATCTACCTCTTCTTTTGTGGACCCTTATTAGACATGTTGAACCCCATTAGCCCATGCCTCCATGGATTCTCGTTACCCTTGTCGGACTCACTCTCCATCTCCATGGACCCTTCTTAGCCGCCATCGAACTCACCCTTGCCTCCGCGAACCTCGCCGACCTACTGTTGGACCTACCCATGTGTGCTTCGTTCTTGTCGTCCTCACCTATAACACATACAACTAACGACAAACGCATATACAACTAGAGGCCAATGAATGAAAGGCGACTGGTGCCACCTTATCCTCATAGCCCTCATCTCGTGGCATAAGTGATCAATGATAAAGGTCGTTGGAGGCTTACCTAGGTAGAGGTGGATGAGTGAGAGAGGCATAGGCAAATAAATTCTATCAAGCCTAAATGTGACAACAACTGTCTATCAAAATTTTTGGAAATGGGGTATTATGCAGTATTTCTCGAAGCTTAAAACTTTTTATGAGAATTTATAATAATAATAATAATAATAATAATAATAATAATAATAACCCTTCCTATAGCTCACGTGCATTGCACGCTCCAACTGCCGGTTTTTTTGATTTTTTGTTGGGATGGAGGGAGGGAAAGCAAGAAAGCAGAGGCTCTCCGCCACCCTCGCGGCTCCGTTGCCCCTCCTCGAATGCCGCCTTCCGGTACCTCCTTCTTCCTCTCCATCTCTCGCTGCGAAACCTTAATTTTATAGGAACAAGCGAATGGATTCCAGTGGAGCAAGCGAGGGTTCCCTTCTCACGGCGTCGGCACCCTCCTCCTTTCTCCCACCTCTAGCTGTGCGCCTCACCATGGAAACATCGACCAAGCCCTAGATCCCCTCCTCCCAAGATGGTTCGCTGTCTTCCGCCATCGCTGATTTTCTTGTTGTTTCTGCGTCTCTCCAATCTGGTCCGCGGCAGGACCGATTCGTCTGATGGTAAGCGATTTCCGTATTTCTCCCTTCTCGATGGCTCGTCTTGTGTACTGTTCTTCCTCTTTGCGAGTATGATTAGATTTATTCTGTTAACGATCGATTGATGTAGTCTTGCAATGAAACATTAGATGGAATGTTTAAGTGAACCCGGAAGACATGGAAGGAATTAAAGATTACACCTGAGATCAGAAAAGAATATATTGTTGTGTCAATTTGATTAGTTTCTTAATGCGATTGGAGTTAATTGGGCGTGCCCCTGGTTGATGTGTTGAATTTGTGTATATGCATGTGTAATTGCATTCATATTTATTTTCTATGAACAACAGCTGCTGTCTGCGTAACTTCTATTGTTTTATGTAGTTACCAGATTGAGATGGGCCATTGGTTAAACTGTTAGCTTAACTGGTTGGATAAAATCATGAATATAATATATTTAATATATAGAATGGAATAGGTAGTTACCTTAGGTTTAATATTTATTTTTAAAAATAGAATATATTAATATATCATGTTAAAAATCTAAAACATATGGATAATATCATGAATAGAATTTTTTGTAATATAGTAAAAGAGGATGGTAAGGGTGATGTTAACAAGAGAATAACCAGGACGATAGGGCTTTTCATCTCTTTTATCCTTATGATGAAAATACTTAACTGACCTTTAAAAAAATCAATTTTTTTTGTAACAATAAAGTGTCGACTGTTTTTCAGTCTTTTTAAGGTTCATACTCTCCAACTAGTAAACCAAACCAGCAGGGTGTCCTGTTCTTGTTTTTTTTCTTTTTGTGTCTGAATAGTCTCTCCCTTCAGTCCGAGTATCATAACTATGGTTCTGATCCATCGATATGGTCCTTTCCAAATAAGCAACGCTCTTCAGATTTTGGGCTTTCTGCTTTCCTTTGATACTGTTGGTTTGTTGCTTTTGCAGTTTCTGCCTTGAATGTTATGTATAGCAGCTTAAACTCCCCCTCTCAGTTGACCGGTTGGGGTTCCAGCGGTGGTGATCCCTGTGGCAATGATTGGAAAGGCATCAAATGCTCTGGCTCATCCGTGACAGAAATGTAAGGAATTTCTTTTTTCTTGGATTCTTATGGTTCCTGGCTTTGGTTGCTGTGGTTCAGTCATTGCCATCCATTTATCCAAGACAACTTTCTAAAATGTGCTTTATGTGGTCATATATGTAGATGATCATGTGATCACCTTAAACAATGTCTTTTAGTAATTATATGGTTTGACTGCACATGCCAAAGATGCAACCATGTATTCTGTCTATCCTCATCATGTCACTGCTTATGCAGATTATGTTTTCACATAGGCTGTTTCACTCTTTGCAATTTGTGCTGTAATATGTATGCCATGAAAAGTATTACATTAGTCTCTTGAACCTCATCTTTTTCTTATTACTTTTCAATTAAATCACATTGAAATGTTTATACTTATTCGTTAATTATCTAATTTGACCGTCGTTACCTGCTTGAATTCAACTAGAGTTTGTGGTGGTGGAGGAACTGAACATACTTAATGTTCAAAGTTTGGTTGTAACTTGTTACCGTACATACTTCACTATGATTATGATGAATGTTTTAAACTCTAATATAAGCTGCAGATGCAGATTTGTGACTTGTGGGCTGCGCATACAGTGTTGCAGGCCTTCAGAACATTGCTCAAAATGTTAAAATTATCAGTGTTAGAATTTTCCAGGCTACGACTCTAACAGCTAAATATCAATAACTCTTACACTGTGAAGAAAAGAAAGTTGCTTGATTATGCTTTTAATAATGTACTGCATTATGCTTTTTACTATTGTAGTTAAAGGAAAAACAGTACATGGAACTTTTTATAGGAGGATGGTAAATGATCGAGAAAAAGAAACACATACTGTTTCTTCGGTTTGCAGGCTTCAGTGCCTTGGTATAATCTAATATTCTGGTTCATTTCACAAGAGTGATTATTAATGATTACCCTTTCACCTAATATTTTGGTAGGCAATTTGTGAAAGCTGCTTTATATTTTTGTCATTGCTTTACTGATGGCACTTAATTGGATATATATTTCTGTCAACCAGAAAACTCTCAGGTCTTGGATTGACCGGTACAATGGGTTACCAACTGTCAAGCTTGACTTCAGTAACTTATTTGTAAGAACTAACTTGCTATTTCTTTAGACATATTGATGTTGCAACCTAACATGCCTTTTCTTGGTCTTAGTACAGTGATTTGAGCAAGAACAATCTTCAGGGCGATGTACCTTACCAACTTCCACCTAATGCCATTCATATGTAAGTCCCACCTTAAAACATGCATATATCTATCATATTTATTCTCAAGCTAGCAATTCTAACCTTATGTGCATGTTGCAAGAGTACAAAAAGTCGAGTGAAACCTAAATTTTATCTACAATGAATCAGTTTGGTGGACTTTCGTAGTTGAAATCAAGTTCAGTTACTATTTGGAACTCTATGTTTGCATGACTTGCATATACATGGGATTTTAATCTCTGTATGGTCACATTGCTAACATATTAATAGAATATCAATGTTTGCCAGAATTTAGCTTGACATTTTATCTTGTGCAGAAATCTTGCTGGAAATGCACTTACTGGAGGGGTTCCTTATTCAATTTCTCAGATGACTGATCTTAACTATTTGTAAGATGAATTTGATTTTCGTTGCATAAGCTCCTACGTGCATCCTTGGTTATTAATGATAAGTCAGTTGATGGTGGAATGCAGAAATCTTGCCAATAACCAGCTCAGTGGTCAGTTGACTGATGTGTTCGGAAAACTTCATAGTCTCTCATTGCTGTAAGATAACTTCTTCTTTATTATTATGTAATTAGACAATCAAATTCATTTGAAATAAAGAAAAAAAAATTGCTATTGTACTTCCAGTGATTTATGACTCACCAAAGTAGTTTCTTTTATGAAACTATACGTTTTGGTTTTAGTGATCCTTATCAGCCGATCCCATTAGAATGAAAAAGTTATACCATTAATACATTTGAAATTCTTTTTCCTCAATCTAGCATCTTTTTGTCTTGATTATGGTTTTTAATTTCGTCCGGTTCGGTACGATTTGACTGGTATATACTTTTCTATGTTATATATTGCATATATTGGGATGCGTGTGTATCTATTCACATGTGTTTATATAGGCACATCTAGCCTTCTTTTGGCAAATACATGGATTAATTTGTTCTACAGATGCTTTCAAAAGAATATACATAAAGAAATTGGAGCCACCCTCTATGCTACCTCCTTTGTTTGATGACCGTATTTAGAAGAGCAAATCCCTTCTACCTGAAGTCTTATTATGGAAATAGTTTCCGTTGAAAAATATAAGAATAAAGATCTTAGATGAGATTTCTATTCCTAGATATGTGATAAGAGAATAAATCTTGGTTTAGTGATGCTGATCTGCATATTTCTAATGTTGGTTTAGTGATGCAGTGGTTGTGGTTTAGGAGGATCTTTTTGGTGAAGCTTAGTTGGGTTCCTTAAACCAATCTCACTGTATCATACCATGCTTAAATATGCCTCAGGAATTGGCAAATACCATGAAAGTCATATCCATTATGAGACTACACCAGGGCGTTAAATTGATGGTGCACTTATCTAAACTGCTGAACTGGTGAGGATTTATTAATATGACAACAAAGGCATGTTGTGAAAAAGGAGTAATAGTCATTAAGACAAGGCAGTTTATGTACTTATATTGTTCACCTGTTTATGTATTTTTTAATAGTCAACGTGAAGGTCATTTCTTTTTAGTCCTTGGATTTGACCTGTTATACATTGAATACATTTTCATATTTATGTTGTTTGGAATTTTGGCCAATTGGGTGATCTTTCACTTAAAAAATCGTGAGTTCTCACAAAGTGATTTCCCAACATCACAAATTTGCTATGACTAAGAATTCAGAAATTAAATAATGGTTCTGTCTTTTTAATTTAATTCAGAAATTAAATTATATATGACTTTTTTTCTTATATGGACTTTGTGCATATGACCATACTCTATTATGACATCAGGGATCTCTCATTCAACCACTTCTCAGGTAACCTGCCTCAGAGCTTCGGATCTCTCTCAAGTCTCAAAACTTTGTAAGGAACAGAAGTTTTCTTTTAATCTATCTTCTTGAGCTCCTGTTGAACTAATTTTGTGTATATTTGAATTTACAGGAATATACAGAACAATCAGTTTAGTGGTTCACTTGGTGTTCTTGCCCCTCTTTCTCTCGAAGATCTGTAAGTATTGATGAATAATTAGATCATGACTCAATGCCCCTTTCATCCGCTTGGAAACTTGGATGGTGTATTGTTTCAAGTGTAACTACATATCATTTGTTGTTTAATTATACTAAAAGAAGGTTCCTTGGAAGCTAATGGTTCATTTTTCTCTTTTTGTTGAATATGAAAAGTAATTGGATTGCCATGATTGTAAATATGGATAATTTTAATATAAATCCATTTCTACTCACTTTTAGTTGGAATTATCAAGTGAAGATGATCATCTGATTTAGAGAAATCTTTTGGATGCTTATTAGAAGTTAATAAATGATGCTAAAAATTGTATTCAAGGAATCAGAAATACAAAAGTAACATAGTTTCAAGTTTCAACTGTATAATATTTGCAAGGAGTTCAGAATTTATAAACGACATTCTATGTAAATCTCATAGAAATTTTATGCGCTTATATGGGCAGGTATAAAGGTACATAGAGAACATAATCAGACAAGAAGCATCTAACAGTTTATATCTTGGAATAGGAAGTCTCATTCAGTAGTTTGTTAAGATTGTTGTGCTTTTGCCAATACATCCTATTTTTCCAGTATATATTTTCTCATGGTTTACTGTTGAATTCTTTAAATTTTTTAGAGTTGCTTGCTTGTTATAAACCAGCAAACTCACTAATTATCTGAGCAATCTTTAACCAGGTTTTCTTGTTTTTCTTCCAGAAATGTTCAGAACAACCATTTCACGGGTTGGATTCCCAACAAATTGAGAAGTATAGATAATCTTAAGTGAGCAGGATTGAGGCTTTCTTTTTTTTGGGTTCTTTTCTAGTTTTATGGATTTGCTGCTTTGTCTAATCCTTTCTGATGGCTACTAATTTCTTTCGTAAGGGTTGATGGAAATTCTTGGTCATCTGGACCAGCTCCTCCAGGTATGTCTAAAGCTGCAGACAGAACTGGTGGAAGCTCATCCACAAATAAACATTCAGGGATGAAAGCTGCAGCCATTGCTGTGATCGTGATAGTTGTCTTAGTTGTGATTCTCATTATGATGGCTCTGCTTAAGCGAAGATCTTCAGCTTCATCTTGTTATATTGATGAACAACATAGCCAGAACAGGTCATTTACACCTCTGGTAGACGATGAGTTTGCAGGTAGTTTCTTTCATGTTGTAAATTGTCCAGAATCTTTATGTTATATTATCAGATAGCTGCTCTTATACAAATTCTGATTGTAGTATCATTTACGCTTCTAGTATGCAAAAAGTTTTTAGTTTGTTTCTTCCATCGCATTAAAGCTCCAGAGACTTTGTAATGTTATCATATGGCTGTTCATATATGATTTCTGTTTGTAGTAAAGAAACTGTAAACTCATGGATATATGATTCTATATTCATTCTACAAAACTCAAATCGATAATGAATCTCATATGATATCACTATCTAATTTGGATCTGACAGCCTACCAATACTCACCTGGTGCAAAATCCAACTTGTAAGATCATGCTGAAGTAATTTTTTGGTAAGAGAATGATGTGTTAAGTTGTTTTTAGTAGCTTGTAGATAGTCAATTTTGTCATGCATATCGCTGATGATACACCAAGAGTTGTGCTGGCATTAGTGGCAGGTATAGGTAATAATGTTTCAATGGGAAGATACCTGTTATTTGACATAAAGGATATTCAAGCATGTTACATGGGATACCGATATTCATTAGGAGCAACAAATCTAAGTGATTGTATTTAGGCACTAAATCTTTTACTCCAGCAATATGATGTGGTTCGCTAAAGCTTAAAAGTGAAATTTACTGTTCATTTTACATGGATCCTTGTTTATTTTAATGTGAATAGTTTGAAGGTTAACCATAGAATACACAGAAGGTCCACATTGTTGGTAGTCAATCAGGATCTTGTTTATAGGCATATAATAGAAAGTAGAATGCTTAAATTGTAGAGGCCTTTGGAGTGGCATGATCGTCGCGTGTTCCTTTTTATATGACAATCATAAGGTTACCTGTGCTTTATGGATCAAAATGTTTAGTAGTTACAAAGAGAAGTTTGGTAGTTGCAAAACCATACGTACAAAGAGTTGCTGAGATGACTATATCAAGGTGGAAGCACGAGATTTTTGAAGAAATAAAAATATTTACATTTCTCAAATGTTAAGATAGTACTGAAGATTTAATGAGGAAGTCTAAGAATGAGAAAGACCATTCAGGATGGCATGCTGTGTTTAAGGGAGGTTTGGAGATTACTGGTTAGCTGAGGTGAGTTAATTTGGAATCATGGCACGAGGGTGGAGAAAGGCTTAATAAAATTTTATTTGAAACAATAAAAAGAGATTGATAATTGTTTGAACAAAAGTGTTGCTATAAATAGCTATATTTATGGAAAAAGATCTATGTACCAAGCCCTAGATAGTTGAGACCTTATGCTTGTTCTTGTTGTAGGCATTTAAATGGAAATATACAACCTGATATGATCTTGGTTTACTTTTGAATCCAGAAGCAAGTTGACTTCCATATAGAGTAGGCATGTTGATTCAACAGACATCTGAAGGTGATTATTCAGTTCTAAATTCTAGTAAGGAGTCGAGAGGATTCATTTTGCTATTTATGGTAATTATTTATATGTTACCCCATCTTATGGTGAGAGATTGAAACATGGCAACTCATTTCACCATTATCTTTTTGTTAGTTTAGCAGGAGAGTTATTGTCCCACAGAATTCTTTGTCAAGTTCAGGGTTGTTACTGTTCAAGTTGCTCTAACCCCAGTAAGAAGCTCATTGAAGTTTTAGGTTCTTTCCTAATAAATTCACTCTCTTTAACTATTGTCTACGGAAAGTGCATAAGAACTGAATAACTGTAAATTCTGTATTTTAGATGAGATTCTATTTGCTAGTTGATGTTTTAATAGCATCTTTTATTGTAATGAAGCCCATTTTGTACAAGCAATTTATTGAATTATCTGATGATTGACTAGAGATTTCTTATTTAATGGATTCTACCATAACTTGGTGGACATTTTATATTGCCATTGATGTGTACATAGTAAAATTGACCTGGTTGCCGAATTTTTTTGACTTTTGTTCAGTTCTGTCAATACTAATATTCTTGTTCTACTCCTTTTTCTGTCAAAAAGAAGTCAATTTGCAACTTTTGATTTGGTCTTGAATTCTGATAATGATAATTTCTGGAACTCATATCTGATGAGTCAAAATTTCTGTTTTCATTTAGTTCATTTATATGTCTCTCTTGGAGATTTTCTCTTTCACAGTCATTATTAAAAAAATTATGCTCCTTTCATAATCTGTTATGGAATCTGCTTGCAGGGCTTAAGGATTCGTCTTCTTCAGTTGACATGAAAGCTTTTGAAAATCCTTCCTTGGATCTAAAAACACCATTGGCTGATACTCAAAAACCGTTAAGTGATAATCAGTTTGCAAAAAGATCTAATTCCAGAAGAAGCACAGACCACATTAGTCCCACAATTTATTCTTTAGCAGATTTGCAAGCTGCTACCTTGAGTTTCAGTGCTAGCCGCCTTCTTGGGCAAGGGAACATTGGACGCACATACAAGGCAAAATCTGCTGATGGAAAGGTACATTTACACTTTACAGTACCACCATGTATGGTTTAGTACCTGCAATATTTACTGGTTTGATAGCCTACCGGCATGTGGATCACAGTACAACCTAGTCGTACGTCCTGTAGAAGGCTTATACCACTAGGTACAAGGTCTATACCATCTGGTCCACCTAGTACAAGGTGTGCACTAGTACAATGTCTACACCATCCGGTGCAGGGTTTGTATCGGACAATAACGTCTTTATTTTCCAAACAGTACATTGGTATGACTCAGATCCATACTGGAATTGGTACTTGTTCGATATCCGAAATTTAAAACCTTAATATATTTTATGAGAGTGATTTCATTTGTAAGGGTAAGACCAAGGTTTTTAATTTCGAATGATACTGCCCATACCGGTCCACTAGCAAACCGGTACGCGGACCACTCGCTACCAGGTGATATCGTCGATTGGGGTTGTTTCCGCCCCGTTACCATGCGAAATCGGTCGGTGACGGTTGATTTCGATTGTCGTCACCCGCTACGGGGCGGTATTAGCCGAGGGAGAAGGAAGAAGGGGAAGAAGAAAAGGGAGAACCTGGAGATCCGTCGCCGCCCTCCCTCGCCGGACGCCGCATATGAGATGTTGCCTCCTCGTTTAAGGCGACGAGGCCTCGGCATCATCGGCGACTTCTCCTCATCCACACGAGGAGAAAAAACAAGGCGACGTCGCCCTTCTTTTTATTTTTTAACTTATTATTATTATTATTATTATTATATATATATATATATATATATATATATATATATATATATATATATATACACATACATACATACATACATATACATATACATATACATATACATATACATATACATATACATATACATATACATATACATATACATATACATATACATATACATATACATACATACATACATACATACATACACACCGAACTGTACGCGCATCGCTCGGTATACTCATACCGTACCGAACTGAGCTCGATAATCTGGTACGATATAAAATTGCAAACCTTGGGTAAGACCACGCATATTGATCCTCTCCAGATGCAGCATTGGTGGGAGTGTTATGCACTTGGTTTATTCTTTAATATCCATATGCTCTGAAAGTACACAGCCATGAGTACAAACGTCATGAAATGTGAGTAATGTGCTATGTTTTGCAACAGCTGCCAGTGAAATAAGGCTGTCATGTTAGGGTCATACGAGCATGAATCTAACTATTGCCTTTTTGTTGTGTTTCTTCTCGTTTGCTTTATGAACTATTTGATTGGTTAATCTATCTGAATCCTTATCCATCATTCACTTAAGCAATTCCAGTTAAAAATTCCTGCACTGTGATATTCATTTGAATATTTGTGTTTTGGCTGCTAATTTATTTCTTTAGGTGTAAAGCTGATTTTCCTAGTTCATGGATTTCGTACGTGTTGAAGAAAACAGTCCTTAAATATGGTTTTATTGCTTTAAATTCTGATCCTGAATACAACTCACTTTGTCTGTAAGTACAAGGATGTTTTGTCTTGGTTTAGTTTCTCAATTCAATCTAATCTTGAACATTGGATTGTAGCTTAGTTCAAACTTCAAACTATAGAAGAGCATGGTTGCGTGCTTTGTAACAGAATCCTACATGGACAAAATGTTGTCATGCATGAATTATTGAGGGTATCTTTATGATGAGGACTTACTGAATTCAAATTGTTGGCATCAATTAAAAAGAATATTAGATTGCTTGATCATCAGGAAGTATATTTTTCACATATGTAAGTTGTGAACCGTGTTCCTCTCTTAATAAATACTTGCATTTACAATACTAACATATTTATACATTTACATTTTTACATACAGAATATGTATACACATGTGTATCTTCATTCATAGGTAGAGATGGACAAAACACGTATATATCAACCTTTTTATGCAAAAGGCATAACATGAATGGTTTAGGACGTTGTACTTTGGAAATGATAATGTTAATTTCGATAAAGCATATTCTAATCATCCATATACATGTTCATATTTACAAGGTGAGATGAAAAGTTTCCTACCTACAAGAGGAGCATAAACTTTATCTCTACTCATAAAAAAATGACAAAACGACCATCTGACTTATGTAGACCTGCATTGACCCAAGCCTGATAGGCTAACTAACCCAACAACTTCGTTTAGCTTAAGCCACTCGTCAAAATTCTTAAGCTAAAGTTAATAATAATATACTCATCAAACTCTTATAAGCTAATTTTAATCTTACCCACTTTCGATGTGGGACTAATCGGAGTGTTACAATTTTTCCCACTCAAGGGCTTGTCATCCTCATCAAAGCCCAACATTACCTAGATCAAACTCTAGCATGGTACATGTGAGGTATAGCTTAATGGTGGCTCTACGCTTTGATGAGTTCTCTAACTCCATCCATGGGTAGCCTTTTTCTACTCGAGCTCCTTCACCATGCTTAAATACTAGGTTGGCTCTGATACCAAATATCACGACCTGGGTCTGATAAGCTAACTGACCCATCAACTTCGTTTGATCTATGTCACTGGTCAAAATGCTTAAGCTGAAGTTGATAGTAGTACACTTATCATACTCTTATAAGTCAATCTTAGTTAGATTAAGATTGGCTTGTTTATTTCCAATGTAGGACTAATCGGGGTGTTACACTAGCTATTATGTCCTTGAATAATATACAAGTTTGGCCATGGATAATATCTATATTGGCTATCATTAATGAGATATTTATGCAGAAATAACACGAATTGGATCTTGCATCAACATGTGATGCAGGAGCCATTTTTGTTTTCAATATTTTATTTTATTTACAAATGTAATAGGTTGCCATCTGGCATGCCTTTAGGCTAACTACAAAGCTTGCCCAAGAAGAAGAAATGAGATTATTGGGCTTGATTAAAGAAAGCTAATTCCAATCAAGAGTCACCTAAGTACGAAAGATCATTTGTTAAACAATTAGAAGTAGAACTTCTTTAGAAAAACAAAATGGGTGATTGATCAACCCTGATGAAAGGAATACAATATTCTAAAATTGGAGGGTTCATTTAAAGGGAAACAGGTGCTAAGCAATGAAATGGTGATGTGTTTGAAGTTTAAATATGTAAAAGAAGTTTTGCTTCACTAATGGTGCCATGAAGTCACCTATGTGTGAGACTTGAGGGCTCTTCATCCTTAGAAGTGATTTCTAGATCCTGAGTGAGCTTCATATTTGTTCTTTATTTTAATTCTCAAAATTATTTAATATTTTCTTCTTTCATGCTAGTTAAATTTGAAACATTAATTTCAAAAAATAATAAGAAGATTTTACAGCCTTGTTGATTATTAACCAATCAGATGTTTTAGTCTCATTTTAAAATCCCTTGCATGTGTTTATCCTACATCAGTATGATATTAATAAAAACCTCAAATAATTTTGCCTACACTATTTCAACCACCCACATTTTATTGCCTCTATCCTATCAGATAACTTTGGTCAGATTATGATGAACTTACTAAAAAGTGTCTAAAGGTTAAAACATGATGCATCAATGAGGTTTATTCTATAACAAATTGGCTTGAAGAGGGTCTAAAAAGAAAAAAAGGGATTCATCTTTAAATGAAATTATAAATTTTATTTGTTATAAGCTCGTTTAAAAATTAGTGGAGACCTAGAACTTGTCTGACACTCAAATAGTTGATTCAATGAATTTGCAATTGTTAGTGCTCACTTGTATTTTCATGAATTGTGGTTGTTGATTCTTAATAATGATAAACCTTTTCCTTTTTACGCTGTGCATGGCATTATTGTTCCGATTGCAGAGCTAACTGGACATATCTGTTATTTTTGGATTGAGCATTAAGTTCTACTAGGATTGTACACAGGGATGGTTGTATATATTCCCGGAGAACTGATAGTTTAATTATGCACTCGGAAGCGACGTTGTTAAAGAGAGGTGAGGGATGAGAAGAAAGACTTCACACAAAGGAGAAGAAAGTATTGCTCGTTGTTATATTCCCTTGCTCCACAATGCTATTTATACAAGTTTACAAAGTTGTCAATATCCTAAATCAAGGGTGATCATGATCAATCACCCTATTAGCTTAGGTATGAAACCAATAAGTCAATGATTTTAGAGGAATTATTTCCCTAGCTGATGTGAACACAATAATATGAAGATTATTTCTTTATAGGCCCCCGTAAGATTGGTCTTCCATCATGAATACTAATCTTGGAACAATGTCAAGTAAAATGTTGATGTGATAGCGGCTTCGTTAAGGAGTTTGCAAGTTGTTTGACAGTATGAACATGGCTAACATGGAGTTGCTTCTAAGAAACTTGGTCACGAACAAAATGAAAGTCAATGACTATGTGCTTCATTTGCGAGTGAAAGACTGGATTAGCACAAAGGTAAATAGCACCAACATTGTCACAATATATAGTTGGAGGAGATGATTGTCCAATTTGAAGTTCACGAAGCAAGTTCTGCACCCAATTAATGTCAGCAGCAGTGGATGCAACAGCATGGTATTCAGCCTTTGTAGACGATCGAACAATAGTTTTTTGTTTTTTTGAACTCCAACTTATTGGGTTAGCTCCAAGAAAAATAATACAAGCAGAGGTCGACGTCCACTTATCAAGATTTCCAACCTAGTCTACATCAACAAAAGCATAAAGACTTAATGGAGAGTCTTTGCAAATTAAAAGACCGTAGTTTAAACTTTAAAGTACCTTTTGGGTAATGAAGGAGCTGCTTGACTGCAGTCCAATGGTTTGATGATGGCCAATGTATAAACTGAGATAGTTTGTTGATTGCAAATGAAATATCTGGTCGAGTGAGGGAAAGTAACTGTAGGGCACCAAGTGTAGAGCGATAAAAAGTAGCATCAACTAGGGGTGAGCCATCATTAAGCTTCAAGGTGGGTGATGTCGACATGGGACTGAAAACTTCTTTGGCACTATCCATCTTAGCCCTGTCAAATAAATCACGTACATACTTGTGTTGTGATAAGAAAAGCCCGAATAAGGTAGGTACTGCCACAACACCAAGAAAGTAATTTAGGAGACCAAGATCCTTGATAGAAAAGCGGTTGGAGAGGGCACTTATGAATTGTCACACAAAGTCAAGCGAGCTCCCTATAATTATAATATCATCTACATAGACAAGCAGAAGTAGAGTGATATTGCCATAGTGAAGAATGAATAATGATGAATCAGATTTTGAGTTGACAAAGTCGTATGATTCCAAATATTTGCGTAATTTAGTGTACCATGCTCGTGGTGCCTAACAAAATCCATAAAGAGTTTTTCTTTATATGCATGTGTAGGGAAGTCAGAGTTAATAAATCATGGAGGTTGTTGCATATAAATAGTATCAATAAGAGTGCCCTGTAGGAAGACATTATTGACATCTAGTTGCCCCAACGGCCAACCACAAGAAATAGCAATAGTGAGAACAATTAGTTGGTTTTACAATTGGACTAAATGTATCAGTAAAGTCGATGTCAGGTTGTTGGTGAAATTCCTTTGCTACCTAATGAGCTTTATATCTTGCTATAGACCCATCAGGATTCCATTTGATATGAAAAATCTATTTACACCCAACATGAGAGATAGGAATTCCATTACCATCACCAATAATTGTATTATCTGTACCACCATATTCTAAATGCATGGAGAGATTCTGCAGATCAAATATGAAGTGATGAGAAACACCGGAGTCCATCACCCAACTTCTATTATTACTAGAAGATCCATTGGTCATGAAATTGGCTTGCAGCTTGTATAGTGGTTGTGGTCGTGACTTGCACATTTTGGCACTCTGACAGATCTTGTTGCAAAGTTGACAAACAACTTTCGGTTGATTGTTATATGGAGGATGCCAATTTGGATTGAAGCCACCTTGATAGGGTTTGTTATTAGCAAAATTCTTGTAGTTTTGATGTTGCCCTTTGTTAGCTTGTCCCTTTTGATTTGGATAGCCACCATTGTTTCCTCCATTGTTTTTGTTGTTGGATTTTTTGTTATATTGAGCAGTGATGATTGCTTTTTCCTTCTTGGGCTCTTCTTGATTGAGAAACCTCTCATGATCAGAGAGCTTATCATAAAGCTCTTCAAATGATTTAGGTGCATCTCGAGCCCTTATTGCAGCATTGATTTCTTTGTACTCATCACCAAGATTATTAAGAATAGCAATAATAATCTCATCTTCATCTGAAGGAAATCCAATAAGTGCCAAGTCATTAGCTATTACCTTGATAGAACGCATATATTCGTCAATTGTCTTTCCCTCCTTTGTTGTTTTTGCAAGAGTGCTCATTAGACCAAGCATCCTTGTGCTGGATTTCTTGGCATAAATTTTCTCAAGTTTGGACCAAGCTTCGACTGATGATGTTGCGGAAGAAATTAAAGGAATGACTTGATCTGAGATAGAGGCTGTGATAGCATGAAGTAGGAGTCTATCTTGTCTTTTCCAAAGCTTCCATTCTGGGTTTGCAATAAGATCCTCCTAGGTTTTGATTATTTCAGGAGGGCACATGCTTGTTCCATCGATGAAGCCGATAAGATTATAGCCATAAAGCAGGTTGATTACTTGAGATCTCCAAGAGGTATACTTGAGCTTGGTGAGTTTCAATGGAAGTTGTAATGTGGGGTTGATGGATACCGAATTGTTGGTTTGAAACTCACCAAGCTCGGTCGTGAAGATGGAGTTAAAGATAAAAAAAAAAAAAGTTTGAGAAGAAACTTTGGTTACCTTGTTTGAAGGGTGAAGAAGGATGTATTGCTGCGATTGTGGATTTGGTTGCAGGTGTGCAGTGGCTGTGGACAATGCTTGTGGGTGTTGTACCTCAAAGAAGATACTTTTAGGAGTTGGAAATGATAACTAGAGGCTTTGATACCATAAAGAGAGGTGAGGGATAAGAAGAAAGACTTCACACAAAGGAAAGGAAAGTATTGCTCGTTGTTATATTCCCTTACTGCACAATGCTATTCATACAAGTTTACAAAACCTGTCAATATCCTAAATCAAGGGTGATCATAATTAATCAGCTTCTTAACTTAGGAATGAAATCAATAGGTCAATGATTGTAGAGGGATTATTTTCTTAGATGGTGTGAACACAATAATATATTTGTAGCGGGATTATTTCCCTAGATGATGTGAATACAATAATCTGAAGATTATTTCTTTATAGTTGTATCAAGTGGTACCTCAGGAACTGGTAACAAGATTCATGGGCAACCAATATATTCTACATCATATTACAAACGGACTGCATAACTTTGAGCATCCCAATGCAGGATATTATGGTCTTCTCCTTGCTGACAAGGATATGTGCACACAAAGTGCACAGACATAATAATCTTTAGGTGTATCTGTTGTAAAATGAGACAATAAGATGCATATGTCCTGGATTACCATAGATATGGGTGGAGGGAATTAAGATTATGATCATTGGCGAACATGTAGTTCTTTGGTAGGTAAAGTGAGGATATAGTTAGGAGTGCCGTGTTTAAGGATTCGCAACATTACAGAATAAAGTAATGAAGATTGAGGAATCTATTTTGTGTCTTATTATCTTGTTATGCAGTGATGATCAGGGGACATGTCTAAATCAAATGACGAGGGACAGCTGATAAGAACTAGGTCATCTTCAAGCTGATTAGCCCTGAAGTTGGTTAAAATAACTGAGGTTCCTACTTGCTAGTCCCTCTGATGCTTAAGAAAGTCTTTTGTCTAATATGATGAAAAAGATAAAGAGAGACTGTTGAGGTAGGAAAAAGAATTCCAGAGGTTGGTTGCCTCATTAGGAAGTAGATCAACTTATAAACATGTGGTGAATGATTAGTAAGTAGATCAGTTGCCAGGTTGGTCCAGGTAGTTGGCAGGACCTGTCAGGCAATTGAGCAGGAATTTCTATGGTTTTTTTATTGCCAACTTTTCTTATTTTTAGTGGTCAAGTTTTAGATCAGGTTGGTCAATATTCGGGTTGGATTTTTCCCATGCTAAAGGAGATGATACATAATGACAAGACAAATCGATGTCGTGTGCTGCAAATTGTTCCTATGATATATACCTTTTACATTGTAACTGATTAGTATCTAACATGGTTGAGTTATCAAACTTTTTTGTTATTTAATATTTCATAATTCTGATTAATTGTGGTTGAATATTCATAACTTATGTTGCTAGCCAGGTTTTGGCTGTTAAGAAGATAGAGGCATTAAGTTTATCTGGGAGGTCTTCTTATAACTTTAAGGAATTAGTCTCTGGCATTTCCAAGCTGCACCATCCAAACATTGCTGAACTTCTGGGCTATTGCTCAGAGCCTGGTTACCAACTTTTAGTCTACGAACTCCAACGGAATGGTTCTCTTCATGGTTTCTTACATTTGTCGGATGATTATAGCAAACCATTGACTTGGGAAACTCGAGTAAGAATTGCTCTTGGGACAGCTTGTGCTCTAGAGTAAGTAGATATCGTTAACATGCCATTTAAGTGGAAATGCATGATAGTGATAATGAGCATGTATTTTCTCCCTTGTACGTCTAATTTACATTGCATATTATCTTCTACCACATATATTCATTGTCAAGTCAGGCTTTGAACAGAATGAATAATCAGCAACTGTTGTTAATGTTTCCAAAAGTAAATGAAACGCAGTCACTATTTTTTCTCTTTGCAGCATCAAGTCTTGTGAAACATAGTTTATGTTACAAAATTTGTAAGTTAAGAACTTCTTACAGTTTAATTTTGCAAACTAAGCAATACTTTCTGATTCTGTTCTATGATTTTTAAATGTGAGTATGTTAGCTCTTTAATCTGTTATTCTGTGGTTAATAAATCTAATATATCTGAGCAAATTTACACATGCAATGCTAAGAGTCAAATAGTTGTCTGGTTAAATTGTTGAGTGCCTTTTGTGCAGTTTTGCAATTGGAAATGTACCTAAAGACCGTGCTTCTCTGCAGTAAATTGCTAATTAAGAAAGAGAACTATTACATCCTAAGCTCTGCTCATCAGAGCTCAAAAAAGAAGATAGAGAAGGAGGTCAGGTGTCCCTCCGCAAAACCTCTATCTGATTACATTTGGCATGATTAGCTAACCGATGAACACACGGATTAACCTTTCTACGAACGTGAATTACCTTCCAAACCTGAAACTTGCTCAACATGAACTTTTATTACTGAGTATTTCTGCAATACTATCTACTGCATTCCATAACAAACAAAAGGAAGAAAAGTATTTGGAAAAGCAATGATTTACTTGTGTTTGGCCTCTCAATCATACCTTAAGTTATGATCATCAATTTAGGAAGCCTGTATTTCAGTTTCAAAATAGACTATCATGGGATTCCCTAAATTTGAAGTTTTTGTAACCTTCTTCACATGACTGAGTCATCCAATTGTGCAGTACGATTATTCTTTATAAGATGATTGTGATAACCTATTCCAAAGACTCAGTAGACACCTATTCTGGTCAGTTTTTCATGAGAGATGCAATACACTAGATGGCTTTATTGGCATATAATTTACTGATCACTATATTCAGCCAAAATAGTTGAACAAAATTGCCAAAATTTCAACATGGTCAATCTTCATGTTTCTCAGTATACCAATTTTATCATCCGGTATTTCTCAGTAGAACATGAGTCTGCTACCATATTGTACATATCTGCCTATTTAAATTGACAATCACTTTATGCTTGTTCAGGTACTTGCATGAAGTCTGCTCCCCATCTGCAATTCACAAAAACATCAAGTCTGCAAACATCTTGCTTGATGCTGAGCTAAACCCACGCTTGGCTGATTGCGGTCTAACAGTCTTCTTTGAGGTTTCAACTAAGTTCACTTCCATCGTGTGATGCAACCATGCTTGACTTTTGGGCCACAATTCTGAGTCACTGACTTCTGTCTTTTTGCAACAGGATACAAATGATAACTTGGGCCCTGGATACAATGCTCCTGAATGCACAAAACCTTCTGCCTATACAATTAAGAGTGATGTCTACAGCTTTGGAGTGGTCATGCTAGAGTTGTTGACAGGTCGTAAGCCCTACGACAGGTAATCAAATACAGGGCTAGTCACTAGAATCTTGATTTGTGGAGCTGGGATTTGGTTTTTTTTCTGTTTATCAACATGTAGTATTGCAATCTGCTGAGATGTGGAGATCTTTAATATCAAATATCATTGATTTGTGAAGGCACACAGAAATGATCTTTCACTTAGGCTAGTCCATTGAAGCAATTGAGATTTTTTTTTTCATTATAAGAAAAACGAATAAGGGCCATTGGCTATTTACTTGGGGCTTAGATACTTGATCTTTTTTTTCTTATACTTGTCACATTTTAATCACCATTTAGAGACCAAAATGTGCATTGAATAAGGACAAACTGTCTAGAGATCATTTACTTATCTGCGTAATTCCTATGTTATTCTGTTGCAATTCAACTTCTATATGGATGTCGTGCATTCGTGGACCCACTGCTTGTGGTTTCACCTTCATTCCATTATTTGAACTTTTCTTTTAAATTTTCAGTTCTAAGCCAAGACTAGAGCAGTCATTAGTTCGATGGGCAGCACCACAACTTCATGACATCGATGCATTGGCACGGATGGTGGACCCTGCACTGCGGGGACTTTACCCGCCAAAGTCACTATCTCGATTTGCTGATGTTGTTGCTCTCTGCATCCAGGTAAAGTGCTTTCTACGCCTCTCCATTTTACTACAGTCACTGCTTGAGAATCTTGATAAGTGAGACAATTCTTCACTGCACATCTTAAGCATGACACCATGCAGTTCACAAAAAACCTTTTTTTCCTATTGAGATCAACAATCACGTATAGATTTGTCCTGAAACCGTTATATCTGCAGTGGTGCTACTTGCCATTTTATTCACAGGTCACTTATTTCTGTGTTTCTTTTGATTGATCCAGTCTGAGCCTGAGTTCCGTCCTGCAATGTCCGAGGTGGTGCAAGCGCTGGTTCGTTGCGTTCAACGCCCTAGCTTTAACATGAGGATGGGTGGAGATATGAGCACTTCTCGCAGGAGCGATGATTCTGATTATGGATATAATTGAGGACTTCTTGAACTCACTGAATTTTTTATCCTTTTCAGAGCATCACAATCAATTCCATTGAATTGCTTAGTTGTCATGTTCATTGATATACGACGCTCATTGTTATCTTCACATTTCACGAGTAATTAGCCATTTGGATATGTTTTTTCTCTATTGGTGAAAGAGGAAGCTTAATTTATTAATCAAGACAACATACCGTAGCTGCTGAAATTAAAATTCTTCATGTAGTATAGTAATATGTAAAGTATATTGGAGTTTTCATGTAAATGTATGGAGATGGAAATGACTTATGAAAGTCTTTACTAGTTAAAATTCATATTTACGATTAGTAAACAAAAAAAATCTGAATCAAACATTTGATTATTGTACGAGGTTGCAGATGCCAATAGGAGGGATATTTTTGGATTCGGGATGCCATTGTACATTTGGTTTTTCTTTTCTAAAATTATAAAAAATAAGAATGTAATTTTAATGTTACATTAAGTATTGTCTTATATATTTTAATCTAAAACATCAGTAATGTATTCGATTTACTTCAAAAATTTATCCAATATATTTACATCTTAAAAATTATATTATCGGATCTAAAAAAAAAGTTAGGCTTAATTGTCATGTCATATCATGTCATGTTGCGTGGATATTTATAAGTCAAGCTAAAATTTTTTTCATACCCCCAAACAAATTCTATAGCCTTATATCTCTTACTCTTTTAAATTTAATTGTATGGTTAAATACTTGGTGAAAGTAATAAAGATATTTTAGATATTTAAAGAATAAAAATTTCAATTTATAATAATCATGATTAACAGAAATAACATAATTGAAAGATTTAAATATTCAGGTATATGTAAAATCTAAATCTTCTATATATATATATATATATATATATATATATATATATATATATATATATATATATATATATATATATATATATATATATATATATATATATATATATATATATATATATATATATATATATGGAGGGGTAATGAGATTATTTTCAAACTTTGAAAGGATTGATATGTAAAACCCAAAAAATAAAAAGCCTTCTTTAATCCTTCCCGTTGGATACTCTCACCACGCACTCCACCCTCTTTAGCCGGTCATAAGAGGCGGCGGGGACGACAGGCCAACGCGCGGGAGATCCCGGTGACCAAGTTGGTGATCTTCCCCTCCTCTGCCTACTCTTCTTCCGCTTCTCTCCCCGTCGCCGGTATTTGGGATCCGTCGAATCGGTTGGGATCGGCCGATTCCTTTTTTTTACTGGCGGAGAAGACAGCCGATCCCGACCCGCACACAGGAAAGCATCGTCAAATCCATTCTATCTCGAGATCGTAGCATCTTCTTGAAGCATCTTCGTCTACGCCGGCAAATGGAGCACCCCGGCACTATCCGGGCTCCACCGGCCACCCCTAGGAAGAACAAGGAGGACCAGCGCGCGAAGAGGAGCGCAGCCACCAGTAGCCCTCCAGCGCCGGCGAGCTCCTCTCGATGCACTCGCTCGCAGGCCGCCCCCGACTGGACCACCTACGAATCGCTGGTGCTCGTGGGCGAGATCGCCGCCATGGACGAGGACTGGCTCAAGGCTCTCTCCTCCTACCAGAAGTGGAAGATGATCTCCGACAACTGCGTTGCCCTGGACGTCGTTCGATCCTCTAACCAGTGCAAGCGGCGGTGGGAGTCGCTGCTCGCCGGGTACCGGAGAATCAGGGAGTGGGAATCCAGTCAAGGGGAGGGCTCCTACTGGGTTTTGGACGGCGATAGAAGGCAGCAGCTGGGGCTCCCGACTTGGTTCGACCAGGAGGTCTTTAGCTCCATGGGCGCGGTTCTTAAGCTGCAGGAGGACTGGGCGGGGCGGGGCGAGGCCAATCCAGAATATGTTGTTGATGCAGCCGGTGCTTCGGAGGACCTGCTTCTGTCGGCGGAGGCGGAAATGCTGGATGTCAATAATGCTCAGGGTATATTTACAACTTCCATTCTGGCCATTAACCTTTTCGTTTGTTTGCCGGGAAGATATAGATTTGTCAATCGTGAGCATAGGTTGGCATCATACAAGTAGTTGAATTCTATATATCGCGAATGCATCCTGTCATAATATACGCAATTCCAAGACTTGTTTACCAATGAAGAAAAGAAGTAATTGCTGCAAATTGCATAGGAAGAAATTCAACATATATAAACAGTTTTTCCATTGGCGTCCGTAAACATAACTGGGAAGTGGAATATTTTGTATGTATTTATTGATGCAATTTTAGATTCTCTTTTCCTCATACTCGGTGAATCTCTGTCCAAAACGCTTGGGTAAAAGCTTGCTATATTTTGGCTATGTAGTATTTATGATGAATGACTACCAATGCGTTTTAGCTATTCATAAGTGTCAGTGTGTGCCTGTTGATGCATACTTCTGAATATCTCCATGCAGTTAACACGTTATTATGACTTACTAAGTAATTGACTTGACAAATTATAAGCTGAAAATTTTAGCTTAGCCAAAGCAATCTGTAATATTAGTTAGGAGCTTCATTGCTAGTCCACCTTTTACGTAAGAATGTTATTAGTCTTATGACATCTTTTGATAAAATGCATTGTTGGACGCTAGAGAAACCAGTCAAAGTTTGCACAGGCAAAGTAAATAGCCACTCGTGCCTTGCCATGCCATATCTGTGGCACCAGCCGTCAAATGTTTGTGCTTGTGCCTGGTTCTATTTATAGCCACAATTTTTTCTGCTGGTCGTTAGTTGCATGACCACTATCTTGGAATGGCAGACAACTTTGTTCAGCGGTTTATGTTAAGCTTCTCCATTTCATGCCACCCTGCATATTCTACCTCAAGGTTTGGTATGTTTCTTCTGTGCCTCCTAAAGACTAGCTGTATCCCCTTTGGAATGTCTTTTCTTTTATTATTTGTATTACCTGGTTTTGTTTATGACCAAGTGTCTTGTGCTGGTCCGTAACTTGTGACCACTATCTTGGAATGACTGACAACTTAGTTCATTACCTTTTGTTTTGCTTCTCCATTTCATGCAACTCTGCAATTTCCACCTCAAGGTTTTCTGTATTTCTTCTATGCCTCTCCTAAAGATTATTTATGTTCCCTATGGAATGTCTTCTCTTTTATTTATTCCCTACATTTTCAAGTGTTGCACCCAGCATCGATTTTTCTTTCTCGCAAATACCATCAGAACTATCAAGAAAAAGTTAAATTTCTCTACTGCTGTATATCTTTTTATCAAACTCTCATTGTATTGCTTGCTAGGTGTTGTCTTTCGCATATGGCATATATCTCTTAAAAGACCAAGTACTCTTCTAGGAAACTGTTCCACCTCAGTAGTAGTACATTCTGCTACTGCCATGATGAAATAGCATATGCTTGGACAAGTTTAAAATTCTAACCTCTAAAGCCTTTGTCCAACAAACTTGGGACTCAGACTATGGAGTTTGATGATTATACTCCATATATATAACCTCTCTATTTTTTTTGGTGCCATTAAGTTATTTCATGTCGAACGTTTCAGGTTCTAAGGAGAATTCAGAGGATGAGATTCAGAAGGATAGAGAAAAGACACGAGACATGGCAAGTAAGCTGCAGGAGAGTGCTCAGCAAATTCATGCCATACTAAGAGAAGAACTGGAAGATAATCTTGGTCTGGATACTTCTCCAGTGGATTTGTCAAAGCCCAATGCTGCAGGGATAGAGTTTACTAGGCGCCAAGCTGATCGGCTGATCAAAGCTTTTGGGGGGCTTGCTGACACTCTGAATCAATTCACTGAGCTGATCAGATCTGCTGATTGTGAAAGCATCAAAGCCATTGACTCAATGGCATTATGAGACAATTTTCTCATAAAGTTTTGCTGCAGCAGGTCAGATCTCGCATACAGGAACAATTATGTTGTAAACTGATATATTTATAACTTGAATTGCAAGAATTCTCGTCTTTGAGCATGCTGTTTTTGTTCCTTTTGACTTGTATTAATCCTGACAGTTTTAAGCTAAATTACTTGATCGAGATGTGAAGAAACTGCTATCTGTTTCTTGAAGCTTGATAATTACACCCAAGCCAGCAGACTTTCATGAATCTCAACTGGCTTACTGTGATATTGGCTTCTGTTTTATCTTACCTACAAATGGATTTCCTCTGCTTATTGCTCAGGCATCTATTCTCCACTGCACTAAAACCTGTGGGGGGTAATACAATTTGAAGCCCTGTCCTTTGTGAATGGCTGACCAATGTTTGGTAGTGTTTCAACATGATGAAGATTGCATGCTATTCATGTTTGTACTTTGGTGATGCATGTGATTTAGTCGTGCTACATTTATGTTCTAAATGTAGGCAAGGCGCCAGCGCAGACTCGCTCTTATGGTTTTCTTGCTCTGTTATTAAGAGGTAATCTGCTTGTGCAAGTCTTCAATCATTGTAGATCAAAATAGCTGATAGTATTTAACAAATTCATATGGCCTGTATCTTTAACTCTTTGTTTTGGTTCCAGTGCAGTATCCATTCAAAAATGAACTCCTCATCAAGTTCACTTTTGTCATGAGGATCTACTGGAAGTCTGATACTATACTGCAATGGGATTTATCAGCTTATCGAAGGTGATTTACAGTTATATGAATCTCTTCGACACTTCAGTTTATCATTAGAAAAATGACATGAATTTATGTACTTCAAAAATCTTATCCTCATTTGTTAACTCATCCAACTCTTTGAAGCTGATGTCTAAAATCATTTACAGAATATGGAGACTCTTCTATACTGTCAAACTTGTATCTTTATAGCTAATGCTTATTGTGCAGCTTGTATCTTTTAGTCTCACATGCTGAAGTCAGCTATGTTTCGACCTAGAATTGGATCTGCTTATTATTTCATTCTCAACTCTTGCAAGAGGATTTCTTTTGTCATCAAATCAGAAATTGTTGATTCATCCAACTCAACAGGAGCTAAAACAGCTATGTCAATAAGGGGTTTAGCTAGTGCTGCAAATATTTTATTATGCTCTAATCTTAATAGAACCATATATCGATGTTTAGTACAGAAATTCATGGATTAATTTACTTTTGCTGAAAATATAGCACATCCTTGTAATGCAAATCAAATAAAAGAATTAACATGTGGAAATCAACACATGCCAAGCCAACACAACATTTCCTAATTCTCCATGGATTGATATATTATTCATCAGACTCTCTTTGTGCTCATCATCTTATGCTTAGCTGCCGCCTGATGCGTCCTTCCCCCGACGTGATCACCACAAACCCACCACCATACTGTGAAAAGCGTACTCTGTCAATATATTCTTTCTTAAAATAAGCTACTGAGCAGCTATCATGTTTCGTAAACTACTTATCCTAAATATTTACATCTAAAAAATTAGTTGAGTATTATTGCTCGACATGACTCGCTTGCATCTAAAATATTGTGCAACAGAGGGTGATCAGATGTTAAGCCGATGTGGGGTACAATTTTGGGTACGGAAGACGGGGGCGGGGGGGTGGTGTGTGGTGTGTTGCTCTGGGAACAGCTCGATGCCTTTTTTGAAGGCACAGTTAGACGTGCCAAGTGGAACACTTGAATACCTTCTATTATCTCCGCTCACCAACCAACATTTTTGTTTTATTTTTCTTGTTCCATATAATTCTATTTTTAGGCGTTCCCACGTCCACCCCTGTCTCCTCCACCACCCTCCCTTCTTCCCCCCATCGCTCAACCCCTCTCCCTCTCTCCTAAGCCATGCCATCTAAATCTGTCCTCCTTCGCGATCCTATCCATTGCACCATTGACGGCCTACGTTGCCCACCACCTGTTCGCCGCTAGGCCCCGGAGCGGCGCCATGGCCGACCAGGCCACGCCATGGCCTCTGCGGCCCCTGCTGCTCCCCTTCCCCTTCCCCCTCCCCCTCCCCCTCCTCCTCCTCCTCCTCCTCCTCTTCCTCCTCCTCGCGCCGTTTCAGGACGCCGCCGCCGATGCGGCCCGCGACGCCGACGTGCTCCTCAAGTTCAAGGAGACGCTGGCCTCCGGCGGTGGCGACGTGGCGTTGCACAACTGGGTCGCGGGATCCAGCCCGTGCAGGGCGAACGTCACGCAGTGGGCCGGCGTGCTCTGCAACCTGGACGGCAGCGTGCGTGGGCTGCAGCTGGAGAACATGAGTCTGTCGGGCGCGCTGACCACCGACGTGCTCGTGGACCTGCCGGCCCTCCGCACCCTCAGCTTCAAGAACAACAGCTTCGAGGGGTCGATCCCGGACATGTCCAAGCTCCGCGCCTTGAGGTCCCTATACCTGTCCGCGAACAAGTTCTCCGGGGCGATACCGGACGCCATGTTCTTGGGGATGCAGTGGCTGAAGAAGGTGCACCTGTCTCGGAACGCATTCACCGGGCGCATCCCGGGCTCGCTGGTGGGGGCGGTCAGGCTGCTGGAGTTGAGGCTGGACGACAACCAATTCGAGGGCCACATTCCGGACTTCCGGCAATCGGGATTGTGGCTAGTGAACGTGTCGTACAACAACCTCGAGGGCCCGATCCCCCACCGGCTCGCCAAGATGAGCCCTAATTGGTTCGAGGGTGCGTCTTCCTCCTCTGCATTTGCATAACAAGTCTTCATATGCATGCTTCGAACCAAAAGAAAGCTTTTTGGATTTGTGGCTATCTAATTACAATATTTATCCCAAAGTTCTGCATATGAATCTGTCCTCAATCATATTAGGAATGATGGTTGTATCGATCAGTTTTCTTGATTGATTAAGAACGAAGAATCGAATTCAACAACAACAAAAAAAGGATTGATTTCTCTTTTCATCTGATTAGGGTGATTAGGTGACTTCATTGGGCTTTGATCCTTCGAAAGCATCATTTGGGACAATCCATCCGATATTTATATGTTGAGACAACAAAATCATTTTCCTCTTCCATTTCTCAAATGATTCTGTGAAGCTTTCGTGTTTAAGACGAGAGAAAACATCACATGAACACCTTTCAGATTCATTCATAGAGTAAGCGATGCTTATCAGCTCAAACTGACGCTTTCTCACCCATGCAGGCAATGAAGATCTCTGCGGCGCACCTCTCAGCGACGCATGCGGGTCGCCTTCAACGAAGCTCTCGGCGGCGCTCATAATCGCCATCATATCGATAACCATCTCGATACTGCTAGTCGTTGCAGCGCTGATCCTTATCGCGCGGCGCCGGGAGAAGGAAGAAGAAGCACAAACAACCCAACCCCCGTCCAGTAAATCCATAAAGATCGAGCACCTGCCGGCAGACAAGCCGGATCATCGCCCAGCGCACCACGGCGGAGGGAAGAAGGTGCCCAAGGAGGAGCAGGGCAAGTTGATATTCGTGAAGGAAGGCGCGGTGAAGTTTGACATCCAAGACCTGCTCAGGGCGTCGGCCGAGGTTCTCGGCAGCGGCAACTTCGGGTCCTCTTACAAGGCCATTCTGCTGGAAGGCCCGGCCGTGGTCGTGAAGAGGTTCAAAGAGATGAACGGAGTCGGAAGAGAAGACTTCCACGAGCACATGAGGAGACTGGGAAGGCTGTCTCATCCCAACCTTCTTCCCCTCGTGGCTTACTACTACCGCAAGGAGGAGAAACTGCTGGTCACCGACTACGTCTTCAATGGGAGCTTGGCTCACATGCTCCACGGTAAGTAAGCCCATACAGAGACCTTTCCTCGAACACGTGTTGGGCACCACGACATGACACATTTCACGTCACCCGTGCGTTCAGGCGGCCATGGGTCGAACCTTCCACCGCTGGACTGGCCTGCGCGGCTCAAAATAATCAAAGGCGTCGCCAGAGGCCTCGCCTACCTGTACGAGGAGCTGCCGATGCTGACGGTGCCCCACGGCCACCTCAAGTCCTCCAACGTCCTCCTCGACTCCGCCTTCGAGCCCATCCTGTCGGACTACGCCCTCGTGCCGGTGATGAACAGGACCCACGCCTCGCAGATTATGGTGGCCTTCAAGTCCCCCGAGTGCGTGCAGAGCGGGAAGCCGTGCAAGAAGAGTGACGTGTGGAGCTTCGGGATACTGATGCTGGAGATACTGACGGGCAAGTTCCCGGCGAACTACCTGCGGCAGGGGAGGGTGGGCACGGATCTGGCCAGCTGGGTGAACTCGGTGGTGAGGGAGGAGTGGACGGGCGAGGTGTTCGACAGCAACATGAAGGGGACGCAGGGAGGGGAAGGGGAGATGCTGAAGCTGCTCCACATAGCCCTAGCCTGCTCCGACACGGACGCCGACAAGCGATGCGAGCTGGGGGAGGCGCTGGCCAAGATCGAAGACTTGAAGGAGTACGACGACGGCCACTCCCTGGTCGTGGGCTGACTGACACCCAACCGTTCCTACTCCGCTTTCTTTCTCGGCAAATAATATATGTATGTCTCCGTATGTATGCATGTGTGTATGTAATTGAGGGTTGCGAACGTGAGTTGGTTTGTGATATACGATGGACTTCGACAAACACTTTTGTATACCTTATTCTTCTAAGGTGGACGTCTCAGATGTTAACGGTGGCGTAGCTTCGTGCGACGTGATAGGTTCTGCTGCGCTAATTATATATGTAATTAATTAATTTAATATTTCGATTTTTTTACTTTTAAAAATTATATTAAGATCTTTATAAGATATTTAATTTTAATATTTCGATCTTTTTACGTTCAAAAATTATATTAAGATCCTTATATTTATAAGAGTGAAATATTTAACCTTATTACTTTAGAAAATTCTTTCTTAATTTTTAATCATGTGAAATTATTTATTAATCCTATATAGGAATCTTAATGTTTTACTTTCGTAAATATAAGAATCTCGATATAATTTTTTAAAATATAAGGATCAAAATATTAAAAATAATTAATTAATTAATTGAATTTATATTATTCAATATAGTTAGTTATTTTTAGTTTTTTTTATATATTTTAAAAAATTATATTGATGTTTATATAATTATGAAAATGAAACATCTATGTCAATTTATCCTAACGATGTTAGTAAAAAAATATTTTTTTAATGTTCGGTCGATGATGAGAGATGATGGTATCATTGGCATCGACGTTGATGTAGTGATTTAATTACCTCCGACGATGATATGATCCGCGTTGTCCAAGGTTTTTTGCAGCGGGTATGAGAAGAGTTGGTAGCTGATGGATACGACAGGGAGTTCACAAATGGAGCAGAAATGATCATGGATTAACTAATATACATACTGCTGTAAGCATAGTTGAAACCTATAAGAACAAGGATCAAAAGACATTGGTAGTATTCTTGTTGTTTGGGGATTTTAGAGTCAAAGATTCCAGATCAGCCTGTTCATGTCGTCTTGTGCCTGAAGATAGGGTGTTAATTCATACCTTCTCCAGTTCAATATATTGACCTTAACAATGCTGCATATTTCTTCGTAATCTGTTTGTGGTTATTCCAGTACAAAATTGTTTGATGAACTTTATGACATGAAGTAAGCCCTCCTGACATCGCTCACTCTACTTAAAAACCTGTTGTTTGAGTTCCTTGGCGATGCCCAAAAAGGAAAAGTATGAGGACGATTCTGTTCCCATTAGTGCTTTCAGTTTTCCTGATTCCCAAATTTGTCTCTACGTAATGACCGACCAAAAGGAACTCAATCTTTTATATTTGACCAGTTCATGGGGTGAAGCTAACCCACATGATAAGATATACTTTCGGTCAATGACACGTCACAACTGATGCCACGTCGTACTACAGTCGGGTCAAGGGAGCACCCCTTATACATTAAGTCAGAATCCGTACCGACGTCGGGTCAGCAAGAGGAGAACCCCTACACGCTAAGTCAAAATCCGTACCGAGACGGTAAGTCCCGTCCCGGAAGCTCGGGACGGTACCATCTGATGCCATTCCGTGTGTCCCGGGACAACGACCGCACAGTACCGTCTCATCCCCCGAGAATCAGCCACCATGTCGATCCCGTGTGCGACCGACCCTCGTACAATAATATAAAAGCCCTTGACCGGTATCCGACCAAAGGAGAGACAAAAACAATTCAACCCACAACTGACTTACTCGTCGAAGGGGCCAAAGTTGGGAATCACCCGACGAAGACCATTCTTGTAGGAAAGTGACCACCATCGAGCCGCGAGCGTCTCAACCTGTGAATTACCATCTAGTGTACGAAGGCGAGCTGCCAACCAGCCAGGAAACAGAGAGATGTTGCTTAACGTAGACGATACCTGGATTGAGAAATGCTGATCAACACCCCGTCGCAAGGGTCCGGCCTACCTCGGCGCCAAACTCAACAGGCAAAAGACTCCCGATATCGACTCGTGGACCGAGTCATACTGATTCACAGTCACGACATATTTATTCACCAACACCACACATTATTATGTCATTAATTTAGTTAATAATCTATTTGAGTAGAAGACAGAAGAATCGAAGTATGGCATCACAAAAATACTGTAAACCTATATAAAAACAAACTAGTTCAAAAGTTAATATAAACTAATTTATCAGATTGAATTTTAAATAGATATTCTTCTTTGTTTATTTGGCTTAAGTGGATCAGCTAATGGAATCTAAAATAAACACCACTAATCACCATCCTCGGCGATGACTGTGTTACGATGCTTTATAACGGTATTTTGGACCGCGGCACGCCGAGATGATGAGAACTACGAACGTTATGACCTCAAGACACGTCAGAGCCTACTCCCTGCGGTCCCACGAAACGAGCCGCATACTGACACGTCAACAAACCGTCAACGAAAGCAAAGCGGAGGGGGGAACAGCTGAACCTGGAAGAGTCCCACGTGGCGAGAAAGCGGAAGCCAACGACATAAAAGCCGTAGCTTCCTCCAGCGACGCACTACCGACGGGTTCGTCGATTACCCTGGAAGGGGCCCACGAAAGTCATCCAGCGAAACCCTCGTTGCTACCGGTCACCGGGCAGGTACGCGAGTGGGCAACTCATAAACATATAGAGAAACGCTTTCGAGCCGTCTCTTCTTTCTACTTCGAGTTATGCGCATCGGATGGCAACCCCCAAACTTTTCCCTGCTTTTCTCCGTTGGTCGGTGCGGATCCAAATCGACATCCATTACCCGACGCCTTAAATCCCCTAAATAACCCCATCGCCCAACCTATTGCTTACCCCTTCTTCGGGCATAATAGGCTGTCTTGAGGAGAGGGGCGTTCTGGTTATTATGACCAAACGACGATGGCGTTTTAGTCGAGCCGTCCCCTTTCCCGTCCCTCCTCTTTTGTCCCTATGTCTTTTTGCATCTCTCTTTTCTTTTACTTTCCTTTTTATTGCCCACTGCATCGACGTTGTGCTGAAGCGCATCGGCTTAGGGAGAAGCGCAGGCAGGCAGGCAAAAGGCGGCGCGATGAAGAAGAGCCCGTCGGAGTTGGCACTGGAGGCGTTTTTCCGGGCGGACGGCGGCGACGTCGACGAGCTGAGCTCGCCGCCTCCGCCGTCGCTGGAGGATCTCCTCCACCCCGGGTCTCTGGGCTTCGGATTCGTCGATCGGGTGAGCGCCCCCCCTCTTCCAGTGGCTTCTTGTCGGTTTCCCTTCCCCTCTCGATCTCTTCTTCGACCCTGGACTAATCCGTTTCTGCCTTCATCATCTCTGTTCTCGTCTGGCAACGGGAATCAAAGCAGGACGGCGTTTTCTGTCATTTGGCTGGTGGCGGAGGGCAGTTGCTCACCGGGGGAAGCCATGCATGGTCTCACAACCTGACGCCCAAGAACTCCAATATCTCTGCAACCATCGAGTCTCAGTCATCAATGTGTGGTATATGATCCGTTCTTTACATCTTCTTCTTGGTGATATGTCTTTCTCTGTTCATGAGAACCTTTCTGCCACTGTGCCTAAGCATTAATAGCTCAGCCTGAGAAATCAGACTGTTTTAACAACATAACTGTGTGGAGATGGGTGGACAATGAAAGAACTAGTCACCATGGAATTATCCTTTTGGTTCTACAAACACAATCAGTTTGCTCTTGAAGTATTTTGATACCAAATCCAAATTAGAGATAGCATGTATAGTCAGATTTACTTCCTTTTACAGTTTAGTTGAGCTAGGTTTTCTTACTATCAGGACTTATAATCTTCTTGATCTCCAAGAATGCTCCTCAATTCAGTCGCTGAATCCTTAACCCTGTTTTTGTTAGAGTTGAAATATAAGTCTGATCAGTTTTTATCAGCTTAAGCTTTTAGAATTAGTAGTCACTTAATTCAATACTATGTCATTGTATAAGAGAACTTAATGAAATCCTGTTGTTCTCACTCGTATCTTGCACTTCTATTCACTTGTCACTATTTTATCATCTTGTGTTACATTTTTGAATGTATTGTTCTTACATATTTCACTATGATAGCAAGGTAATAAGTTAACATTATATTTGAGTAAGTGTAAAATTTTCAGGCAAATTTACCTAGTATATTCTTACAGAAACCTCAATCACCAAAAATTGAAGTAATAAAATCTTTGACCCTTTTAAGCTTTCTAAAATTCTATTCTGATCTTTTCCTAACTTCATACAAACTCTAAATCATTTATTAATGATCCAATCAAGATCAATGCTTACTCTGTAAGTAACCTATCTTTTACTCATTCTTTACAGCTTTTTGAACGTCATTAAGGTTTGAAGAACTGAATCATTTTAGATCTTGGTAGTTTGATTGAATGGTTCTTGAAAGTTTGTCAACATGAACGGTCAGAGAATAAATTTTATTAGAATTTCTATAAGAGAAGGAAATGGTGAGGATGAGAAGAAAAAAAGGTATAAAGGACATGCATCCCCTTGTTTGCTGTAAATATATCCCTTTAGTGTAAATAATATTATGATGGAAAAATTTCTGATTCACTGATTTTAGGGGCCAAAAATACACAGAAAAGCTCCCTATCAGGTGGACCAAGCTCATTAGTGCCAGGAATTGCGCATAACTATTTAGTACCCAGTTCCAATCTGAGAGCATAAGTTGTCAGAATTTGAATTCCATTTGTTATTTAATAGATAAAAGTTGTTTAGTTTCTTTTATTTCAACTAAATTTAATTGAGTTTCTTAAAAATAGTTCAGTTGAATTGATATGAAGAAAGCAGCCCATTGTTATGAAGAAGATTTGTGCATGAAATAAGTTCGTGGTTGTAAAAGGACATTTCAGCTGTACCACTCTTACTAATTGTAGGTGTACATCTGTGAATCCATTTTTTTTCAATTTTGGAATCATGAATTCTGTTCCTTGGAATTAACTTCTGGAAAACTCATCACTTCAATGGTGGCGAGTCGATTTCTGAAACTTAGTTTTCTGCTATCCAAGTTCCGAGCAAACTAAAATTCTTGTTTCTCCTTTTCAATTCTATTTTAGCTGAGACACCAACTTCATCTCATAAGCCTACAGCAAAAGTTAGTCAAGCTCTTGGAGGAACAAGTGGGTCTGAGCAATCAGATGAGGAGTCCTTAGAGACAGAGGGTGGGCAATACGAACAAAGCACAGATGTCATAGACAAGAAGCGGATGCGAAGGTACATCAAACAGCATGATTTCCTTGGATCTTCTATCTGGTCATCCTATTAATTTTCCATAATAATGAAAAGAGGAAAAATAAACCGATTGTTCAACCAGTGCACTTTCTGGAAAGCAAAAATAAAGAAAGACAGACAGATGGTTAAGCTGATTGAAGTCCAAAATATTCTATTCTCTAGCAGACAATTAGCTGCAATGTTCCTGTTGGCAATAAATCTATAAAATCATGGCTTTTTCAATGTTAGAATCTACTTATATTTCTTTCTTTGTTGTATGTCGTCTCATGACTCATTGAAAGAAAACGGTTTTCCTTGCATTTTCCTTGACTAGAACTCAACCTCATACTTCATTTGGTAGCTCTTACTTAGAACATGGAAGATGTAGGAAAGAATAATTTATTGTTCATCATGTTCAAAATTTTATTTTGCTCTTAAGGATGGTGTCGAATCGGGAATCTGCTAGGCGATCAAGAAAGAGAAAGCAAGCCCACTTAGCTGATCTCGAGTTGCAGGTAAATTATGTGCCACACTTTTGTTTGTTAAATACTAGCACTGATTAAATAAATTGGCTTCATGCTCCAAATTGGGTGTTCTGTATAAATGCCAAAACACCTTCACATATTCTTTTTTTTTTTTCTCTCTTTAGCAGCAAGTTTTTCATATCAGGAATAAGAGTATACATAAAGGAGCACATGACAAATGGAATCATAGAAATATATTATATGCAAGTCAGCTAACTACCAATGCAATCTGTCATCCACTCATTGCCTGTCCAAATTATGTCTGAGTGGAATTTCTAAAAGAATGTATGGATATACCATTTATTCTCCAAATTCTGCATGATGAACAATGTGTTCCATGATTCAATGCCATCATATCCCCCATACAAACCTGTCTTACCTCCTTCCGGTCACTATTGGCACATTGAACGAATTAAAAAGAAAAAAGAGCAGCAGAAAATCCAAAGCTTTCCTCTTCTAATATTGAAACATCTGTTAAAAACTGCTCAGTGGAAATCTCAGTCATATAAAAAGAAAGGAAATCGTTTCTAGTAATCACAATGTGTATGTTCAGAATGAAAGCCAAGTTATCCAGTTTATCCACTTCAAACTTTCAGTTTTTCTTGCCCATGTCGTTTGTCAGGTGGATCAGCTCCGAGGAGAAAATGAGTCCCTATTCAAGCAACTAACTGATGCCAGTGATGAATTCACTGAAGCAGTCACAAATCATCGCATTCTCAAGTCAAATGTGGAAGCGTTGAGAATCAAGGTAATCTTTCTTTGTTAGATTGCAACGCAAATCATGAACTCCAGTTACTTCCCAGAGCTTATAACAGACAAGAATAATGTTTTGCCAAACCATTTCAGGTGAAGATGGCAGAAGACTTGGTCACCGGAGGTGCTTTGGCTTGCGGTCTCGACCATCTCCTCCAGACCAACATTGGATCACCCCAGTTCCTGAATCCTCAGCAACCATCCCGGGCATCCCCAGATTTCCTCTCGGCCATCCAAGTCCAAGCAGATGATCCTGGTTATGTTGGCACTCCATGTGCTGGACAATTCCAGAATACAGGGATGGGAAATAATGATGCAGAGAATGCAGACATCTTGCCTGGACTGAACCAGACTTCACCATTGCAGAGCATTACAAACATGGATAACCATCGCATTAGGATTCCAAGGGAAGTAGCAGGCTGTGGAGGTGACATCTGGCCATGCAAAACCAACAGAGACTCAGTGCCGAAGTAGCATCCTAGATTTCACGTAAGACCACATAATTTAGAGAGGGTTAGTTTGCCGGTTTTAATATTGGGCTCTACTCCTGTAATCGACTTTAAGTTACATATGCGTAGACCTTTTATATTTGCTCATGATTTTCATATAATTCATCTGTTTTGTTTTGTTATATTGATATATATACACACACACATTATTTAAAAAGACACGAAAGCTCCAACATTTCATAACGTAAGTAGGCACATACGTGACTGACATCCATTTCCAAGTAAGGCTTTTGGATTTTGATATAGTAGATTTTATATAATTTCTTATGATTTTACATAATTTGGATTTTTTACATGGCACTATCCGTGCTTCAATAAAAGCTATATGGTGAATTGTCATAAAAAGTTTCTACTTTTAATTTTTTTTTAAAGTATCTTTACTTAATTTTTTTTTGAAATAACTTCTCTAAAAAGGTTATTTTATCTTCTTTCGTTGATCCCATTGTTATTGCCTTTGCTTCTCTCATCGGTTTCGATGTAGCATGCTTCGTTTACTAGTTGTTGATGAACTGATGTGCCATGGCTTATGAGTGAGCACGGCCTAGTTCACGGGTCGATGTCGGGAGTCTTCGACCGACTAAGCTGGTTACCGAGATCGTTCACGCCCTCAGGACGGGGTGCTGGCGTCAAAATGTTCATTGGCGTCTCTCGGTCGGGATGTTGGTTGGTGGCTCTCAGTCGGGATGTTGGTTGGCGGCTCTTGGTCGGAACGCTGGTTGACAGCTCTCCATTGGGATGCTCGTGACTCGAGGGTGGTCACTCTTCTGCACAAATAGCCCTCGTCGGGTGGTTACCGACTTTGGCTCTCCAACGAGTAAGTCAGTGCTTGGTTGATTTGTTTTTACCTTCCCTTGGACCATATGCCGGTCAGGGATTTTTATACTACTGTACGAGGGTCGGTCGTACGTGAGTTTTGCATAACGACCAATTCTCGAGGGACGAGATAGTACCTTTGTATGATCGTCATCTCGGGACGCGCAGAACGACGTCATATGATGCCTTCCCGAGCTTTCCGAGATGGGACTTACTAAGGAACGTCTTGGTACGGATTTTGACTTGGCACGAGAACGCTCCTTTTATTGACCTAACGAGAGCGTAGCGTGACGTTAATTATGATATGACTCGAACCCAAAATATATCTTATCACTATCATTTGCCTTCTTGCTCCCATGTGACAAACGACAAGGAGCACGAGTCAATCTTTTCCTTCCTGATCGATGAGACCGGAAAAATCCCTTGCCCTTTTTACGAGTGACGATAAGGGCATGTAAAGGTTGTAAACAATAGAGTGATGGTCAAATAAAAGAAAATCGATCATTTTAAAGAAAAGGATTATATTTCAAAACATTTTAATCTAGCGGTGCTTTGCCGAATTCGTCCATATATATATATATATATATATATATATATATATATATATATATATATATACTGGAGAGGCGAATGATGATGGCGAACGGCGGTGAGCGCGACGACAGTGGCCCACTGCTCGAATTCACCGATCCTCTTTCTGCTGCCGCCATGTATCCAGGATCAGCGAAGAAGCACCAAAGGGATTGCTCTTCTCTCCCTTGTTTCCTTTCTCTTCTTGAACCCTATTTCCGGGGAGAGGAGGAATACCGAGATCGGCAAGTAGCTGAACCCTTTCTCCGGTTTCTTTCGCCTTTTTGTTTCCCTTCCTGATGGTTATTAGGCCGGATCGTTCTATGATGGTGTGAAGTGATTCCGGATCTCTCGCTACGTTCCGTTGACGTGATCCTTCTTGTAGGACTCTAACAGGCAAGAGTCGGTGGAGAAGCGTGAGATTGTGAAGCAGTCGGGAAAGAATCCGCTTAATCCTAAACCAAACAATGGGCGTTTACCATCTTCCGCAGGTAATTTTTCCTACCCCTCTCTTCTATGTTATTTGCCCTAAATCTCTAGGATTATGCTGCTCAATCCTGTTTGTTCTGGTTTGTGGATGAGAACGAATCGAACTGGATGATGTTGGAGGAGAATTTTCCAAATCATAACACAACTTCTTGTGCTGAACCTTAAAATTTCAGCCAATGTAGGTTTCCGATTGTCGATTTAATTGGATTCATGGTAGTGTTGTCTTAAATCTCTCAATGCTTTCCCCCACAAAAATGACACGAATTCGTGTTCTTACCGTGTGTGTATTTGATTTAGACCCAATGTGGTCTTGCTGTGTACTTACTTTGATAACTTTACTTGTATCTTTAATTTCCCATAAAGAATTGAGTTTCATAGATGGAATTCTTAAAAATTGCCACTTGGTTGTGTTAGTTGTAATCACTCAAATCATTTCATGTGAATTGGTGCAGCATAAGTCTTGGTAATTGATCTATTTATATCCATTAGAAAAGCATTTTTTCTGTTGACCTGGAAACTCCCATGTACTTTGGGACATTCTCTAAGACTTTCTGGTATCAATGGAATGATCTTTGAATGTTAATGGGGCAAGTATTAGGTGCATAAAACTCTTTCAAATGCTTCTTTGTTTACTTGCTTTGGGGGTTGTATTAAGGATCCACTTTAGTTCTTGCTTTTATACATTGATAGTTAACCAACTTATTGGGCATAGACAAGAATCTCATGGTATGGGCATAGACAAAACCTTAAACATTAAGGGCTAATTAAGGGTCCTAACAAAAAGTATAGTAGACGGAGTGACAAAAAAGCTTTTGAAATAAAAGTTTTAGGTACTATTATTCAACAAGAGAAAGAGATTGATGAAAAATATTATTTAGAGAGTAAAGTATGAAGGGACCCAACATTTTGTATGATCATCTGACTTTTATATAATTAAAAAATAAATAAAAAATATTTGTTAGGCTTATAACATCCTTGTTAAATAAAATTCAGACTTAATAAGTTAAATAGATCAATTATCCTATCAAGTCAGATCATGACAAATGGCATAAAAGGCAATATAATATTGGACATGGTTAAAGTAGGATAGAGCTGTACGTCACCGCTAGGTTAAATCTCACAAATACTATGCTAAAATTTAATTTGAGTTTTGCTCGATTTACATCACATTTTGGTCGGTTATCAAATCTTAATAGATAAAATAAAGAAGAATCATCTAAGATTATATAAATATGTTTGTGTAGCTCAACCCAAATAGTTGGCATCGTGCAACTTATTGTTAATGTTATTGTCCATATACTACTAGAAGGCACACAGTTGTCACAAACATGTTATATTATGATGATTTGAACCGACACTTCACATTTGTTCTGTAAATGCACAACTTCACATGCAAGATTAGTTTAGTAATGCGCAAACATGTACATCAACCTTCCTTGGTCCCGACTATGCCTTGGGCTGTTATTTTTCTTATAGCTTTCTTGTCGAGTTGGTTGTCCAAGAACAGAGCCACAAAACAGGAGTACATTAAGTTATGTACTTAGCAATTATTCTACCCATGAATCTGCATAGTTGCTTTTATCCTCGAGTAACACATCTATAGCTACGTTAAAGTTTTGATGTATCTATTGGTGTTTCATAATTGCGTCATATGTAAACTATGATGTCAAATGTTGTGATCACAGTGCTAGTTGTACTATATATGGATTTGAATTTGGGGTGGTTTTAAAGCAATATGCACAAAAGGTTGCATTGTTGTGATGAGAGTGTTGGGTGGATATATGAAGCACCAGGAAAAACATAGCAAAAAATATTATTTATGAATAGTTAGGCATAATTTTGATAAATCATAAAATGTAAAAGAATTGTAAAGATATGTGAATATTCTCAAGAGACATACATGCGATTAGACAAGATGAGACTTTTTGATTTTTAGAATGTTAACTAGTTTAGCTGGTAAAAATTTTAGATATTAATAGCAATGTCGTAGATAATCCTTCTCAACATTTTTAACATTCTTACTGTTGAGTTACAACCTTAGCTTAACCTTATAGTTTCTAGGCCCAAGTGCCCTCTGGCCTATCCACTCGATCTTTCTCTTCTTTTAGTCTGTAATTGGGAAGTTACAGCATTGGCAGATAAGCAACGATTACCAGATGTTAAGATGTGATCAATGTACCGAAACACTTGTATCAAACTTTGCCATCCCATTTTCCATTGGCATGTTCAAGCTGGATGTTTTTTTAATTCAAATTCATTTTCTTCATTATATCGAACTATTGGAACTTGAGACGTTACGTAACAATGATCTCAAAGACAAACGTGTTAGTGTTGGTATAATTGTCTGTAATTTTGAGATATTCCTGATTATTATTGGCCTTCATAGCGTGGACGGATAAAATCTTACTCCTGCTATGTGCTAGCTATTCAAATTGTTGACTTAATTGGCTGGACCCACCCTGATAGCCTTCTATAAAATAGGCATTGGACTTTTAATTAAAGAACATGAGATATTGATTCAGTCTCCTTGCAACCTTAAAGTGTATATGTAACATAAGCCTGTATGTGTTGATAGCACTTGCAGGAGACGAGGCTTTTTAGAAGATGTCTTCGTCATGCAGGACTGATACGTGCCGGTGGATCCCACTTCCTCTTTCTTTTATGGCCTGAGATGTGCCACATCTCAGGGTGTTCCCGTTTTGCGCCTCCGGCACGTGAGCCGTCAATTTTTGGTTCGCCGTCCACCCCGGCAGTCTCGTTGAAGCCTCCTCCTTCTCGCTACTGATAACGTCACCGGTAGCGGTTGTCTTACCCCTGCGAGGGTTCGCGACGTTACCGACTCCGCCTCCTTGGCGTTCGTCGCCTCGCTGGCGGACAGGAAAACTTTGGCGGTGGAAGGTCCTGCTGCGAGTTGTAAGCCGTTTTCTACCCCCATCCCATCCCCCCCCCTTTTGAGTACCCCGAAATCTACCCCGCTTACGGCGTATGTCACGGCGGGCCCCGCGGGCACCTGTTGGTGGCGCGCGGTATGCGTGAGCTTAGTGCATGTGGGATCGAAAGATTTTTTTTTTTTTTTTTGCCTCCTGTGCCAGCTCTTCGCGCTTCCTGTGGGCCCCGTCGTCCTTCACGAGTTGAGATAAATAAAATGAAACCTTGCCCGCATGACATACGAACAAATGAAACTTCCACCTTCCAACCCAACCCAACCTCACCCTGACGGGGATGGAAAAGAGCCACACCAATGGCCGCCACGTGTCCCATCAACCCGGTCCGTGACAAGCGGGCCGGTCACCGTCCCGGTCAGCCCGATGGGCCCCGTCTCCGTCGCTCGATCGCGCCACCTTCGTGAACCGACGGTCGAGACGCTGCCCGGCTCGCCCTCGGGGCAGATCTCCTCGCCTTTAAGAGGCGCAGCAACCCAGCCCTTACCTCCTCGTCCAAGCCGAGGGTTGTCCTCCCAACCTCGACGCAACCCTCGTCGTCGTCTTTCTCCCTCACCGTTCCATTTACCGGCCGCCGCCACTGCGGCTGGTGCCTTCGGCCTACGGCCACGGACCCCACCCCCAGCCTCGACCTCCGATGATTACCCCCTTCCTCGGGGCGCCGGAACGATAAGAACTCGCTGGATCCCGGCCGATCCGAGGTCCACACCCGCCGTTGATGGCGTCGGCGCTCCTCGCGAGCAGCAATGAGCCATGCTGGGGAGAACCGAAGGTTTATATGAGGGAGAACCCCATTTCTAACCCTAACCCTAGACCCTGCCCCAACCTGTTTCCCAGCGGCCATGCCGGCGGACGGGTGGACCAATTTCGGACCATGGATCTGGAGGAGGTGCCGCCGGCCACCTCCGCTCCCGCCGTGTCTGACAATTCCTCTTCGTTCAACCGAAGACCTATCGGCCTCAACCAGCGGGGAAATCCCGGTGCCGGCGTCGGCGGCAATTATGTGACCTTCAGCATCTCCACCTGCTCGAAGATGGAGCTGAGAGAGCTCAAGCGGCGGCTGGTCTTTGAGCTCGACCAGGTCCAGAGCCTCATGAGCCGGATCCAGTCGAGGGAGATGCACTCCGCAACCCGATCTGCCGGATTTGGTACGTCATCAGATTTCTTCTCGGCCTCGGCCGAGGGGACCAGGGTTTCCGGCGACAAGGCGACCTTACCTGTGGTCTCCCCAAGAAGCCCGAAGCTTCCGGAGTTGGAGAAGCTCCTGGCGGCCATGATGAAGAAGTGCGGCCATATCTTGTCGAAACTGATGAAGCACAAGAAGAGCGTTTGGTTCAACTCGCCGGTGGACGTCGTCGGGATGGGCCTCCATGACTATCACCAGATCATCAAGAGCCCGATGGACCTTGGGACGGTGAAGAAGAAGCTCAATGATGGCCTCTACCCGTCACCATTGGAGTTCGCATCTGACATCCGATTAACCTTCAACAACGCCTTGCTTTACAATCCGAAGGGGCATGAGGTGCACAAGCTCGCCGACCAGTTCCTTCGACACTTTGAGGGGCTGTTTAGGCCTGTCTACCAGACGTACGAGAAGCAGCGAAGCACCATGAAGCGTGAGGAGGTTCCTGATCCGCCGCCGCCACCGTCGCCGATCCCAGAAATCCCATCACCGGTGCCGGTTTCTCCTCCTGTGATTCATCCGCAGAACCAGCCACAGCCGCTGCAGCAGCAACCAAATGTCGTGCGGACGACGCCGGGAAAGCTGCCGAAGCCCAAGGCGAAGGACCCCGACAAGAGGCCAATGAGCTTCCACGAGAAGCATAGGCTGAGCGAGGGGTTGCAGAGCTTGCCGCCGGAGAGAATGGCTCACGTTCTGCACATTGTGAGGAAGGGCAACGTGGACGCGATGCAGAGCGGGGATGAGATCGAGTTGGACATCGATGCGTTAGACACGGAGACCCTTTGGGCGCTCGATCGATTCTTGTGCAATTGCAAGAAGCTGATGAGCAAGATGAAGAGGCAGGAAGCAATTGCGAGCGGGCTGTTGTCCGCTGGCCATTCTGTGGTCGCTGCCCCTGCCCTGATTCCAGATGAAGGCGGTGGTGGTGGTGAGCGGGTAATGACGAGGATACCTCCTGCTCAATTCCAATGCGTCTCTTGGTGAATGCTTTTGCTCATACCATTGTCACCTCTCTTTGCAGTCTCCAGTGTTTGACGACGAAACGCCTGAAGCAGTTGCAGCGAAGAAGAGCAAGAAAGGAGACACAGCTGAGGAAGACGTCGACATCGGCGACGAATTGCCCGCCATTACTTATCCTTCGTTGGAAATCCAGAAGGATACTGGCAATGACAGCTCCTCTAGCAGCTCCGGCAGTGATTCTTCTTCGGCGAGCGGTATATCCAGAAGCCGCAGTGCATCTTATTACGTTCAACGTCCGCCATTGTTGTTAACTCTTCCTGTTGCTAATTCTTTGCTGGTGCAGACTCCGATTCAGAGAGCTCCTCAGACGGCGATTCTGACGACAACGAAGACTAACAAGGCTGGTGATGTGACGGTGTTAGACAAGGGCAGGGCAGGGCAGGGCAGGGGGTGGAGGAGAGGGGAGAATTGAGGTGTGTTTCTATGTTTGTTTGTTTGTTTGTTGTTCCTTCTTCCCCTCCTCTTCAGGTGTGACTTAGGTGGTAGGAGTGGATGGACAGGTGTAGCATATGTAAAAAGCGAAGTAGAAAGTGACAAAGAGTAGTGCAGGTGATGATGCTTTTGGCTTCATATGATTTTTCACTAAATTGGTCATGGGGCCTTTTGGGAATTCCGTGGTGGCTCCTTAATGGTGCATTCTCTCCATCGTTTTGGTCTCGTGGGCACTGTTAATCATGTCTATCTACGCCTTTTCCTCTTCATAGCTCGTTTCGTTTAGGTCTCTAATACGCCCCCCTGGTTGGCAATCATCAAATCTTGGTTCCGTAGCTCATTCAGTGTTTGGTTTCTATCATGTGACACCCGAGCTGGTCTTGTGACATTAGTAGTGATTATATATATGCTGCATTCAGCATTCATCCAAAGTGTCTTCAGGAGTTTGCAAATGGTTGCCAATACTTGGAAGTCATGAAGCATTTTTGTTGTATGAGGATTTAATTTAAGGGCAAAATTCTCTCTACAGGCCAATATTGTCATCGGGATTAGTACTTAGAAACTCAAGAAGCATTTTTGTTGTATGGAGATTTAATTTTAATGCAGATATCTTAAATAAACTTAAGATATTATTTTTTTTGCAATTCCAGTAAAATATTTTTTATTTTCTTAAAAATGTTATGATCTTTAGCCTTTGTCATCTCGAGGCCTCGCGGCCTCATTTCTTCACCTTCGTGTGGTTGCCTCGTTTGTTGTATTTTTCTATCGCTCTTTCTCGATGTAATGTTCGTTTGTGTCTTTCAATTTTATTTATATTTTACATGGCATGTAGAGGGTTTATAGGTTTGATAGTCTCATTTTGGTTAATTTTTATGATTGTTTTAAGCTTGTAAACGTACGTTGTGTGAAATCATCGCATAGATGTAAAATTGTTCATAAACAAACAAACTATCCAGGTAATCATTATGGGATTTTGTAGTTTCGTAGAGTGGTACGGAATATTAACTAGCACAACACTTAAGAGCTATCCGAGTGGCACGTGACTAGATGAACCTTTGGGTACTATTTATGATTGGTTCAGTGTCTTGTTTCGCAATAATGTTATATGAACACTTATAGGGATTTTTGACCATTAAAAGTTTGTGAAGTTCATGTTTGTAATTTACATTGCTTATGAGCTTGTAAAGTTTGTGTTTATAGTTTACATTGCTTATGAAGTGTTTGTTAAAATAGTTGCTCGTGGGATCTCGAGTTAAACGTTTTATTTAATCCGTCTTCTCTTTTGCATGTCCTCAAGGGACTATACGAGTTTTCAAGAAAATTGATTTTTTACGTAAGGACACACAAGGGTACCGTACGATTTAGATAAAACCAGTTTAAGTTCGTGACAAATGGTATTAGAGTAAGACAAACACACTTATAAATAATTGACATGCAAACATGGAAGACCTAGCGGGGTTGCATTGAGGATAATCAGCACATGTGACCATTTGAGAGAAACGAGCATTGCGACGTAGGGAAATGAGTCACTTGGAGGAACAAGCATCCAGGATTAGCATTCAAAGGAATGCCTAACCCTTTGCGCATGAGACACTACGAGGATAAACGAGCTGGGAAGAATATATAACGTATAAAGGTTGGGATGGTTGAATTCAAGCTATGACTCGACGTTAGCAACCAAACTTGACGATGCTCAAGGCAAGCAAGGTGTTTAATAAAGGATGAGATAGTGTAAGAGGGTATGGGTTGCTCGATGACCAAAAGAGTTATGCAAAACTTACAAAGGTGATGAGAATTGCTAACTCGAATAAGTCGGTATTCATGCAAGAGCTTGTATATAGATGATAGATTATTCATGGTTATCCTAAGACGATTAAAACTCGACGTTATGGAGCATTGAAATTTTTTTTTCGGCATAAGAAGGATACATTTGTAGAGGTTAAAGTGTGCAGCAAGTTCAACATGTAATTAGGCTTAAGGGGCATAGTGAGGGTTGTTTTGGCCTAGAGTCGTAATCTAGCAAGTGCATTAATAGGGACAGAATAGTGTACAGTTTATTAACATAGAATAGTTCAAGGAGATGATGGTCTCCGAAACTTAGAAGAAAATTGCTCCAACAGGATTGATATCCATGAGGGATGTCTCACTTTTCTAGAGGGAAAATCATGTACAATGAATAACACATGTTGAGGAGAGGTATTTCAAAGTTGATAAACTCTGCGAGATCTTGTTGGTGTGAGTATTTCAATGTCATGCGATTAATAACCCCATAAAACTCAACGGAGCGAGTGAGTAATGATGAGTAATCGTATGATCTTATACGTTGATAAACGCATTGCGAGATCAAATGAGGAAGCGACCTAAGGCTACACCAAATAAAAACACTTTTATAGAGACTTTTATAGAGGCAAGATCAAAATTATATCGTTTCATAGGTCCCTTATTACGACGGAACAGACTCATCGTACATGATACCAAAGTTGAATGAAGGTTCAAGACAATGACAGAATCATTTAAAATGATAATCGACCTGACGAAAGATAATGAGATAAGAGGCCACGAACAAAGCCATGACAACAATAACAAACAAGGGCAACAATAATAAAAAATGAGAGAATGATTAAGATGAAGACGATCACACCGGGAGGCAATACGACAAGACAAAGGTGAGCAATAGTCAAGGATAATTTCATCTTTAAAAAAAATGAGCATTCTATGATAGTAAAGTAAAAAATAAATGTTCTATGAGGAGAAAAATAAAAAACTTAAAGATTTTTTAAAAAAATTACCCTTAATTCAATATATTATAAAATATATTATAAGGGTGACAACCGAGAATGACAGAAGCATGATAATGGATGCAGAATAACAAGGCAAGCAGTTGTATGCACCTGTGGAAACCCAAACCAGCCGTAGTCTCAGGCATTTGTTTGCGTCACAGCTCCAATTCAACAACCTATTGTCACATCACAGAATATACACCTGAAGTTTAATCAACCTGCAATGACCCATACATCCCAAGATAAATTAACTGGGAGAACTCCAGCTAGTTCGGTAGTTCTCAAGCACCAGCCACCACCATGCGTGCAACTTTGCTTCATAATTAGGAGACTCTACATTGCTCATATGAGAAGGGTATCAATCTTTTGAAATAAACAGGACAATGTTGAGTCTAAAATAAGCTAAAACACCAGTCTAGTTAAACAAGGCACCCTTTGGCAAAATCCGATAAGGATGTCATGCCCCGAACTGATCAGGTAGGCACACATAGCAAACTAACAGATTAACAAAACTATCTAAATAAATTAAATACCACGAATATTGCTAAAGCACTCACACCCATGAATCCTGCAAGCCACAAATATTAACTTGTCATAACACATACTAATTTGAGTGAGTCGTTAAGATGTTGTAACTTTTATCTAAAGATGAAACGAATGCTGAGCACAAAATCAAAATCAGCGAAAGACCAACATGGTTCGAGGAACAAAATGGTTCTAAGAGTTGAAACAAGTAGGCAAAAATAACAACTTCACACTCGTAATTCCAACTAATGTGGCAGATTTCCCACCTTAGAGAACGCTGTCATAAGACTAATAACTTTTCAGAAGATGTAACCAATGAGGTTTCTAAACTACACTACTTTTGCACCTTCAAGAAAATTGGAAGGGCAGCTTGTACATGCTACATTGGTGATATATGAAATAGGAAAAAGAGTGATCAACGGTTTATTGCTAAAAAACAAATGCGTAGCAGCAAAATCTCACCCACAACTGAGCTCGAAACGAAGATCTTATCCCGAGCATATGGCTGAAAGAATTATTATTAGGGACCAGATGGTTATCACTCCTCGTATGTGAGACCATCTTCGTCACCATCCTCAAGCCCAGAATCTCCCATCCCTCCAAGTATTGACAAGTAAATAACTATTGAGACCACCTGTGCTGCAATGAAATACTTTGCTCTTCTTCGAAAGGCTTTCTCTTCTTCTGTTCTCTCCCTTTTCTCTTTTGGCTTCGTCTTAGCATCTATGGATATAGAGTCCGATAAGATCAACTAAAGAATTCAAAGAGCATAAAAGAGAAGAAGAACCAATATTGAAGTACAACTAGCGTTGAACTAGTTTCTCTTAGGTTCAGTTGCCAATAATTTGCAAAATGTTTCAAAAGCAGCAGCCAGACGAAGAACCTTATATGGCTAGATTAGTAGCTAGAAAGGAATAACAAGCAGCTAACACACATAAATTGAACGGTAAAACTCTTTAATTGAATGATTAAAGTTTCTCAACAAGAAACATTGAACTTCCACATTGGCAGAATTAGACATTCATTATGTCCCTATTTGCAAGCTTAGTCAGGTTCTAGGGGGACACAAGATAATGGCCAACTGGCAAGCACATTTTGCTAGAAACTACAAATCCTCTTGTATCTGAAGGAGTTATTGCCCAGTGGAACTTGGTCAGTTTTTGTGCTCTGAGAAGCATGGCTTAGTTTGTATTAGATCTTTGCAGTAATATATTCTTTTCCTTCTGAAAACAAAAAGTTCCATAGCACCATGATGGGAATTATGACTAGGATTGAACATATATCAGTAACAAATCATTCAAGGCGCATTGTTAGTACTAGCAAACAAACTATGATGATAATTCCTGCTCAGGTCCAGCAAATGCCAAGATTATTTTTTTACTATAGTTTCAATGACAACCAATATTAAGTATTTTGATTTCCAAAATGGTAAATATTTAAACAATAAACACATTTGAGATTCTACAAGGCCTGCCTGGAATTTTTTAATGCTAGTAAAATGGGTTTTAATCATCTTATATGCTAATCAAGCAAAGGCAGGAAAAAGCTGCACTAGCAATTCATGACTCACTAAATCTTAACCTTGATTAAGAAACTGGTGCAAAAATTTTCATAATCATGCTAAGCAAATTCTGCTATTTAAAGTATGGTTTAAGCATTCTCCTAATTGCTTTATAACCAACAGGTGATGGATACACTTCAGAATTAAGACTAAATCGAAGAAATTGCATGCTCAACAGGAAACAGAAGTTGATGCTTCGTCATAATATCAAAGCTGACTTGTGGTCGGTCTAAAATCAAGTTCATCTTGCATAAGGCAGGATACATCTAACTAGATTTCTGCAATCTTACTCTGCTTTGAGCCTTTTCTTCTTGGTATTGATGATGACGATGCATCAGATGAAAATGCAGGTCCCGTTGCTGATGAATAACTGTCTTCTAGCAATCGAATCTTACAATCTTGCACAAACCTTAAAAGGTTGGCATGCTTCGAGAGACTACTCCTCAAAACTGATGTCTCCTATTATCAGCAAACAAGCAAACACGAAACTTATATTGTAACCAGCACAGAAGCAGTTCAAATTCCTGAAACTAAGCCTAACTGTAGAATAACTGAAACCATTTCCAAATATAAGCTAAAGAATTGTCTTATAGGAGAAATAACACTAAAATATAAACCAACAGAAAAGAATTTTCAATGAGAAAAGATGCTCCACCAGTAAATAGAAATGCCAACATCTCATGTTGCAATACTTCTTAAATTAAACTTCTTTCACACTAAAGACCATCTGGCCTGTATAACACATTGAACAACTTCATTAACAACATGAAACCAACTAATGCGATTTTCAAACTTACTAATTCAATAAACTAGTGGTTGGAATTCCACATATTCAAAAACTACCTCCTTTTCTAGAATGAGTTTCTTCTCCAAGGATGAGTTGAAGAGGAGTATGAGCTATTTAAACAAGGTTTATAAAAAAAGGACTTTCATAATCTTGTTGTGTGCCAAAATCAGCAGTCAAACCATCTTCACGGCCTTCTATAGCTAGAACTAAGATCTGTAGCTTATCAATCCATTATGAAAATGTTTTCTAACCTTCCAGCCCTTTAAGATTCTCTTTCATCTTCTTGTTGTTGTTGAATTACATTAAATACGAAAGTCATCAAAGGGTAATTAAAAAAGCACTAATGTGTACACTTTCTATGAAAATTATATACAAATTTGTGCTGATAAAACAGATAGTGATTCATACACCAGAATATATTACATCCAAGATTCAGTGAAAATGACTGTTGAGAACGTTTTAGAATCCATCAAACTGTCTAAATTTTGAACAAAGGACCATTTAACCAGGGAAAAAACATGAATCTAATTGCTCAAGCAAAGGCCAACCTTCTCCATGATCCCAATAAAGTATGCTTCAGAGAAGCAAGAATATCTGCTATCTGTTGTGACACATGGCTGTCCTGGACCCAACAAAGTTGATAGAGCTGGATATAACATTAAGCCTTCTCAAAAGAAGGTGTGCTTTCAAGCATGGTAACAATGCTCTATTGTGGTTTGGAAATTAGTTCTCGAACAATAGAAATGTAATCTCTACATGTGGAATTAAACCTGCGTCATCTGACCAACTAGTAAACTCATCACTAGTGGGTTTTGTTCATTATGCCACCCTTGTTTCCTCTGCAATGTACTTTTATTTGCTAAATAAAAGTTATAATTCGGGTTGGACTGCCTATTAACTCAAAAATACTATGATGAATCAAACTCAAATTATTTTAATCAACTTGTGGATGCACCAAAACAGACTTGAGATGCATAACATACAATTAGCTGCAATTAAAACATGGATCTGTTTTATCATATGACTAGGCAAGGTTCCATACCAGAGACCTCTCAACACTTTGTCATATGACTAGGCAAGGTTCCATACCAGCTACTCTATGGATCTGTTTTATTACATCAGACTTTCCATTCTTCTTTCGTAATCAATGGTCCTATTTGGCTCATCTAATACGTGCCATTGCAGTAGCCCATTTATACCAATTATATTTCCATCAATGATTTATACCATCATAATTTCAGTCCTAAAGTAGCATAATAAAATGATATGAGTATACTCCTAGGAAGTCTCAAGCAAATTATTCATGTAGTCTGCCAAAAATTCATTGCCAAACGTCTTGTGAATCTCACATGTAAGTGTTCCCCATTGTGAAGATCGTCTTTGAAATCTAAGGATATCCAAGGGGCAGAGCCAGGATTTATATATTGAGGCAGCCATTTAACAAACACATAACAAACATCTATAAGGAAATATTCTGGATGGTTAAGACAAAGCGTATGCCCTCAAGAGATGAAGGATCAAATCCTGTAAGTATCAAGCACGCATGTTATGTAATGACTGAATAGAAAAAGTTAATTTAAAATAAAAACATACATATAACAAACATGAAAATTATAACTTTAAATTAAAATAAAAGAAAGTATATAATTTTAATTAATCTAAAAGTTCGCAAATCTATCTTATCTTCATAAATCTAAATTACATAAGGATTTAAAAGCCATTGCTAGAACATGTTAAATATATTTTGTAGTAATTGAAATATATCTCTGAAGCAACAATTTATATTTTTTTCAAAGAATATTTTAACCATGTACCACACCAAAGTAAATCAATATTAACAACCAATAGGCCTGTAGCTATAGAGAATTTGGATGATCAACAGACGTGAGACAAATCCATTTATAAAGAAATAGAATCTATTATCAATTCAGATGAAAAAATTAATATGGGACAATATTTGGTAGGATCAAGATACTTGCACCACATCTACCATAATCAAGAAATCTTTTTTAATCGTATCTTCCACCAGATTTCTAGGTTTGACAGTGTTTTCAATGGCAAGAAATGCAGACACTGGGTTTTCTATTTACTGTAGGGTCCTCGTCCTGAGATGTTCCCCCCATAAATCCAATCAAGAAAAGAAGCTTGTCTAATGTTGCATGAACCTTTATCCTTAAGAACGTTCAAATGTGAAGAGGAAACAATGATTGAAATGTTCAGGTGTAAGCAACTGTGTGGATTCACTATCAAACCTATCATAGATAAGAAACTCATGCAACACAGGAATGCTTTCTTGGACATAACCATGATACAAATTACAAAACATGATTGCTCATAAAATTTTAAAATGTTGTACCTGCTGTTTTTAGCCTATCACAACAATTGCAAGTATACAACAACAACAACAACAACAACAACAACAACAACATAAATGCAATAATTGCAAGTATAATAAAGAAATTGAAACATGGATTAGAAAACCAGTCAGATGGGTAATACAGACTGGAACCTACTGGACTATACCGACAGGTATCTATGGGACAGGTCCGACCAAAAAAAGGGATGTGGACTAGGCAATTTTCGCTTGGTCTGATCCAGAAGAGGGGTTACAGCCCAGAATTAAAACTCAGGATATTAAGCGGTGAGCCTACCATTTGGAACCCCAACATTATTTTTTTCCAACTACTTCCTTTCTTTTCATTTTTTTGTAATCTCTCCTCCCACACTCCTCTCTCACTCTCTCTCCTTTCTACCTCTCTTTATCTCTTCCCTTTTCTTCCACCTTGCCGCCTTACCCCTGCCACTTACTGATTTATTAACAAAACAACATTACCAAAATAATGAATCTTGCTTTAGTATTGTATTACTCATCACATTGACCAATTGGCATTTTAACTATTTATTAAATTTTTATGGGAGCTTCAGTCCTTTAAGGAAAAGTTTTGCCATAACTTCTACAAGAAAGGACAGGAAAATAGTGTGAATCATCTTCTTAACAGCATGAAACTACAGTAAATGCTTTTCTTCCTGATCTTTAACTGAAAATATGGGACATAAAAGGTTCATGAATTCCAAGGATCACAGAATCAATCATATGAATCAAATTAAATGACCAAATCAGCAATTAGCATATATGGTATGCCACGGTAAATAATTAACCATACTCACCGGCAAAACATGGAGGACAAAGACAGCATGTCCAAGGAAAAGAGAATCCACACTAGTAGGCCTGCAGACAGAGGAAATAAGTTCCAATTCTCAGAAACCTCTTAAACTATTGCTCCTGAGGTTCTAATATGATGCTAAATTGATGCTCAATATCAAAATTTAGCATAAAAAGAAGAAAAAGAAAATTTGATAGATAGCAAGAATATTTTACCTCCCTTCAAAGAAAAAGACCTGACTCCCTAACTTCATAGATAAGGCCTCATATGCAATGTTTGCTTTCCGATAAATCTGCAATGGAAAAGTCCCAACCTAATGAATATAAGATACTGCCAAACAAACACACACCAATGAAAACATTTCTGAGGCAAAATGTGGCATAAACCAGTTGCAACTTGCAACAAATTAAATTATCAAGCAACATAAAGCACAACACTATAAATAATGATTTCTTTGCACCTTGTAAAAATTGGAAGAGAATAGAATGAGAAAAAAATGCAGTTGAGCATAAATCAGAAAATTAGCAAAAATGATTGAAAGATGCAGAAAGCTTAATTATAATTATCGAGGGAAGCTTTTAGGCATAATATAATGGTTAAAATAAGGCTTAATTGATCCATAATAGCAAAATCATGTGGTTCTGAAGCATTATGAGTCCATTTATGACACTTTAATAGAAAGAGTTTCTTGCACTTTTTTAGCAGTTCCACAACTGTGATGGAACTAGAGTATGAGAAAGCAGACCTCTTCCTCTTTCTCTGCAGCATTAAGTTTGGTTATTCCATGTAGCTGCTTCACTGCTTGAGTTTGTTTCCAGTGCAGAATTTTTCCAATAGGCCAGGGAAGGTCAGAGAAATATATGTCATCAGCAATAGTATTATCACAAGACACCCAAAGTTCATATTGCACCGCCTCTGCAAGCCAAGTGCTGATCATCACTTTTGTTGATGCCCAATCTGGAAAACAGTCCTTTGAAAGTTGGGAGTCCAACTTTACAACGTTGTCTTCATTCAAACATTCAATAACTCCTCCCTTCTCATTATTGAATGTGACATAATCCCCATATTCAACATATGGTATGTGGTCTGTAAAACAAGAAAAATAAATAAGAGAAATGATATATTATCTATAAAACAGTCGACAACAATAAATGAGAAATAACTGGCAAATATATGATGCCACGATTGACAGTTCATTAGCAAGCACAAACATAGACACTGGACACAAGACACAGATGGACATGCCGACACAGAAGATCTTAAAAAACTAGGAAGCAACATGACATGAGTGCAACAATAAAGATATCTATATTCTTATAATTTATAAAAGGATGAAATAATTGTATCTAAATTAAGAGTATTGAAATTATAATTTTACGCAAGTCTTGACTGTCTTAACTTGTAATTTTGGTGGGTTTAGATTAAATCTTACTTAGTATATCAGAGAAATGTGTAAGCCTCAAATAAGAGTAAGTAGCTTCTTGTATCCATGCTTGGAAGGTGTATAATTAAAAAGGTCGTTAAAGATCCCACGACTCAAAATTGTAGGTGTTAGGTCTATTAACTCTGCACGCTCATGCAACTCTCTCTTGCCATCCAGTCAAACCTAAATTTAAAGCATTGGCATCGTGGCATCAAAAAGGAGGAGCTTTGTTGAGGACCAGGTGTCCCCCATGGCTCAAAGCTCTTTTGAGATGATAGGTTACGATCCAATAAGGAATGTGCCATCATCTTTTGATCAATTTCTCACTCCAATAGATGGGATTAGTTCCTTCTTTACACCATCACCTCATCCTTGGTGCTTCTTCCCCCTCCTTCCCTCTCTTCCTCTTTCTCCTCCTACTCCGCCACCCCTTGTCGAGCCTCTCAACAGCCTCCACTACTCCCCCCTCCTCTGCCATGTCTCACTGCTTCTTCCCAACAGAACTGCTGCAATGAAGGACCATGTGCATTATCGACATTCACAATCAGTCAATCAGAAAATAAATCAAAATATTTTATTCTAAATCTTAAATGCATCCGATTCTTATGTTACAAATTACCTTCGGCTACATAAAGTTAACTTTGTTTGAACTCCTCAACCATAAGAATCAAGGTTGTAAACATAACCATAATCATGTCATATTTGGTTTAGCTTCCCAAATACACCAAAAACTCAAAACACTTGTGATATGACTAATTACGCTCAACTCAGGTGCTACATGATACCACGGCACTGCCACTGAAGCACTAATGCTTTTATCCACCTTCCATTAGAATAACAGTAGTTCAACAGAGAGAAACTAGTGTTGCTTGGATCTCCATCATAAATCATTTTCTTTCAAGTTAAAAAAGGTTTAAATACACCTCAAAATGAAACAACCAGATGGAATAAATACACGACATGATCTGTAGAAAAACTATGAAAGTATATGAGCAATATGATTAGAAATCAGGATGGATCAAATTTGTTGACCATTGGCAAAAAAAAATCTTTCAAAATATTTAAGTTTTGAGGAAAAATATTTAAAACAAAACCACGATTGTGCTCATCCAAAACATTGCATTATTATAAGTACTAAACCACATAAATTTGTTATTGACAAAAATCAAAAACTTGAAAATAAATCTAAATTATTAGTTTAGCAGTTTAACTTTCAAAGACACATGAGCATTTGCTAGTTCAAACTCAGAAGATATCCTCTAATGGAAAGCTTATGGCCCAAAATAACAATTTTAGGGTTGAGATTTTAATAAATTTATGACAGCAGACAAGGAGGGATAGAACTGAGAAAAAGAAGCTGGAAATCGGAAGTTCGGAACCAGCTGGAGAGATCAATCCAACCCCAGTTTTATCTAAAAATCAAACCATGAGACTGAAATCAGATCACACATAATAGAAATACATATGTGTGAATCAATTAGGATCAACCAATTCTGCTTTTACAAATTTAGTAATTAATATTAAGTTGCGAAAGTTTCAAGGTGCACTAAGAGCACCAAGGTCGATTTTAGGATATGCTATGGGAGGTGAGCCAATTTATTAGATCAAGGCAAAAAATCTAATACTTGTTACAAGATAATTTTAACGGAATAAATATAATTTTTTTGTGCAATTATCAGTCACTAATATCTGATTGCCTCGAAGGCTCAAAGTTGAGTGTTATGACAATTATATATTGCAATAAAAAACATGTGGAAAATATGGAAGTTGTAGATAAAGCAAACAACAATAAGAAAGCAATGAAAAAAAAGAAAAGAAAGAAGATGAGGATAAGATAATGACATTTTAAAACCCATCACCCAATCTTTTCCTTCTCATTGAAGGAAAAAATTCTCCATTGTTCGAACTTTGTTTCTTCAAGAAACAAAAGTTCTAATCCTTTCGTCGATAAAACTTCTCTTGAACTACATAAATCCAAGGATTATAATTTCGTACCGTACCGGAGTTTCGATCTCAGCTCGGTATGATACGAGCGTACCAAGCGATATGCTTCGGCATACTGCTCGAGATATATATATATATATATATATATATATATATATATATAAAATAACAAAGTAAAAAAATAATAAAAAATGTGACATCACCTCGTTTCTTCTCCCTACACGGGGAAAAGAAACCAAGGAAAAGAATTGGTATATATATTATATATAAATATAAAGGTTAAAAAATATTAAAAAAGGGCGACATCGACTCATTTCTTCTCCCCACACAGGGAGAAGAAACCGAGTGTTCTCCTGGAAAAGCCTCAGCGACGTCGTCGAGGCTTCTTCTCCCCGCACGGATGAGGAGAAGTCGCCAACAATGTCGAGGCCTCGTCACTTCAGATGAGGAGGCGACATCTCATCTATAGCGTCTGACGAGGGAGAGCGATGACGGATCAGGATCATCGAGGGAGAGTGATGCTAGATCTTCGAGTTCTTCCTTTTCTTCTCCCTCTTCTTCCTTCTCCCTCGACTAATATTATCCGGTAGCAGGCAACGACGATCAAAATCAACCATTACCGACCAATTTCGAGCGGTAACGAGACGGAAACAGCCCCAATCGACGATACCGTTCGATAGTGGGCGGTCTGCATATCGATCTGCTAGCGGATCGGTACGTACTGCCCGGTATGGGCGGTATCATTCAAAATTAAAATTGTTGCATAGATCTCTTAAACAAAAGCCCATAAAATGCATTCCTAAGGCATGCCTGAGCAAGGCTTATGAGACATGTATAAGGTGGTGCTACCATACGCTTGCCTTCGGTAACACTAGGCTAATGTTAGTAGATACTAGCCAACTTCAACTGATGGACAACAGAGGTCTGTAACAAAAATCACCTGTAGACAAGAAATATGTGAAATATAATTCAGCCTAAACCTATCATAAAAACCATGACCATTATAAATAAGTCAAAAAATGACCCTTAATGTATCACATATGAGCCAAAGATAGAATCAGCAAGAACTCAAAAAAGGAACACAACATTTTGAAATCAAGTTTCTTCCATGAAAAACCCATCCCTCCTTTCCTCACCTCTCTAAATCAAGTCTAAGAATAATGTTATCAACTATTTAGGTGATCCCATTGAACAGCCCTGTCTAAGCTTTGGAAAAGCTCTTATTTTAGCTTTCCATTCTTCATTAGAGATAGATATATGACCTAAAGATCAAGAACATCAATACATATGGTGGTGTCGCTTTAACTATTAAGTTGGAGATTATAATTCTTCATTTGATTTCTAAAGATCAAAAACAAGAACTAAAGTTACTTCTGCTATCATTTTCTCCCAGGGAGAATGCCCTAACTCTGATATTATATAAATATCTTGGTTTCTAAAGATCAATTAGGCTAAGTAAAGCTACTCCTGCTTTGACTTTCTCCGAAATCGAAAATGCCCTAACCCATATATCTTATCATGGATAGTGGATAAAATATTTAACCCTGATGCATGCAGATCTCTATGGTTTGGAGCCTTGAATGGACGAATTCAAGCTTCAAAACGAGTTCAAGAACACATGTTTCTATCTTGAATATTGAGATTTGTTAAGAGATGTGTCTAGCATCAAAGGAGGCTGAGTCCAAGTGAAGAGCCCTGCTATTAATTTGATTACCAATGTTAGCAGCAAAAGCCTATTTATTCCTGGCAATCACTTGCCATGAAAATGGGGAACTGATATTCATCTAAGTTTCTACCTTTGACATACATTAGGGAAAATCACGTTAAGCAGAATCTTGCTCTTAGCATTTTTCTTTAAGATTCTTTGCGGGTACAGCGCTATGAGGCCATAATCTCCTGATTTAGAAAAAGGAGGGAGAAATCAGCATAGACCAATACTAAGTCACCAGCTATCTAACTCGTCTGGCTTTCATTTCAAGCTTCGATCTATATGGTTATCCGAATCGCTAGTACTAACGGCTAAACAAGACCAAAATCACTACAGTATCAAAGAAACATGACCTAGATTTGAGGGGCATATTGAAATCATTTGAGATCCTAACGCGCACACTCAAACAAGCAACTCGAAGCCAGATTGGAACAATGTCAAAGCATTCGCAAAGATGCAAAGAATCCAATCCACTACGCCAATCTCCAGATTGAAGGAGGTATGCGATATCAAAGCATTCGCGAGGACGCGAAGAATCCAATCCACAGCACCAATTGCAAAGCGAGACAGAAAGGAATCTTATCAACCAGAACAAGGATAAATGAACATCAAAGTCAAGGCTAACAAGAGGGGAAGAGAAGCGGCAAAGATGAACGTGCCGGAATCCGGGTTGGCGCGATCGAACTCGAGCTTGAAGTCGACGTTGGCGAATCGGAGGTGGCAGTAGACGGGAAGGCAAACGGGGCACGCGGTGGGGAGACCGAACCCGCCCTTCCTCGCCACCAGGACAACCTCCTGCTTCGCCTCCTCCTCCCTTTCGTCGGCCATCTCCATCTCGAAGAAGGTGGCGTACGATGTCCAAATGGCTGGGGTTTCTTCTGCGCCTCTTCGCTCTATTGGGAGGGTTTCCTCTTGTGGCCCGTTGCTGTTACTACGGCTGAGTTGTAGCGTTTAGGGTAGCTCGTTGGCGGTGTCAAATGTTTTCTGGGCACTAATTTAGATCTTTCTAGAAAGATATATATATATATATATCATGATCAATTAAATAATTGATATCATGATCAATTAAATAATTTTAATTGATATCATGATCAATTAAAGAATTTTAAGCATGAAAAAAATAGGATTTTAAAAAATATTTTGTATTTATATGTTATGTCAGCTTTTATATTTGTGAATGTATTGATGATTAATTAATTTTACATATACATCCTTTTGAAAATGGCATATTTTCCTCTTAAATTTCAATATTGTATCCTCCTGAAAATTTAGAATTTACCTATATAATTCTTAAGACGCTCTTCTTAGCGTCCATCCAACAAACTCAAAATTAATTATTATCTAACTATAATTATGTAAGTTAATTCTTATTTCTTTAATTAATTATTTAAACCGTTAACAGCCTGTGCTCTTCCTATTATCTCAAATCCAAAGCATATTAGAGGGAATTGTCGATACTTCTTGACTATTAAATGGCCTTGTAGCAGCAAAACCAGGGTGGCGGAGTGAGATTTCTGGATGTTAGTAGTTGCTTTAAGAGGAGAATTAGGATATGTTGTTTGCATAAGGAGCTCTTCATTTCGAGTATTGTTCATATATGAAAGGCATAAGCATTAAAAATTCTAATCTTCTTATTCAAAATAAATTTAATATTACAAATTAAAATTAAATAATCAAAGATCGAATAGTAAATGTATCTAATACCTAATATGCAAGAAGCAACATCACATATCTACAATATAAATTAGACTTCTACTTCTACTCTCTTTCTACCATTCATAAGGTCATCGATAAAATATAAAATAAATAAAGATTAAGAATAAATGTATAATCTCAATTGTGTTATATTTTATCTTTGGAAGGTCTTATGCGATAATTAGAAGAGTCACTCCTATTAATATATCTTCTAAGGAATTCTTTTACACATGGTTATGAATTTTAAAATAAGTTAATAAGTACATAAAGTATAAAAATACTTTATTAAGTCCAAATACTAATATGAGTTATAGTGATTTTATATTATTAATATCATGCTTCCTTCTATATATCATAACATGTTAATCTTTTTTATATAATCTATAATAGCCCATGTAATTTATTTTATCAAAAGAATCCTATTATCATATTCAACTATACTATACATATATATAAATATAAACATAATAATAGAAATAAATAATTTTAATTAAAAAATTAATAATAATATCCACCATTACCATATCCCTTATGAGTTTCTCACATATCTCATTCTGAAAACATATTTTTTAAACACTTTAAGTTGTAAGACCTTAATAAATGAATTATCAATCATCAAAGGTGCTTAGGTTCTTAATTAATATTTATTATTTTTAATTTTTTTTCTAACCATCGACTATTTTATCTCAATGTGATTAAACCTATTAAAATACTTATTTTTTTAGAAAAAATTATTATGATATTATCATAAAATATCTTGCTTGACAATCTAAGTCAACCACATAAAATCTTTGAGATTTTTATAGTCATACGGTTTGACATAGATTCAATTTCTATTGTTGATAAGTGATTACTTTATATTTTTCTAAGAAATTCTCTATAAATATAAATCATAAAGTAGATTTTTGATCACGTAATTTGTAAAATCTGTATGCTGATCTGATCTCTTGTATATGAACATATAATCTTTCATCTCCTATAAATAATTTATTATTTTTTTATTATAATTTTGAATTGGCATCTACCCAACATTCCAAATATCCAGCATTTTTATTCACTACTAGATGACTCACATGTAGTCAAGCTGACCACAAAAGCAAATGTTCTAAGAAGGCCACGTAGAAAAATCACACTAGTAGCAAGGCCTTGGTGACAGTCTTCTATTTCACGCTTTGGGACGGTACCATTCAATTTAGTATTCACAGAATTTTATAGAATAATGTGAACCAATTTCTGCATGTTCTCGGTTTGATCGTAAGGTCAAATTGTTACAAAACTAAATGAACAATTTGACCTTACGTCAAACCATTAGGAGAACAAGTTGTGTGCTTGAATATAAAGCCGAAGAGAGATTTATGACCTGAAATCTTGATATTCTTGTCTAAGGGCCGCAAGTTCCAACATCAACGATGGGATTTGCTGGACATTACCATGGCTCCTCTGCAAATCCTCAGTCAGCTGTTGTACTCTGGAAATTAGCTCCTGTCTTGCTGCTACCAAGCTCTGAGCTTCTGGACGAGCCTGCTGCAAATCTACATTAACAGGTTCAGAAGCTTTCAAGTCAGAGTCCATCTTTGAAATATTATCCAAGAGCATTCTTACTTGTTGCTCTTGATCAGCTCTAATGGCACCCATGTCAGTCTGCAATCTCTGCAACTCCTGTTGGGCAGCAGATAATTCCTTCCTCGTAGAATAATGGGTAGCTGCAAAACTTTCGTTCTCTATTGCAAGTCTTTGCATTTCCACATGTTGTGCAGCAAGCTTCTGCTCCATAATTTCTGGAGGTGGCAACTTATCGAAAGGAAAAACACCCGGCGGGAGGAGAATGCCTAGACCAAATGGATCTGGTTGCAGAAAGCCAGGACCAGGAAGAGGCCGTTGCAGATGCAGAGGAGGTATACAGCTTTTGCTTCCCATGATGATTGGCACAATATCTCCTTTTACAATATGATAAACCTTGTGAAGCGAGGTACATAATTCAATCAATGTAACATGAAACATAAATAAAATCACACTACTGTTCCAAACATAATGATCATAAGTATAGAAAAAATTGAAAAAGAACATATTCACTAAAAAGTTTATAAATACTTTACACCCAATAATTGGTACAAGTACATGTGGAGATCCATTTAATGAAGAAGGTAGACCCAATCTTAGAACAAAAGTAAAAAATTACGATCTTTAAGCATCATATGATATGCTATGAATATAGTACTCCTTTCCCAAGTAGAACTGAAAATTCTCATATTGTACATTTCACAATATCCAAGTTTTATTAGCACCGTAAAGTATTGATGTTCTAGGATCATCACTAATAAGAAAAGGATAAACTGCACCGATCAGTTTGAAAAAAAAATCAAATAAAAAGAGTATGGCTGTGACTGGATTCATTTATGAAGAGGTTGTTATAATTTGGATGATACCTAAAAAGGCAGCCAAACGCAAATGTCTCTTGTCAATACCGGCTGAAAAGAGTCAATATACATCGACTTACCTCTGCAAGCAGGATGAATGTTTTTGTTACTCAAACTTTGGCTATTTAGATCGCAGAGGAACAACCTGACTCTAATACTAGAGTTCACCCTCGAATTTGGACAAGATCTAGTTCCATAGATAAAGAAAACAAACACTTGAGAAAGAAACAAGATGTTACGATGTAGTATTTATTTGATGCAAGGAAAATAATTATTATAATTTATAACTATGATAGCATTCCCTTCACAACTTATGCAGAATGATAATAGATACCACGAGTGTAGAACAAATAGCAAGAAAATTCATCTGAGTCATTTTGCCTTTTCAAATCATCTAGCACATTTAGTATGCATGACAACTATGCAAATTCTCTGATGAATAATATGAATGCATAGGTGGAAAATGGGATCCAGATTTAGATGTGCTAAGCAGCATCTAATAGCTTCACAAGAAAGAGAACAGCCTGGTGCTAGATAAGGAATTATGCCATGACGCAGCTATCCGCAATGACCATTAGCATAGATGCAGTCATTGTTTGTCCAACTAGGACTTGCACAAGCAATGGCAAAGAAGATGTAGTTACAATTCCATTTATTCAAAATCTGTTTGGTGTAACATGCATTTGAACATGCCCCTTATCTAATATCAACCACAGAAACACTTGCTGTCATGGACCATCATGTGGACAACTAAGTTTTGAGCAGCAAAACTTTTGACAGATTGGTAGAATCTTGAAATGATTCGACCAAAATTTTATCGATTCCGATGGAAAACCAAGTTGAAAAGCTATATACTCTCAAAATTGGGACAAATTCGCCTGTTTACAATGTTTTAAGATTCCAGGATTTAGGCCTAAGGTTTTATCGTGATCTGGAAGCCCATCGTAGCAGTTGCAACCTAAAGATGACGAGGAGGTGGCGGTGGTAGTGGAGCAGATTCTTTTTCCAGATTTTCACCATATTTCTTCTTGAATTCATGTCAGACAACACATAATCGATCAATAATTAAGGGTTAACCAGTGCTTGTTGTGGGTTAATCTACCGAAATACTTGCGGTAGATTGAAAACGATGTTTCTTCGAGAGCCGATAAATCCACATCAACTGTCACACAAACAGGAGGAGCTTTAGGACAGATTAGGGAATAAGCACCTCAGCAAAGAGTGATCATCCAAATTACAAGGAGATTGGCGCTCGTAAAAAAATAAAGCGAACACAAGCAGGAGGGATGCGTCAACAGAACTCAAACCCCAGCGATCGAGATCGATACAAAACAAGCAAGCAATCGGAGGAAACAAAAGAGCGAAGAAACTTACTATGATCCAGATATGGAGGCGTTAGGGTCCGTCGGAGAAGGCAGCGAGAGAGAGGAATAGGGTTCGGTAGACCAGCCGACTCAGGCGGTCACATCGTGAGAACGATCTCCGGACTCCCACAGCCGAAACTTGGGGCTCAGATCCGCAATCCAGTTTCGAGATTGACGGTGGAGATGTAATTGCAGGAGGGGGTTGGCGCCAACGTTTTCCATACGCACCAACTTGCCTCTTGTGGGCCCAAGACTAAGCCCATGGGCCATGATGGGCCTTACCATTTGTAACAAAGACATAAATATTTGCAACGAGTTCTCTATAACGGTTTCCATGCGAATCGTGTGTCTTACTGTACTAAAATGCTTTAAATGGATATGGCTGTCGTCGGCCCGTCCAACTCCGACGAGCGTTGTGCATCCCACCTGGCGCGGAAGTGACACGGGGCTGTCCCGCCGTCCATGCGCCTCGGGTCCGAGCAAGAGGCCGCGGACTCCTTGCTCCTGCTATCGGGCGCGGGGATAGCGCAACAGAGGAAGTACATCTGCAACGGGTGCAAGCAAGAGTTCGACACCCCGCAGGCACTCGAAGGGGCGGCTCCAAGAGGAAAGCACAACGGACAGGGAGACGCAACGGGGAGACGTCTTGGACCGGGGAACAGGCGGACAAGGAGGAGGGAGAAGAAGGTGCCGCGGAGGCACTTCGAGCAGTAAGAGGAGGCGGCGGGAGCGTCCGGTGGATTTGAACTTACCACCTGTGTCATCGCCCGACACCGGCAGCGCGAGCTCGTCTCCTGCTGAAACAGTACTCCTTTGTAATAGATAGATATGTTACGAACGATGCTTTGTGAATTGCACGACTTGGGAGCATTAATGGATGCATGCATGTCCACATTAAGTCGCTTATCCATCTGCCGATGCACGTATTGGGAGCATTAAAGGATGCTTGTGAACGCATCAAATCGTATCTATTAGTTGCTTCCCCATCCATCTCCCTCGACCGTCGCCACTCCCTTTCTTCTAAGTGGGAGGATCGGATTGCGAGAGAGAGAAAGAGAGAGACGACGAAGGGACGTCGGCCGAGTTTGTGGCATGGTTGGCATCTGGAGATGCGTGTGTGGGGGAGGGGACAGATCTTTGTTACCCTGTCTTCTTCCTTCGCTGCAATGCCAATAATATTTTGTGTTCTTCATGCGTGTGTGTGGTGTTCAGACTGCTTTTACTGACTCCCTCAACCAAAGCCACCCCCTGTTTCGTCACCACGATCGCATTCGAAGCACCGCCGGAGAAGGCGTCGGCAAGATTGCAGAGTTCGCACCAGCAGAACGAATGGGGACGAGAGAAGGAACTCGAAAGCTGTGTTGCTTTGCAGGATGGGTGGTGCACTCGCACGGTGTCTTCGTACGCGTGTGGTTTACTGCGCGCAATTGTATTGGAAACTCTCACACGTGCACATCCAACGCTCGAAACGCTCCCAATTCACCACGCGATCGATGGCGAGGGGACATCACCTCTTTTGGCCTTTTTTATTTTCTTCATTATTCACCCTTATTTCGTAATTACCAAAAACAAAATCCCGAATGTTCAATAATGATTAAAAAAGGTAAAAATAATAGCATAAAATACAATTTAATTTAAAGAAGTTGGAGTCCAATGACCAAAATATCCAAAAGTTTTCACCGGACTCCCACAGCAGAAACTTGGGGCTCAGATCCGCGATCCAGTTTAGAGATTGACGGTGGAGATGTAATTGCAGGAATGGAAAATACGCACCAAGTCGCCCCTATGTGGGCCCAATACGAAGCCCATGGGCCATTGTGGGCCTCCATGACCCAAAAATGTTATTTAATTATTTCTATATCTTTAAATATTAGTACAATAGAAACTCATTTAAGAGTTTAAAAACCAAATATTACAAAAAATTGACTCTTTACCATTAATATTAGATGGTCACAAATCATACATATGTATAAAAGGACTAGAAATCTAAAAGTCAATGTTCTGAAAGCAGCAAGTAATTGCAACTCTTTAACATTTGTAACAAAGACATAAATATAAACCACAAGGCAAACGGGTTCAAACATTTGTAAGGAGTTCTCTATGACGCCTATGGTTTCGATTCGAACTGTTTTGTCTTATTGTATGCAAGATGCTTTAAATGAATATAACTTGGCCATCGGCCCGTCCAACCCCGATGAGCGCTGCGCATGCCCACCGTTCTGGTGGCGCAGGCGGTGATGACGATGGCAACGACGCTTAGTCTGAAAGCAGGTGGGGAGGCCGAACCCACCCTTCGTCACCACCAGAACGACTTCCGGTTTCGTCTCCTCCACCCTCTTTGCTCTCTTGTGTGGGTTTTGCTCTTATACACCTGTGACCGTTACTATTCGTCATATCTACGACTGAGTTGTGGCGTGTCGAGGGCAACTTGGTGGCGGTGTCAAATGTTTTCTGGGTACTAATTTAGATATTTCTAGAAAGAAAAATAAAAAAATATTTATTTGATATTTTTTTATAATTGGTGGTCTTAATTTTAATTCATTGAGCTTTATATGGTGGATTTCCAGAAATTTTCAAACGAGGATCGCAGTCTAAATAAAAAATTGGTTTGCTGCAGATAATAATATTATGATGAAAAATAGATAAGGATTTCAAAAATATATTTTTTTAATTTATATGTTGTGTCAGTTTTTATATTTGTGAATATATTGCTGATATATAGGTTATATATATATATATATATATATATATATATATATATATATATATATATATATATATATATATATATATATATATATATATATATATATACTTCAAAAGTTCGAAAATAGCATATTTACCTCTTAAATTTCAACATTGTAACCTCCTGAAAATTTAGAACTTTACCTATATAATTAATTCTTAAGACGCACTTCTTAGCATCCATCCAATAAAGTCAAATTAATTATTATCTAATTATTATTATGCAAATTACTTGTTATTATAATAATTATTATGCAACTTACCTATGTACTTGTATATGCAATTTGGTAGACACAGACGATTTTGGAGTCCTCTTTAAATACTTTTCTTATCAATTATATTTTGTCCAATGCCATCACAGCCATTTATACATGAATCTGATGGCCGAGTCAAGCTAAAACAACGTCCAACTCGGTAGCCACTATTGGTCAAACCACCCGTTGACTCGCCCTGATTCTCGCCCAATCCCACCGTCGGCCACATTCGTGTCTGGCTTCTTCCTCCGTCCCGGTTCTAATTACTCCCTCTCTGCCGCCACCGACGCGAACATCTGTTACATCTCCATCCCGTTCATCGCCGTTGACGGAACGGCTGGGGGATGGAGGCCGGCCTCAAGGGTTAGCGGGCGAGCACCGCTGGGCCTGGAACCAGGCCCCGAGGCAAGAAGCCAGTCCTGCAGCTCCGCCTAGAGTGCGGCAGTGGAAGGCGAGAACAGGTGGAACTTGGCCCCCTCAATCGTGCGCTTCTGTAACCGGTGGCACTCCGCTAAGGTCCTCCCACATCCTTGCTTACCTGCGCCAACGCGAGACAAAATAGTAAGTGAGAGGTAATCTCTTATTGCTTGCAGAACAATGAGCTTTTAGATTTGGCCTTTTTTTCTCCTTTACAAGACTGATCTCAGAATGATCACCTCTTCAATTTCAACATATAAATATCTGAATCAAGTGTTTCAAACAGATCATCAATACTTTGAAGAAAGAAACAGAGCATCAATTTAAAGGAAAGAATTAAAATGAGGATTTAGATTTCTTTTCCTCGACAGAAACACTATATGCAATTAAACAAAGAGATTACAGGAAATTAAAGAGATTCCAGAAGTAAGTCTTCACAAGCATCAGAAATCAAACAGATCATCAATACTTTGAAGAAAGAAACAGATCATCAATTTAAAGGAAAGAATTAAAATGAGGATTTAGATTTCTTTTCCTCGACAGAAACACTATATGCAATTAAACAAAGAGATTACAGGAAATTAAAGAGATTCCAGAAGTAAGTCTTCACAAGCATCAGAAATCAAACAGATCATCAATACTTTGAAGAAAGAAACAGGTCATCAATTTAAAGGAAAGAATTAAAATGAGGATTTAGATTTCTTTTCCTCGACAGAAACACTATATGCAATTAAACAAAGAGATTACAGGAAATTAAAGAGATTCCAGAAGTAAGTCTTCACAAGCATCAGAAATCAAATGTGTGCATGCTTCAGAGGATGAGGACTCACCTACATACAATAAACATTAAACCACCCAAATCTGCTTACTGGGTACATTATTAACCTCGCAAATAATGTGGTGTAATCAATATAAAAAAAACATGGCAAAAAAGATCCTTAATATGATATCGAACATAACCAATCTTTTTGTAAGTTCTGGAATACATTTTGCAGCTGATGTTTGCTTGTAATAACCATTCTTGCCTTTGTGATCAACTTAAATCTGTACATATTTATTGGCTTGGCTTCTACCTATTGAACATTTGTCGAGAATATTATTTAGACAAACCATTCACGTTAGAAATATAATTCAGAAATATGATTACCCTGGTACAGAAGAGTATTAGAACTTCCGAATTATTTCCAACCCATCAGACTTCACTTGTTCTCAGTTGCTTAAATCCCTCCAAAGTAAAAGAAGGGTTTGAGCCAAAATTTTCTACATCTGCATCACATTTTCTTCGTAAAATATCACATTATCAAGTAAGAAGCAAACCTGAGGCTTGGTCTTCTTCAAAGGAGGGAGAGGCCAGTGAATTCGAGGAACTCTAGCAGTAGTCCAATACCAAGAGATAGGAATGGAAATCATACAGCTTGGTAGAAAACAAGACAGTTATGGAACAAAGGGAAAGGAGAATAAGTATACCCAAAGATGAAGTAGCTTGACATGCATAGAGATCGAACTTCTCATGATCTGATGGAACGGTTTGGACCAACCTGCTTGTATCAAAAGCCATATACTTTCCATTAAACCTGTGAGGCTGGACCGTAAAACATTTCAACATTACCAGTAAAACATTTCAACATTACCAGCCACAGCATCCCTTCTAATCCTGTGCAACAACAAAAAAGTGCCAAAAGGAGAAGGACGATAAACTAAGATTTGATTGTGACCTCCGAGAGAGTACTGCCACTGTTATGGGGTTCTAAGGATACTCGACGCTTTGGACTATAACTAATGGGACAAACATGCCAATGGAATTTTGCAGAGCCGGTGGAATGTGAGATTTTGGTTATGCACAGAAAGGAGAGGGGAGATAAAAAGATTTGGCATTGTCCTTTAATCCTTAAATTAAAGTTCTTCCTTAATGCTCAAAACGTTTGACTCCCTCAAAATGCCCTCAAAACAAGCACAAGATTTGGCCAGCCATTCTCCTCCTGCAGAGATAAATCCAGATTAGTTGATCAAACAATCAGACCAACCAAAACAAGTTCATACCCACTCTCTTGAAAATATCAAATGAATAAAGTTTTTTACATACGCAAGCCACAGAAATTGAATAAAAAGAATTAAGAGGTAATTGAAACAAAAATTGGATATTAAAAGATGGGTAAATTGGCATTGGAAAGAATTAAATATTCTAATTACTACAATAACGACAATATGATAATTTGGAATTATGTAAGAACGAGTCATGTTATATGGTTGGACATTGTTCATGGACTCCTACATGTTGCTTCAACCATAACGCTAGCTGACTCATAGACTTTACGGGTATAGTGGAGGAGTTAGAGATTTATGAAGGGTATGTACGAGAAGAGTACAGTGCATAAATTTGCTTGTTCATGCTATAGAATATGGTAAAATGTTGACTCGCCTATGAGTAAATTCTGGCATTTTAAAGATGCCATATCACTAGCACTGACTGAATAAACTGCAAAAAGTCCCAAACCACAAATAGTTTGTTGCTATAATCCAAAATGGACTAGTTAGAAGCCAACAGTTCCAATCAATAGTGCAGGCTAGCCATATCGCCTACTACTTTTTGTGGACATAATCATTATCCCAGTGATAAAAGGTATCTTCTCAACAATTTTTTTATTATGAATACCATAAAAAATAAATGCATTACATTGTACTTAATTACTGAGAAGAGCAGGTGATGTTGATCTACAAGTCAACATTTTCTTTAAAGACATATTCTTGATTGAGTATAAACAAAAGAAGTTGAGCAACTTAACTGCAAGAGAAGGGCCAGCCCATCATCGCACTAACTAGAGAAGAACCACACCCGCACGAGGTACAACTTGAGTGGCCGACAGGCCCAATGGCTGAGCTGCACACCAGAAAGCCCAGTAATTTAAACTATCATATCCTCTGCACTTCCATGCAAAGATTTTTGTCGATGCACCAAAAAAGCTTCTTTCACCGAAGAATAAAGAAATAACAAGTAATATATGCTGTCATGCACGTATAATAAAGAAATAGTACGGAACCAACTTGGAAATAGAACACAGTAATAATATATGCTGCCATGTGAAGGACCTGACTACGTCAGTGACCAGAGCAATTCAATGAACAGGAACCATTGACAGTGAACCCGACCAAAGTTACGGATATGATCTACTGTTTCCCTCTTTTGCAGGTGTTGTCCTATTTGTAATGATTTAGGCTGGTGGCCACACTGGCGGATGATTAGCCTTCTCTGAGAAGTAACTTGCAGGATGATTCCGAAACCAAGAGGTCTTCAGCGCTTGTATGGAATATCAAATTCACAAATTAATCTTCAGAATTGGGGCCAAAAAGATGCATAACTCTGCGACTCTGACATTTTATAAACATCCATCATCGAGATAACCATTCATGAATTAACCTGAGTAGTATTTTTTTTTTTCTTGAAATAAAAAATATTGCATTTTAAAAAAATCGAGATCTAAGATATAAGGGACACAACTATTCCATTTTTCAATATATATAATATATATACATTTTAGCTGACAGATGCATTATAAAATGCTGGACTCCTTGTCCTCTAATCTTACTGGAAGAAAACACCAAAAAGGGGGCAAGCTCGAAAAGAAATGGAGTTAAAGAATAAGGCAAGTGGGAGGTTAAAGAGTCGTCTCAGAGATTGAGACTTCTGGCCCTAACCTTTATATTTGATAGAATCTGATTCCTCGACAAGCAATAAAAAGGGTTTATCAATTCTATATTGGACGAACCTAAATAGCCTGTGGGAAAGGACTGTGTCCCACGAGATCTAACGAAAAAAGATGCTCAAATTCGTGGAAATAAATTACGTATTTCCAATGACCCTCTTTAATGTCAAAGGGGTATTCAGCCTCCCACTTGTCCAAGTGGACCAAGTGGATGACACCCTTCAGTCGCAACCTGACAAGAAAAATGCCCATCCAAATAACATATTCACTGACGAAACAAATGGAAGACTAAATACTACAGATGAGCCATGACAGATCTCCAATTTATTCAAAATCTTATTGATCAAGAATTCTACAAGAATTTCCTGACCAGATCAATCCTACAATTGGCCTTCCAATCATGAACTGATCACTGTCACCTCCCGCCTTATTATCAAGTATATATTACCTTTCCAAGGAATGAAGGAATTAACTACGATGTCCTGAGATGTCCTAAAATGACCCAATAATAAAACTCCTATAATAGTTTATTGTGAATTCTTATATGACTGGAAGCAAAAAAGGATATCAAACTCATTGATGGTAGGTTGTGGTAGAAGCATCTACAGAAAGGACCTGGCAGCAATGGCACTTACATCAGATGTTTTCTCAATGACAACTAAGGAAGCCTATGAGATTTAAGGCAACTAAACCAATCAATGCATAAAATCTGGAGAAAATAGTACAGAAAAGGGAGTGAAACACTCTTTCAAATTATGCAAGCTATGAAATTTGACAGAGTCAATAAGAAGCGGATCTTATGACTCATCCTTGAAATCACGAGACACACATGAGCCCTCTCCATATCTCAGTGTGGCCTCCACCCATGATTCTATTCCCATGACAGCCTACCAAACATCGCAAGAAGAAAACCGCCCCCACAGACCACCTTCACAGCCTTCTTATAAGGCCTAAAATCCCATGAGTAATGGAGATTGGACCACTTGTCCATTTTGAGACCTCAGCAAGTCAGCATAATACCAAAATTGGAATATCTCCTAATAGGCAGCGCGTATCACATACTTTGGGGAATTCCTCTCCGTATCACCCCATTGGCTATCCACAGGAACCAGAAGGATCAGGCACATTCCATGAATTACCAACACACTACCCTGGCCTATATATACCAACTCTTTCATCTGTCCAGAACACGTAGTAGAAGTTGCAAGATGGAATGCTATGGAGAGGAAAGGGTTGCGTACCTGCTATGGAGAGGAAAGGGCTGCATACCTGCTAGAGGGGAATAAGGGAATGAAGATGCTTGCTGAGGGCTTTGCATGAAGAGGCAGAGAGTGGAATGCAGCCAAGGATGACTTGCCGGCATTGCCTTGTAACAAAATCTCCTTGTTTGCGAGTTGCTGGCAAGTTTGTCCTTGGCTACCTTTGGCTCTCTTCTTCTCATGTGAAGCTCTTGCATGATTCAAGCAACGCATTAGCTATCACCGACTACAGATGCTACAATTGCTGAAGCCCTAATAAACAACTAGCATTGCCTGCTTGCCACTGGTAAGTGCCTGAAAATTTAGAGTTCAAAACTGTATTGAAGAATGCCATGTTGTCTATTATCTCTACTTTGTATGGGATGGCCATGACTCATGAGGCATGATTATATGAGGAAACTGGCAAGACAATAAAAGAGAAAACAGCAATCTAGATCATGTGAAGTTATAGATATACATGTGATTTAAGGCAAACTTGTCAGAGCTAAAGGAGATTAAAAAACAATGGGAAAAAAGTTAGCAGTTCTACCTGAGAAAGTTGCACTACCCAATTTGCAATGGGGATTTTGCTCCAAAAGACTATAAAACTGAATGGGTGAAAGAAGGGAGCAAAGACAAGCTTCAATGCAATTCATTTATCAAATATTGTTGAAATATTCAATATCTTGGCTCATAAGTTCTGTTCTATTGGGCATTTCATATATCATGATTTCTAACAGCTCATAATTGTCTGTGCACCAGTTTAAAACTTGAGGAACAGATGATGCATATAAATTCTGGGTCTTATGCAAGAGATATTGTATGTTGTATTTGTTCAGTTATTTGGTTACAGATTTCTGTTGGATTTTATGTTTTACAAGGGGTTCAAACTCAATTCATTCATAGATTTTTAACTTTTGTTGGGACACAAATTTAAGCAGTATTAATTGAAAGTACAAAGCATCTTCAAGAAACTATTCTATTTTCTATTTTTGGTGTGGTTAATATCTCATGATATTAGTGTGTAGCTGTGGCACATATGGCAAGGATTTGTACTTGCCATGATATATGGCAAGGATTTGTACTATAAAGTATAAACATCATATGAACACACTGGAAACAGCTAAATGCCTACTAGATCTGATTTAAAAAACATTTCCCAGCAAATGGTTGAAACTAAAAGCCAAGACCACAAAGTTTCTCTGACCTCTCTGAACTCTTGAGTCTATGCTAGCAATCCAATGTCATGATACCTGCATTCCTGTTGCCAAAAATTACATGACCATCATGATGCAATTTGTTTTGATGGACCATTTTCTCTGCAAAAAAAAATTCATTGGTCAATCTAGGAATTATTCTGTGTCAAACAATAATTTTTAGGTCATCATTTTGTACCTAAGAATAAATATACAAGTGAAATATACTTAATTCATTGGACAAGAACAAGGTTTTGAACTTCATCTATTTGATCAAGGTTTTTGAGTTGAATTCTTCCCATGCATTAACAAACTGATCCTTCACAACAAAGTTCTGCACACAGAACCCAGAATAAATCTCCAAGTCCCCATCAGTTGCATAACAAAAAACACTTTCGCTGCTGAAAACTGATTGTTGTTCTGGGTTCATTGAATGAAGCTTTTACATACTGATAATAAGATATAAAAGAGAAAAATGAAACTTAAATGAGTAACAAATAAGAATGTTTATGAACTTGCTAAAAGTGCTGGCATAAAATCTCAAAGATACTTTTAAAAATTCTCATCTTTGAAGTATTTTACTACAGTGGTCACATGATGAGTAAGATGACATGCACGTTCCAAAAGCCTACAAAAATACAGGGCAACCAAATAAATGAAGCTTTAAATATATAAATCAATTTGATATTTGCAAGCACTAATTATGGTTTTGGCAGAATCCGATCTCATTCCAGGAATAAAGCGGTCTGGAAAAGCAGCATCCTTCGATTTGAGCAAAAATGTGAATATCTTCTTTTTCAAAGAAAGGTAATAGCACCAGATTCAATGCCACCGAACTATTGGGTCCTAATATCTGGCAAATATTGATCAATCCAAAATTACCAGTGGTCAATTGTTTAACAACAAGGAGACAAGAGAAATGCTTTTCAAGAATAGTTTGGAGTATATATTTAAAAGAAGTAATAAAAAAAGCAATCTTATTTCTGCAAATGAAAAATACTTTCAGTTGGAAATTCTGCAATGATGTTCAGGATGGATATAGAAATATGTCATTGCAAATAAGATTCTAAAACAACTATTCTTGATGTGAATTATTAGATCGTTTGACATTATAGAAATGACATTTTTTTCATTAAAAACATAATTAAACATTGACCAAAATAAAATAGTTTAATATTCATCATTATCAGTCATTGTCATCATCATCATCATCCAAGCCTTTTCCAATCAACAGAGCTTAGTTGCTTTACCATATTATGATTATATTCTTTATGTACTGGTGTTCTGCAAATTTGATGCCACTAGATAGATTTCATGTAAAACCCATCCTCATTGTTATCTTTTTATCAAATATCATTAACTGGATCCACACAGCTTAAAAATAAACATCTAAAGAAGATGTCCTCAGCCTTTAGCCCTTTACATATGAAGATTTATCTACCTTTTGCTTATTGCCTTTAAAGTAGTAATCAAGCATCCTATACCTACCTTTTGCTTATTGCCAAAATCTCAAAATTCAAACACAGAAGAAAAACTTCCTAATAGTCAGCATTAATGAGAATTATCAAGCAACAGTATCAAACTATCCTTTATTCTTCTTTTAGTGTATATGACTACATATGTTGAAGATCCAAAGAGACTAGCACTTCTCACAAATGGCCCCCATGGCCAACTCACATACCAAAAGATACATGAGAAAGATTAATTCTTATGTAGGAAAACTGTTACATGATCAATATTTGAAGAAAGAATAGCAAAAGAAGGGAATCAAACAACTTCTTGCTGTCTTCCAACCGTGGATGCTGCTGAATGCTTTTAGTCTAATCTCCTTCGTGCGAACACATACAAATCTATGAAAAATTTAGCATGAACAAACACTACCAAGCCTCCGATATGCTTCAAAAACACTTATCAACTAACATTTTATAGGCTCACTCACTACAGAAATATGAGAAGCCATTGATAGTAGCATAGCGACTAGATTCAATCTAAAGGGGAGGTGGACATAAAGCATCAGACGAGCAAAGGCATAGTCAGACATGAACCAGACAGCTTCAATAGGCCATGAATAGGCTGCAACTGCTAGCAATAAATTGTTGTGGCCTCAGAAGGTTCAGAATGAAATCTAATGATCGTAATAATTAAGTGGTGTAGGAATTTGTCTCTGTGTATTAACTCATGAAAAACTTTTGATGGGTAGACACAGTTGAACTTCCAATATGATTCAAGAACACCTATCAGCGAAAATTTTAGACTTACTACAGAAAGATGAGAATTCATAACAGTAATTATGCTTCTGATGATAGTAGTGTAGCTTCTAGATTCAATCCAAAGGAGTGGTAGCCATAAAGCACATAAATGAGCAAAGGACATACCCAGGCATAGACCAGACAGCTTCAATAGGCTAAGAATAGGCTGCAACTACCAGCACCAGAAGGTTCAAAATGAAATCAAACAATCATATTGATTAAGTGGTGAGTGGTGGTCTCTGTGTACTAACTTTCATAGAACAATGCATCATGGCCATGAGTACATTTTACAGAATTGATTGAATGCCAAGTGGTAATCAGTTCAATTGTTGTTGAACTTGACATATTAATTGCAATGTGCATTTAATATCATGCTGACAGAGGATAGAAAAATTTGTAGCTGAACACCCACCAGATCAAAAATTGTTTGGAGCTCATCAGACCTTAGAACATAAGAGAATCATGTTAAATTATAAGAAAGGTGCAACACTAGGAATATGAACCTCACCATTTTTGACAAAGATGCATTCAAACAAAGTCATATCTCCTATGGATTCGATGAAACAATTTAATGTGATAGCTTTGCCACATTCTCTGCTAAATATTCTATTTGTACACTGTATGGTAAAAATTCTTGTAGAAACTGAGTCAACATTTACTAAACCAGATGCTCCCTTGCAACCACCTCCCTTTTGTTGTATTCGGGAAGATGCTTTATGAAATCTCCTTTTTAAGTCCATCAAATCCTCCTTATCAAGGAAGGGTCATGAGCGATAGTTGGTGTAGACTAAGCAAGTAGCATATGAGACCATCTTATAATGCCATCTCAAATTATTTTTCTTTTATAGAAAATTTAATGCAGCAGAAAAAAAAAGGATGTTGCCCAAGAAAATACTCTCTTTTTGGGATTTTCCCGGATGATGCCCCTTTTTATAATTCTTAAATGGTCACCCCCTATTTTAAAAAATCGCAAAAATACCTCCCAAAAGCTGTCATGTATTTTTCCTCCGAAATCCAAAAAGTTTTCCCGCCAACTATTCACAGTGTTTTGTGGATTGGTTTTTATCCACAAAAACACTGTATAGTGCTTTAAAAACATTGTATAGTGTTTTGTTTTAAAAACACTATACAATGTTAAAGTTTTCCCATCAACTGTTCACAGTGTTTTGTGGATTGGTATTTATCCATAAAAATACTGTATAGTGTTTTGTTTTAAAAACAATATACAGTGTTTTTGAAACATTATACAATGTTTTGTCGATAAAAACTAACCCACAAAACACTGTAAACCGTTGGTGGAAATTTTTTTTGGATTTGGACGGAAAAAATGATAGCTTTTTGAGGGGCTTTTTTGGAACATTAGAAATAGGGGGTGACTGTTTGAAAATTATGAAAAGGGGGATACCATCAGGGAAAACCCCCAAAAGAGGGTATTTTCCCAGGCAATTGTCCAAAAATATAATGATAGAATTTACCAACTGTATATACGAACAATTTCACCAACAATTCCAAGAGATGTCAGTCTGGGCCTTACACAAAGATGAAATAGTAAAATGCAACTAAGGATGTCTTGCCAGCACCAACCCAAGAGAAGACAATGGAGCACAGGCAGTTACCAAATTGTCCTTAGCTACATTTATCTCTCATCTTCCCATACAAGACTTAACAAAGGCACTGGTGACGTTTATAAAATTATCTCACAGCTGGGAAACTGACTTAAGGTGATTTCAATAATAGCACACATCTAAGTGCAAATTGCAAGTCATCCTCAATGTCAAAAGCAAGGCATGAATTTGTCAAGTCATTTGCATTTCTAAAAGTGCATATGCCTAAACTAATTTATTGTTATACTTGTTTAGAGTGAAAATGGAGATGGCAGACATCACCTGTGTCTGGTTACATAAAATTTATATAGACCATAGAGCAAATAATTAAAAGTACTACAGGATTATTGAACAGAGTACCACTGGCTATCAACTTTTGAATTGCTGTCAAATTTTAATCACCATCTCATATAACCTTACTAGAGAAAATGATTGTATTTTTACAGTAGCTATAACCACACTATGTTTTCTCGTTAGCTGAGAGACTAGCAGAACAAGATCACAGTACAGGAACCAACAATCATTTAGCTGTAAGTGACAAAACAAGAGTAAGAGATAATAAAGGAAAGAAAGGAGGAGTTGCATCTTAGTCATTAAAAACGTAGAGATTCGTATTAATGTAAGAATGAACATCTTTATCCTATTCTGGTCTTTGTTGTTTTATATTAATTGCTTAGTTCTCCAAATATGATACAGTCTGTTTGTACAAATAAGAGTAAAATATTCATAGTTTACCACCAATATGTGAATTCTTGAACACATATCAAACTTATTGATTGCTTCATAAAATCAGACTGAAAGTCCTACTTGATATTTGATAATGTACTTCAAAGGCACTAATCAACAATAAAGGGAACTTAAAATTACGGAAGTACAAACCAAAGAATTGGTCCCATGTTTACAAACTTCTTGTTAGTAAACAGTACAAGAAAAGATCATGATGACAGATGATCAAACAGGTTCACAGAAAATGGTTAGGAAAATTCCTGAAGGTTAATGTTATTGTGTCACATGGCATAGATATGCTGATCATAGATAAATTAAAAGGTGAAATGTACAGCATGATATGAGGACAATTAGACAGGAAGTAACAACTAGAAGTTCTTCTCTGAATACATTGTTCATGTATAAGTTCTGAAATTGATTTATGATTCTTGTACTAGCAGGTGGTAATCCACTATTTATATCAAAAAGAAAAACATAACTTCTTCTAAATAAACACAGAGCTTTTCAAAAGTAACTGAGAACTTGGGTTATTGTCTGCTGATCTGTTGGAAAGCCAGATCATGTCATTTACACCAAGCTCAACTAAAGCTTCTAAATACATGATAACAAAGGGTAGGCTCTTGCATTTCCCCTTTTCTAATGTAAATCATAAAAAAAAAAAGTATGCATCCATGCATAAATACTCTGGCATGCATCACTAGTGATCATTATCATATTCGCAAAAGTGAGAACAGAGTGAGATCTGCATGTGCTCATGTCAGAGCTTTTCATTTGTTAGGTCATCAGTGCCCGGCAGAAAGACAAATTTTCCACTCCAGAAATCTAGTTGGATATAGAAATGACAAAGTCTAAACTAGAGAAAAAGGGCTACCAGTTTATAATGGCGTTAATTCAATGGTTTTGATCGAATTTTCTAACTATAAGTTGCTTTTCCAATTATAAACAGGCCAATATAATGCAGAAGATAGATATGCCATCATAAGACTTCTTAACATTCTTCAAAGAATAACTCAATTATAGTTTCCAATGTTGTGCATAACATGGCACTTTCATATATAATTATCAGAATATCTCTGTTGAATTAGCACTTTTAACTCTACGAAAGATATCAAACAACAAGAAAGTTTGCCAAAATTACAGAGATTACCTAAAGAACAGATTCCTCGAATTAATGGATCTAGAAGTAAGGGACTCAATCCACATTTTAATCTCTGAAAGCGTGGGAATGCAGATTACGGCTCCAAACACGCGTTGCCAATCAGAAAGGAAGAATCGAGCCAAATAATGGTTACCTCAGCAGCAGATATGAGCGTAGTGCAGTTAAGATGCATCAAATTACTTCTTCCGGACGTTAAGCCGCCGAGAATGACCTGCGATCCAATGGCAATCGACGACCAAAAGCCATCTAAATTTCGAAGGTGAAAAGAGAAATATCGCAGATCCTTAAACCAAAACCGAAGGAACGTGGGGGGCACATAGTCGGCGACACGAACCCTGATAGAGCCATCGTCATTTCTTCCCACGGCGATCGTCTTCGAGGGATCGAGTGGGAAAGATGAGGTTTCGTGGGTTTCTGAGGCTCTATATATATACATATACATATACATGCACACACACACACACACACACACACACACACACACACACACACACACACACACACACACACACATATATATATATATATATATATATATATATATATATATATATATATATATATATATATATATATATATATATATATATTAAAATAGAAATGTTAATATAATCACAATGTATATTATATTTGTCCAGGCAAGCTGGATAAACTTGAAGGTATTACGCTCATAAAATGAATTATGTTATACTTGATTAAGAATCAATGTCAAAATGAAATACTTAGTTCTTCTACAAACGTAATACCATAAAATTTATCCAACTCGACTTTAACTATTAAAATAAAATATGGCATAAATGGTATCATATGAGATAATGCCGCTATTACTAATCCTATATCAATACAGCTCATCTCAAGCCTTCATGAACCTTTAGGTCCAATTTGATGAAAGACAAACTGATTTGATTCGTCTAGATTGACAGTTCAGTGAATCTATCAAGGATTCAGGAGAGTTTTGGACATCTGAGTAAATTAATGCAATAAATTCTGAAAATTGATATCCTTGCAGGTAAAAACCGATAAAGTGAAGCTTTTCTAAATAAATCGTTCAAACAAAATGTAAGACACAGAGGGAGCAGAAGCTATTAAATATAACACCCAACTCCAATTTACTCCAATAATCACTGAACAATTTCTGCACATAAAGGGAGTCACTGTTCTCCATTCAAATAACATGGGTAACACCTAAGTCATCTTACTTACGAAAGTATCCAATCTTACTAACGTAAATTGGAATATGAAAAGCTACATAATCCAACTCAAGGTATCAGCCACATAATCCTTGAACTAGTACATCATAATATTTTCAAATGATGATAAAGCTAACAGCCAACCAGCAAATTCTGGAGATTGGCACATAGCAGTTTCACTTGGATCCATCATGCTGGTATGACATCGATTCTGAGGTGACTTGCATCTCATGATAGTCCTTCAAGGCGAAGTGTGCATTTTGCTGACTGACATCTTGTGAAGGAATCAGGTGGTGGAACTGCCATCAAAACGTTCATTGTTTCGGACATCCCCATTACACTCATAGTGCTGCTCTGCAGGAGAAAGATCATCAGAGTGTGCCTATGGTAGGTGAAGCGGCCCTCTCTAACATTGACTACAGGAGAAAAGATCATCAGAGTGCCTATGGTAGGTTAAAACAGTAGGTGCATGAAAAGCGCTCTTGATATGAATCCAATAACACATATAAAAAAAAGGAAATTACTTATAAATCTAAACAAGAGAGATGATCCAAGCACCTTCATTTATTTTTGCTACTGAAAGCACGCATGAACTAACAAAATAACTAGTTGATGAGGAACAAGCAACTGAACTTCTTTCAGGCACATCACATGGTCATCACTAGAAAGGTTCCTCTCTCTCATGACCACCTGAGAAATTCAGGAGACTCGTAGTCAGGGTCGCTGATATCTGACACATCCACGAAAGCAGTCATCTAAGGCCATAACCAGCATTGCTTCTGCCAAACAGATTCACATAAATGATTGACAGAGTCAAATTAAAAGTAAGTATACAAAACTGGGCACCTGCAAGTATTGTTTAGTCTAAAAATTTCCAAAATGTGATGGTTAGCTTCTGCAGGTTCTTCTATTTCAAGTATAATTTATTGATTTTACACAATAAAATTCAGCTTTTAAGTAAAGTGGCATACCTCCATTGATCTTAATCCCCAAGAAGAACAACGAAGTCAGAAATTTGGCAGCCGTATTCATCTAGGCCCCTAGACATGTACACTATCTAGGGACCATATTATGCAATGACTGAAGGGAAAAATCTCTACATGTAACAACCTGAAAGAAGCCTAAGTTAACTATATCAGGTTGCACCAGAAATGGAAAAAAGAAAAGTAATAAAGATTAGACAAGTAATTAAAGAACATAGGAAATGCCTTTTTGGAAACTAATTCTCTGTGACAAGGAATAACATAACCTGTCGATTTTTATGTATCGTGAATTAAGGTACAATGCTTACAAAATTAAACATCTTCCCTGCCCCAGCACATGCAAAAAGAAAAAGAAAATTGAAGTACCACAAAAAATGACGAACCAGAATAAATAGCTTCCTCAACCAAATTTCTCAAATCTTCTTGAAAGTTTGGTTTGTCCCTGTTCTTGTGCAATTTGTTGAGAAAGCTTACCATGGTTATCTTATACAAAACTTCTCTTCTGTTTAACATTTTGTTCTGTCCCAATTCATAAAACTTCTAAAGTAATTCTGCTTGAGCACAACACTGCATCACTCACGCTGTTAACAGATCAAGGGTTGCTTGAGAAAGGAGTCCAAGTATTAAGCATCATATATTCTATAAGACAAGATACTGATGCAACAGTTGCAATAGATTGTTGACTATGCAATCCACCGTTATTGAGCAAGTATCATTTCAATTGAGCAAGCATCATTTCAATAGCTTCAATTAATCACACTAGATTCTCATGGTCAGTGAATAATGTGATTGCCAAATATTAAATCTTGCTACCCTCCCTCTACATTTCAATCTTGTCTCATGGAGCCTTGGGATATTATCTCTTAATCGCATGAGCTTGCTTGGTATAAAAAATGTGCTAGATTTGCCTTCACAGTGCTCAACCTTTAGGTCTCATTGCAGGAATCCTTCCTTCCGGAGTTGCATTAACAAGGAAAATTAGAAGAGCTAAGTAGTTGTTGATCCAGATAATTACTAGGTCTTAGGACCATTAAAGTTATTCAACAAATGAATCTAAACTAGCTTCCCTAGTTCAAAAGAATCAACCAACAAGTAATCATACTGGAAAGTCCTCGAATGCGACACAAGGATAACTAATCCGCCACCCGACCACAACGCGAGATCGGCAAACAAAGGCAACAGAATAAAGATTCCAATTTTATTAACCTAAAACGAAATGGACGTGAAGGCACTCAGGGATCGGGCACAGACCTGGGCGGTGAGGCGGGTCAGTGGTCGCCTTCGCCGGCGTTAGCATGTGGGCCAGCGCTCCTCAGGCAGGGCAACGAGGTAGGAGAAAGCCACGGCGCCGAAGCATTTCATACCCTTTATCCCGTTGTAGAATGCCCCTAGCGCTATTCGAGATCACCACAAACCCTGAACCTAACCCTAGGTTTTGGCTTCCAAAACAGAGAAAGATCAAAGAGGCTGGAGGAGAGAGACCAGAGGGCGGACCGCGGGAACGAAGTCTCATACCGCATAACTACGGTGCAGAAAAGCCAACAGCCGTCGGATGAAAATTGGACGATCCTAAGCGCTCGTTAGTGTCGTCACAATGGTGACTCGCGAGGCATCACAAGGGAGGGACTTCGAATCCCTTTGATAGGAACACCCCCTTTAATGTTTCGTGCACTCTCACCTGTTCTCTCTTCATTGGGCCCCAAGTTAGCCGGACAACTGGAGCACAAGCAGTGAAAAGAGAGTGGTGTATATCAACTGCCCTTGTTATAGAGGTCTAACAGCGAGATTGGAGATAGCGGAGGAAGAATGGGGAAGGCCCGAAAGTGGCGGGTGGTGCGACGATTCGCGATTACGACTCCGTAAGAGATCGCCTTTCTCTCTCTCAATCCTTGTTTCGGGAGACGCAAGGTGGGATTAGGGGCAGGAAGGATTCGAAGTAAGGACAAGGTGGATGGGGACATGGCGGAAGGCCTACGGAGCCCTCAAGGATTCCACCAAGGTCGGGCTCGCCAAGGTCAACAGCGAATTCAAGGTCTGAGCCATTTATTTGAATCTAAATTCTGTCTCTTCGTATGTGAATTGTTCTTGGAATTCGTCTTAGGAATTGTTGGAATTGAAGGTTGATAGATGTTGTATCCCTCTGACGTGTTTGTTTTATTGCTTCCTTGATTAGGATTTGGACATTGCAATTGTGAAGGCAACAAACCATGAAGAATGCCCACCGAAGGAGCGGCACGTGCGGAGTGAGTGAACTTGATTATGGTCCTCCATTTGTTGGTGTGCAATTGCTCTGCATTCCAATTAATTTCATTTATTTATTTGGAAATTCGGTTCATTATACATAAACCTGTGTTGATTAGCAGAAGAGTCTGATGAATCTGGAGCATGATATTCAAATTTTTGTAACATTTGAATTCTTTGCACTCTCATGCTCTTGGTCGTATTATTTTTCTGTTTGTTGAATTGGCCATTTTGTTTGGATGTTTAAATTGTGCACATCTTTTTATTTTGATCCTTTTTTTGTTTCAGCAATATTTGCTGCTACGTCTGTGGTGAGGCCACGAGCAGATGTAGCTTACTGCATATATGCACTTGGCAGAAGATTGTCCAAGACACATAATTGGATGGTATGTCCAAATCCTTTGTCTAATGTCATTATGAACATAATCTGTTTTAACAGCTTGTTTGCGATCCTTGGTTATCATTCTACTTGCAGTAGTTTTTAACATTCTATTGGATGCAAGAAAGTATTGTGCAATGGTACAAGACTAACCTTTTCCAGTTCCAGATACTATGTTGCTTTTCTTTCTGAACAGTAGGCATTTCTGTTGGGTACATTATACATTTATCTCTTGTTTACTTTAGACATCGCTTATGGTAATTATTAAAGAATGCAACAAAGCTGTCATAAGCTATGTGGCTTAAGAACTGTTTACCCTCAGTTGTTTTACACAACCAGGCCCCTTAGACCAATCAAGGTTTCAAGCATTCAAGTTTACATTAGCTCAGTTTTTGAACAGAACTAGAATGCATATTTCAATTCTAATTGTCCACATACTGAATCTGCTGGATTGATAGTGTATAAAAACAGTGATATTTTACACCGAGAATCTTCTGGTACTTATATTTTATCCTCCAATATGATAAATAAATGTGGATGAAATTTTACAGGTTGCCTTGAAAACCCTGATAGTTATTCACAGGACATTGAGAGAGGGCGATCCCACATTCCGAGAGGAGCTATTGATTTATTCTCGTCGAGGAAATGTTCTACATATATCCAACTTTAAGGATGATTCTGGTCCTCTAGGTTTATTTCTTTCTTCATTCTTTTGGAATGCTGATTCTACATACTATTGTGTTGACTGAAAGGAAAATTTCAGTCTATTCATAATGGTTAGATTTTTCTTCATGTAGCTTGGGATTGTTCCGCATGGGTACGAACATATGCACTCTACTTAGAGGAGCGGCTTTCTTGTTTTAGGATCTTAAAATATGATATTGAAGCAGAACGTTTGATGAAATCTCCACAGGAGTCTGCCAAAGTAGGCTTCACTCTTCTCGTTGTTACACGTATTCTTCAGCTTTTAGTTGGATCACAGCATTATCCTCTTCTTTCCCTGTGCAAATTTCCAGGGACATAGTCGAACCAGAACACTATGTTGTCCTGATCTGTTAGAACAGTTGCTCGCTTTGCAACAGCTACTGTTCCGCCTTATAGGTTGCCGGGTAAAATAAAAACTGCAGTCATCCTTCTTATTTGTCTACAATGCTTACTTTATCTGGCTTAAATGTTGTAGCCTGAAGGAGCAGCATGCGGAAACTTCCTTATTCAATATGCATTAGCCCTGGTATGCTTAATTTTTTCGTGGTTGCATTTGAACATGAGTTTGAAAGTTTCTTTTTCCTGAGATTCCCTATAATTTTATCTGTAAAATTCTTATGGTAGGTATTATATGTCTTGGTCTGCTCTAGTGCTGGTCTGTGGTTATCTGTTCACAAATTACTAAGAATTATTATGTAGAAGGATACCCTGATCTCTTGATTCAAAAAATGCTTGAAATATCATTCTAAATAATTTCATGATTATGAAAAAATTTGAAGAAGTTGATCATCCTACTTGGCTTGTTATAGGAATCATGACAATCCAATCTAGTTTTCTTTTCTTTTCTTGTTATTATTTTCTACTGTATTTTTCACCTTTCTGAGTATGAGAACATGATGGACTTGAATTTAGCACTATATCCAGAATGTCCAGGAAACCATTTGACATCCATATTGGTGTATAAACAATATCATAAGCATCTTAATGCTATTATGCCCATTAAAAAGAAATCAAGTCATCATTTCCTAATCCTCGAGATGAAAAACCTTATTTTCCCAGATATCAGGAGCAAACCAATATACATTTCTATCTAGACCATGTGTGTGAAGTCAATATTTTATCATGACACTGGAACTAAAGCTTTCATATAATGCATTAATATGGGGTGGCATGTCCTTCACCTTTTTGGTGCATATGATAGGAACTTTGATTCTTTAAGTTATCAGTAAAGGATAGCCTTCTCATGGTGTGGGCCTATTGACCTTGGTCATAGTCCCTATTCCCTACCTCATCCATGGGTTGAAGGCTCTTGGTTACCTTTGATAACGTGCTAGCTTTGCTTTGTACCTCCTTAACCAGTTTACATTCTATTTGATCTCACTAAGTATTAGTGGTCGAATTTATATATTTTATCATTGCAAAATTTGTTATTTTAGAGCTTTTTTCAAAGTAGATATTGCCATATTGTGCCATGAAAAAATAATCAACGGAACCTGATTAATTTAAATAGGGCAAGCTTCTTGTAGAATAAACAAAGTTTCCCAATTAAAATCATGAAGCTGATAAATTTTCCTGTTTTATTATATAGGTTTTGAAAGAGAGCTTTAAAATATATTGTGCAATCAATGATGGGATCATCAATCTTGTGGATATGGTACTTTGGTTTTTATGATAATTTTTTTAATCTCTTTATCAAAAGGAGATTCTGGTTCTCTATTAGTTAATCTTATTGCATTTTATGCAGTTCTTTGATATGTCAAAATATGATGCTGTCAAGGCGCTTGATATCTACAAGAGAGCTGGACAGCAGGTATAAGATCTCATGCTTTTTACCATGGCCAACTAATTCTAAATATAAAATTGCATAATTATCTTTTTCATTTGGCATTGATTTTCTGAAGTTTTCTCTGTTCATCCCTGGCAGGCAGAATCTCTTTCTGAGTTCTATGAATTTGGCAAATGTTTGGAGCTTGCAAGGACCTTTCAGTTCCCAACTCTGAGACAGGTTTTCACGTCTATTGTTGTTGGGTTTAGACTGATACGAATACTTTTTCTTATACCAGTTAAACCAATCAAACTGAATTAGGTAGTTTCAAACATTTCATTTCAGTCATCAAATATTGTCAAAATTAATAGTTATTATAATCTAAAATGTTAGATCCTATCTCACCTATCAGCTTAAGTTTTAGGATGAAGAGTTAAAAATTTAACATGCTATCAGAACTGGAAGTCCTAGATATACTCTGTTGTTTCTGTTGTTGCTCAGTGACGTTCCTACTAATGATTTTTTTTTGGGGGTCCATATTTTTAGCCACCTCCTTCGTTCCTTGCAACAATGGAAGAATATGTCAGAGAAGCACCTGGGGTTGGCTCTGTTTCAAGCAAGAGGCTGGTGAGTGTAATTAAGTTTCCGGGTGCAAAATTTTAAATTGTACATATATTGCTAACAGCTAAGTCCTGTTTAACTAGTAGCTTTTTCTTGCAATTAACTAGTAAGAAAAGAAGCCAGTAGATTTCTTTTTCCTTGTTTGAAGTTTATTCACAATGTGAGACTAAATCAATTGAAATGGAGCTCTTGTGCACCGTTCAGACCAGTGATTTGTGTGGATGTACTTTAAGACGCTACATGAATTGTGACATGTAATTGTTTTCCAACATGTTAACTGCTTGTAAATGTCAATCTCCCATATAGTAACTTTAGAGTATGTTGTTAAAGCACTTCAAATGAATGTTTTCTGTGTCTAACATGTTTAAACCAGGAATATGAAGATAGGAAAGTATTAACTTACCAACAAGAAGAAGCCGCACCTGCAGAGGACGAAAATCCAGATGAGGAAGATGAGAAACAGCCACCGGAAGAGGAACAACCACCAGAAGAGCAACCGCCACCGGAACCTGAACCTGAACCTGAACCTATAACTGAAGAAGAAGCTCAGCCTGCTACTACCGGAGACTTGCTGGTAATTTGTGTATACCCTTTTGTACGATTATTTCATGACGAGGCTGTAGCATATGAAACATATCCAGTGTCAATATGCAGGGCTTGGATGAAATAAATCCCGTTGCTGCCGAACTTGAGCAAAGCAATGCCTTGGCCCTTGCCATCATTTCTCCAGGTAATCTAGTTTTCATTTTATGCATTTCAGATTAAATCTCCAATAAATCTTGCGTAAATGATAATATCTCTCTCTGTCTATGCTTCTCTCTATTTTAGTGTAGAACTTTGCTGCAAACTTTTGCAAGCAACTATACTTCTTGAATTTACAGGGGATGATACAAAGCCTTCATCAACTCATGACTTGTTTGGAACTGATTCTTCCGGATGGGAGTTAGCACTGGTCACTACTGCGAGCAGCAACACCAGCCAGTTGGTTGAAAGCAAACTGGTACGTTTGTTATGTGGATACATTGGCACTTGAATTGACCATTGAACTTAAAGGTTAGAGCAGTTGCAATAAATTGTTCTCTTGCAGTCTGCCTTTCCAAGTCTTACTAAGAAGCAAGACTGAAAGCAAATAAGCTACCTCTTTGAGAGTTCCAACTTCTTGCATCTTTGGGTCTTATGCATCTACATGATCATCGAAATTTACATTGCTTTCTTCAAAGGAAAACCTCCAAATCTATTTAGCTGTTACTGTAAGAGAACTTTTTAGTATAACTTTTTCCTGTAAATTGGAATTTGTTTGATGAATATTTATTACACGCATATATGTCACAACCACAAATGTTTTAGTTCATTCATCATTGTTAGTGGTTTGACATCATAACCAATTTTTCATTTCAGACCCTCCAACCATTCATGCTCCTTCTCTTAAACATTCAAAAGCTTCCTAGAAAACCATTGAATTAGAGCTTCTTCCTATCTGCTGCATTTGGTGGTAGAGACAACAACCAAGCATTCATTTTGCTGTGCAGGCTGGCGGATTCGACAGGCTGTTGCTAGAAAGTCTCTACGAAGATTCAACTAGGAGCCAACAAATTGCTGGTGCTTACAGCAGCGGCGGTCTGGACGCCAATCCTTCCGATTACAATGATCCCTTCGCCGTGTCGAACAGCATTGCGCCGCCACCAAGCGTGCAGATGGCTTTGATGGCACAGCAGCAACAACAGCAGCAGCAGCAGTATTACTACTATCAACAGCAGCCGCTACAGCAGGAGCAGTATTATCAGCAGCAGGATACGAGTATGATGGTGCCTTATCAACCTCAGCAAGCTCAGCAGCAGATGGCCTCTGCCAACCCCTTCGGCGACCCATTTGCCGGCTTTCCACAGGGTGCAACCACACAAAGCAATCAGCATCTGCTCTAATAAGAATGCGTTGTATTGTTCTTCCAGAATGGTGGAATGGTGGGGTGATCATTCTTGGACTTGAGCTCCATTAAATGAGACTGTAACCAAGTCTTTTTCTACTAAACTATGGAAGCAAACATGAGTTAGACCAAAATGACCGGTGTGTTCTTCCATGGCAGGAAACAAGGACAAGGTTTCATTGCGCAGTGTTGAAACGCCTGTATACTTGGTATGTCAGATTGTATCCAATCTTGTATCAGAGGAGATGATTGACTTGATTACAGCTTATTGATGAATATTCTTTTCTTCATTATTACATGAATTAGTTTGAATGCTCTTCCTAGAAATAAAGAGATCATTGCATTTGACTTTCTCCATTACGCTTTATTGATATATATTTCTTCATCATTATTATTATTCCTAGTTGATTAACGCTAAATTTTTAGAAGGTTCTTATTAGAACTATTCTAATCTTAGCACCATATAACAAATCTTATATGACATTTTTAAGAGTTAATTATATATTACCCCTTGTAGTTAGCTATTTTTAGTATTCTGATCCTTACACTTTAAAAAATTATATTAGTACCCTTATAGTTATGAAAGTGAATTATCTTGATCTATCTACTCTAGCGTCATCCATTTTACTAACAAAAATATAATAAACATAAAAGATAGTTTTACATTTCAATTGGTGATGACGGATGGTGTTGGTGGTGATAGACGACGACACCGTTGGAAGCCACGAGTGACTATTGTGGATGAAAAGAATGGTGATGAAAGGTGAGGGCCATCGACGTAGTTGCAGAACGATCCTCACATCTTATCACCACTCTCCTTATCCACAATAGCCTCATGTGACCTCCAATGACATTATCGTTCGTCACCACCAATGTCATCCATCACTATACATTAAAATTATCTTCTTTTTTTTTCATATTTTCGTTGATACATAATTTTTTTTATAATTATAATGATGTTAATATAACTTTTAAAAATATAGAGATATGGATATTAGAAGTAATTAACTACAAGAATAATCCTTAATCAGTCTAATTTTTAATACTTGGTAACACCAATGGATATTCTTATGATAAATTGGATTTGGCTCGATCAGTTGTTGTTTGGTTCACATTTGTTTGATCTAATCCTAGTCTTAATATCAAGAAGGCGTTTAATTGCATCTGATCCAAATTTATTCGGATCCTGATATCTAAAACGAAGAATTCGCTAACCGGATACTACCCCGCTCGCCTTCACCGTCCTCCATCTCTATATTTTGCATCCCCCTCCGACCTCTATCGACGCTTCCCGTTCTTGTTCGGTCCTTTCGCTCGGTTCGTTTTTTATGGCTCGAGTCCTTTCTGCCCCAACCCTAATCGGGGCCTCTCCGGCTGCCGAGAGGGCGGAGCTCGAGCCGGAGGGCTTCTCGGAGATCAAGGTACTGGTGATTCGCTGCCTCGAGGATGCCATCGTAGTTCGTTGAGAGGCCCCCGATTGGTTGCCCTTCATCCCCGGCTCCTCCTACTTGGTCCCGCCCCACAGTCGCTCCTGTGGCGTCGCAGAGCTCGTCAGCAAGCTCGCGAACCCGATGACAGAGGAGGAGATTGTATCGTTTACCATTATTCGTGGATGATCCTCGGTCTATTTTATGAAAGGTAAGGGAAGAAAACTCGATCCCTTTTGGTTATAATTTTGAGTTTGTTTAGGTGACGCAAGATGATTAATCAATATATATATACACACCAAATGCACGAGATCTTCCAAAGTTCTTAACAACGAGAGCAGTGCCGCGTGATTCTCGATCTTTTTATTGAAATATTTTTTTATCTGACTATATTTCAGGAGTATAATTTTTTTTGGTATTCTTAGAGAAGCTAATCGTTGTGTTAATTTTTTTAAATTATTAGTTTAGGAGGGCTTGTCTTCTGAGGAGCAAAGCCTTCTGCGTATTAAACGGATAATTTAAGTTTTTCCTTTTAAAAAAAAAGAAGTGCTTGTGTCGCATTTAAATTCGCAGCAACATGATTTGACGAGCCATGCCAACCATGACAAATCGGTTGCGCTGCATGCACATATCGTCCACTTGTCTTTCTTATTTAGTTCCGCAGGAGTAACAGACCGCTCGACCACTCCCTCGCCCACGACCGTTAAAAAGAGCATCAGTCCTCTGTTCCCAGTGTTGGAGGAACCCGACGCCATCACTCGAATAATCCCCATCAGGCTCGACATCGTCTACCCTGGGGGTCGGAACCCTCAAGTACGTCTCGATCAATATACCTCCTTCCGTTCTGCGGACTGGGATATATTTTTCGTGCTTGGTTCCTTTTGATTTAGGTATCGGTTCTTAGTTTTCCTCGGTCGAATGTGGTTTTCCCCCCCGAAAGCATCTGTTTGCAGCTTGCTGTAGATAGTTTAATTCTTTGGCACTTGATCGAGTATGCGACCATCTCTTTTATTGCTTGGTTCAGATGGCGTTTTGAATAATAGCTGATTCTTGATTTTATCAGTCAACTGAATAATATTAAAAAAAAATGGTGTCTACAAGATAAATCTTCCTCTGTTTAACCAAGAAAGCAACACGTGGCATTTGCGCTCTCAAGTCACTATGTCATCGATGGCCCCAAACCACTGAATCTCAGACATTGTCACTACACAGCTGATGTAGATCATACTTGTCTGCTATGTTGGTTGTGGACAATATCCCAGTTGAAGTAGTGCCAAATCAACCACCTCATATGATCTGTACGAGTAGGTTGCCATTGAGGCCAAATCATTACAGGGACTTCACATTTTAATTCCTAAATCATATTATGTTTTGACTTGAGTGTCAGAGGAAGATTCTCTCAGGAACACTCTCAGCTCTCTCTCTCTCTTTTGCAAGATTCGATTTAGTTCACATTTTCTGCCGTGAAACATCTCGGCTTGGTCAAATCCAATTGAGTCAACAAAGAACTTTGTTAAGCAGAGTTGTACTTCGGTTTGAATCACTTTGTTGCGCCATAACGTGGCTTTGTACCTTAGCTTTTCTCTGACCTGCTTAGATATGCTGTCTTTCTTGGCACAAAATGGCCAAGCCAGCCCTCATGATCCTAGCTAGGATGGTGACCAAAATTGTCTTCATTAATTAGGGACCTCCATAGTTTTTGAATCAATGGCTCGATGCTCTTTGAAATAGATAGCTTTTTTCCATCAACAAAAACAACTAGGAATTCTCATTGAATTCTTGCTTATCGAACCCTTTAGGTGAGATATTGCAAGAATTTAAACATGGTGTAGGGAACAAACTGGCAAATAAAATCCTCTGGCTGTTTTAGCAGAGAGCTCCAAAACTTCATAGAAAAGTTAACTTAAACATGACATTAAGGAAATTTTTGGCTAAGGGGGTTATGTGGTGGTCCAATGGTCAGGTCGATATAGTATGGGAGGTGATTTGGTTACAGTTCATAAAAGAAAATTGATTGGTTAACTACTTCTTTCAGAAGATTAAGCTAGTAGGATAGGACTCAGCATCATATATAAGCTTTATACACCCACTCATCCACAGGCTAGTTGAAGGATTAATAAGTTTGGCGTGTGGATTCAAATGCAAGATAACCATTTGGTACTTGTTATCTCTGAATGTGAGCTGCCAATAAAAAAAAACCAAGCTAATTGGTAACTAAATTGTACTTGAATTGATAAGTCATTATTTTTTTTCATCATTCATTAAACACCTAGGTTTCCCCCCTTCTTTGCTTCTTATGATTGCTTTCAAATTCAATGCATGTATTGGTCTCCTATCCATGTGTATTGACATGTCGAAAGAAAATATCTAGTAGTACCATATAGGTTGGTTTAGAATCATTTGGTATCTGTCTTCCTTCCTTCGCAGCAAGATATTTAGTCTAGAGCTTCCTGTCATCTTGTAACTTTAAGGGAACCTCCTTTGTTTAAGCTTTGTTCATCGACTCTCCCACACAAAGCCTTTCTGCCCACTTGTTGGTTCTTTCTGAACACAGCTTCAGGTATGCCATAAAGTCCCAAAATTACCGTACTGAACTGTTCTCTAATAAAATGTCTTTAGTAGCTTGAGGTTCTATAAATTGTGTTACGTGTTTGTTTAAAGTGAAAGCCTATGAGAGTAGTATCTTATCTTTCTTGATCCAAGGGTGTGCCTGCATCGGTCTTGATTATAGATGTTTTTTTGTAACTTCTTTTTCAATTTTCCAAGAGGCAAATATTCTAGAGTTAAATTATTATAATGAAAAGTAGGAAGACCAGTTATCCTCTGTGGCTATATGTATATTTTGCAGGTGGTGCCCAAATATTTAATCTTCTCGCAAAAATAGGAGAAGTTTTATATGCTCTTCAACAACAAAATGTAAACAGATTTTGACACAGAATTTGTTGGCAAGTCTTTGATACTTATGTGCAGAAAAAACATTTCTTGCATTAACATTTGTTTCCTAAACTAACTTATGGTCTGCTTCTATACAAAGTTTTTCTGAAGCTACTTCATGGAAAGTTCATGTATTGTCTTTTTATGTTGTTTGAATCCATTATCTTGAAGAACTGAGTTACTTAGAGATTCCTTTATTCTTAGTTTTAAAAATCTCACTAGTTTCAAATGAGGAAAAGTAGTATCTGAACATAATCCTTAATACATGAGTTTGGAAATTTATTTATGTTGGTTATTGTACTTAAAAGCTGATATGACCGGTTATCAAGGAGGCATTATGCCGCTACTAGCTTGTAGGAGGTTTAGATAAACATAACACAAATTAAATGCCTTTGCCCTTCAGGTTACAGACAACACTATGTTACAACAAACACAATTATTGAGACTTCTTCAGTTTTATTTGATTTATATGTTTGCTTCAGTGAACATCTATGATCAGATACATAGTTAATACATTACTCGTTGTTGTTTGTTTATGGTTTGTAGCTCCAAGCATGCACATTTTATAAATTGTCTTTGGTACATTGATTGACTCTCTCTCGGGCAAAGAATATCCAGAGCTTATGAATTTTCTATTAATACTTCTGGAGGTCAGGTTCTAAAGGTGGGGCTACTGATGGACGTGGACAAGAAGTGAGGCAGGAACAAATCTTCAGAGACAAGCTTTTGTGAGAAGATTTTAGCTTGACTTGGCTCTCATCCTCAAGTTGGCAGCTGTGATGTTTCTGCTCGGTCGGATGGATAAGAACAGAAACTTATGCTTCGGATGCTGTGTGCCTCACTGGTGTACCTGTAAGCCAAAATTTTTACTTGAAGCCTCCGATAAAGTTGATTTCTTATTTGCTTACATAATGAGTCATTTTAGTCTCTAATAGTTGCCTATAATCTGGGAAATCTAACTCTCATCAGCGTGCATGTATACTATTAGGAATTTTATTAGTCTCTTTTAGTTTCTCTACGATTGTTAGTTCCACCATTCACTTCATGGCATTCCATATGTTGCAGATATAGAACTATAGCTCTTCCCCCCTTACAAGATGGCTTCAACAAGCAGGAGCACCTACTCAGCCTCAATATGTCAATATGGGACATGGCTTTCCTGGTGGCCATGATGATGGGAATAATCCTTAAACTGGCATCTACTATAAAGGTTAAATTGCTTGACATTTCCATTTAGTAGCCACCATGAATCTAATCATACTGCATGTTCATCTAATGGAAAATGGGATCTTTTCTCATGATTCAATGCAAGTGTTCAGAAAACATGTCTGAAAAGTCATGAACTATATAGGTTTATAAGACATTAGATGCAAAATGGACAACCAACAAAATATTCTGTGCAGGACAGACATGTCTGGCAATAATATTGCTGATAGTTACCACTTCAAATTGGATATGATGACTTCTCTGTACTAAAATAGAACTGGTCGGCATTGCTTGTATACCAGAACTCAGGAGTTGAGCTGCAGAACCAGATTCAACTCACAGAAGACCATATTGCTGGATTATTGTGAAAGCGAACCAAGTGCCTGTCACTGGTTTTGTGACCCTCTCTTTTGCCAGGTTTTCATCACAATGATTATGCTGAGAGGCCAAAGCTAAGACAAGACGAGCATCTTTAAAAGGCAAGTTCTTCTTTACTAATTAACTTCTTGTGAATACTTTCGCACTCTTATCTACTTCTATCAGCAATTCCATCCTTTTGACTTTTATCTTAAGAATTATATATTACTTTGATCTCCTCTAGTTAGCAAGGATGGATTTTGTGGCTCCACCAGTACAAGTATGATATAATTCGACCACGTTATAATGTCTCATCAGAGTGATCTGCATCTACTAATACATCTGTGAGTGGGTACGCCAATATAATGGTGTTGAAATGTAAATTTTAGGCTAGTATAGGGTCTACGTGGACTTCATTCTGTTTTCCCATGCGTGGGCACCGCATATTATAGATTGGTCCACATAACATTTTGGCTTCTGATCATGATGTGTGTGGCGGGTCAGATAGGATGTCTGTTGTTTATTGTGAGTGAAGATTACGATATTGATAGTGTTACAGGACATGAGTTAGATGAGTTGCTACCATAGTCTCATAGTATAGTTACCAAGATCGGATTGGATTGATTGGTCCAACCAGAAATCCCTGAATCAGATCCTGATCATTCTGGTTCGTTAATTGGATCGTCCTTCTATTATTATTGATCATAATACTCTTAAAATATAGATACTCATATATTTTTTGAGAATATTTTATTTATAAAATAATGCTTTCTTAATTATTGATATCCATCTGTAATGTCTATCATCCTCCCCATCGTATATCATTTTTTTTATTTTTTTAATTAATTTCTCTTTTATTTTCTTGCTTTGGCCTTTTATATGTCTCTCGAATTGTAGCTTTTTTTTTTAATCGTCATAATCCTTTTCGCTTTCTTTACTATTATAATTTTTATTTTACCATAATGTCATGTGTTGATCTATTTTTTCTATCACCTTAAGTTGAAATTTATATTTTCATCTTTCTGATATCAACTAAGATGCTCCATCGGGTTCGATGGAGTGGGGTAATAGCTATGGTGGAGGGGGACAATTGGTAGGGTAGAGGCACGATCATGAATTGGGCAAAGGTCGATGATCGACGATGATTGAATGATCATTTCGAAAAACAAAATGTTTGTTGAAAATTTTTAAGTGTTATCTAAAATTAGTTTTTTTTAAAAAAAAAATTATCTTTATATATATATAATTTATATCAATACAATCAATGAAGCAATGATCCCAGGCTTGTCCGATCGGGATCTAATAATGATTGCTATGCAGGCGAACCCCCAACATAGGAAAGATCAACTGTCACTAGTTATGGGTTAGACACCACCATGAGTGCATGCATGTTGTTCGCGAACCAGCATCAACCCCAATATGTACACAAAAAACAATATGATCTTACGTGTTGGAATTGACAATAAGAATCTCTTGATCTCAATCGACTTCTCAAAAGTAAAACCCAACCCACCATCCCTCCCTCCCTGACAAAGTCAACAGCAGACACCAGCGTTGCGTAGCTCCTGCTCCACACAATGCCCACCTCTACATGTATGTTTATATATGGTGGTGTTGGCAAGTCAGAACCTTGGAAGTTGGAAAGAGTTAAAGAGGCTGCAGCATTTCAAGGCGAGAGAGAGAGAGAGAGAGAGAGAGAGAGCATTTAATTGTTGGATGCTGCAGCAGGCAAAGCTCTATGTGCTGAAGCAGGTCCATTATTGCTGCAGGCACGCAGTGTATCGTGCAGACTAAGTGGTAGGGCGACGCTTGCTAGATCTGAGAGAGCGAGAGACAGAGGGAGTCATGTCAGCTTGCAACAGCGTGGTGTCGGCCTTCCACCATGCAGTTCTTCCTTACAGCTGACACATAGAAGGGGTTTGTCTGAGCTCTGTGAAACCCTAGCTGCCACATTATTCTGTGCGTAGTACACCATGTTTGTTTTTATCTTCACCTACTGCAGTAGATACCTGCACTGTGATCCTCTTTGGGAAGAAAAGAGACGAGAGATTGGTGGGTGGTGGAGTTAGATACATAAAGAAAAAGCTTCACCGGAGACAAAAGGTGGAGTTCATCCAGGGACTTCATATGTAATTTAGCTCTTCGAGTTTGTCATAGTATAGGATTATATATAGAAATGGTTCCATTCTGGCTAAATCTCATCGGTTATTGTTTAGATAGGGATTTAAATACAGATATTACCATTCCACTCGAGGCGATCTAATGTGCAAATCTTCTTCAGCGCAACGCACATTTAAAGAAATGAAAATATATATTCTCAATCGATTCAAGTTATTCATATTGGTTTTGGGTTACTATGTCAACCCATACGAGAGGAAGCGTTAGGTACATGGATCAACAGATCATGTCTCATCTGGCATCTACTGATTTAAGGCCTTTAGATACAACGATAGTGATAAAAGAGTAAGATTGTAGATTCAATCTATTTTGAAGAATTATAATCTCCTTTTGTAGTCGCATCTGAATCGTCCATGGATCTGTCAGGTTAAGATGTAGAGATTTAACTGGTCTTAGAGTATTGCCCATTTGAAGCTCCTACGCGACATCTCACCTACATGTTTCTGTTCCTTTTTTACCATGTCTTCCCTTGACAAGATAACTCAAGCCGTACCAAACAGTGTCAACCATAAAATTAGAACTGAGTCTTGACAAGTTGCATATGCACCCTCCCTACTCTTCCGAGAGAGAGAGAGAGAGAGAGAGAGAGAGAGAGACTTTGATTCTTTGACATGCAACCCAGGAACGCGACCTTCAAAGTCCAGCTACTACTCACGTTCGCCCCCCCTCAAAAACCGACAAGACAAAACATAGTTTTCTAGGGTTGCAGTCCAAGTCACAGTCTAAGTCAGAACAGTGCATTCACTGAATCCCCCCAAAGCCTTCACCAACTAAATTCACATGGAATAAGATTCCCACCCCCCCTTCTTCCGGTATTCTACCCTTACAGTCATGTTGCTCATGCACATGCATCTTTGAATCTGAATGATGTTTCAGCAACGGCAGATAGAAATCAATTTTATACGCAGTGAACTCACATGCACCATTCACCATGCAAGATAAAATATATATATGAGCACTAAGTCCTTTCCTTAGGGTGGACAATTCGCATCCTAAGAAATAAACAAATCTAGTCTAAGGAAAAATGCAGAGCGTCATGTTATCTCCTATTCCTTCTTCTCCTTCGCCCTCTTCAAAGTTGCAGCATCCTACACTCCCAGGAGAACGTAGTAGAGGATTGTGATGGGTAGGGCGATGAGCATGCCAAAGATAACCCTGCGTGCATGGAACAAAGAATCATCATTCTCACACACACAATGCCATCACTTTCCATTAGGAGTTCAGAGATAAGGAAGGTTGCGTACGCAGTGCTAAGTATGTCAGGGTGGCAATTGTACTCCTTGGCGAACACAAATGGGACAATTCCTTGGGGTAGAGCTGCCTGCAATCAGTAATATTCGTATATAAGTCTCGTCATATGAAGGAATGACTTGAATGGGGTGTAGGGTTGGAGGTTAACAAGAATAGTTACCTGGACAATGGCCACATGCAGCAGAACTCCACGGACTCCAATGGCGATGGACGTCGCTGCGATCACTGCTGGGCCTGTCAAGAACCTGACCGCCATGGAGAAAGCAGCCACCGACTTCCCACATGAAATGATCTTTGGTTGGAGTGCCATGAAAAGACCTTCATTTTTTGTTGGCCAAATAGTATACGAACGTGTAAGCCATGGGTTGTGCCATCATCATCTGATTAATCTAGCAGTCACCGGAGAAGACAGAGAACGTACCTAAACTGAACATGGCCATTCCCAGTCCTGCATCAGATAGTATTGATATCGAACCTTTTATTATCGTAGGCATCTCGATGTTCCACCTAGAGATGTACCACAGCATCAGTGTCATTGCAACAAAACCTTAGTCTGACTCGAACTACTACCATCTTACACTGAAAAGAAAGCCCCTACAGACCATGAAGAATAAAAAGGACCACCACGAGAATGCATCGACGGCTTTATTAAGTTGCTTCAAGGACTAGCTAGGTTAGGGTTTTTGACCATGAGAAATATGAGGAACTAGTTATCAACATGTCTACACCAATGACTCAAAAGGTCTCTTGCTATCAATAGTCTAAGTTCTTATCGAATGGTATGTCAATATTAAGGTGTGTTTATGTTTATAAGATAAGATTTTGAACTATCAATCCTTGCGTAATCAGATTTCAGTCAAAATTAGTCGTATTGAGGTGGCGTATGTTGAGCACCTGAAGGATACGAGGGACCAGATGAGGCCGATGAGGCTGGAGTAGGTGTTAGGGTTCCGGATGAGCTTCCTCCAAACCATGATGACTATGAGTCGGGTCATCACGCTGGCTGGCGGCATCCGGTGGCTGCTCTCCACCAGGCCCGGTGCGCCGCCGGCGTCCACCCCCTTCTTCTGCGTCACGTACGGTGACGTGTTTGTCGGGAACTTCCCACCGTGGCTTTTCCGGCCGTCTTCCATGTCCAACTCCCCGCTTGCCGCTGCTCCCGCCTTCTTTGTCGGGCTGGCGTTGCCGCTGGTTGCATGCACGCCTACGTTTCATCCAAAGACCTCATGGTTATCTCATCTTTCCTGCTTAACAAGCAGCAGGCAAATGAAAAAGAACTACTACCTTTGGGAGTAGGGTTTTCTTGGAAGTGGGCGGCGGCCTTGGGAGGATCCACGATCCCGAATTCTGTGGAGGCAGCTCGGTTCACTATGTTCCTTAGGTTGGCCTCCGAGCCCGGGGAAGCACTGGAGCTCCACACGAACATGTGGAGCTCCTTGTTGCCATTGGCCGCGGCGGCGGCGCCCTCCTTGGCCCCGCTAGACAGGCCAGAGAGCATGGGGTTGGGAGCTGGGTAGGAGGAGGAAGACGAGGTGGTGTATAGCCCCCCGTTCATGAACTCGCTGCTCTTGCTCCCGCTCCCTCTGTGCTTTCCCGGCTTGACCCCGCCGTCGTCCTCGACGTTGCACCCGGCTGCCCTCGGGCTGGTGACCTTGCTCGAGAACATGGCGTAGAAGTCAGTCTGGTTGAAGCTGGACGCCCTCGGCGTCGGGTCCCTCGACGACTGCAGGGAGTATATCTCGACGCCAGTGAGATTGGAGGCCCTCGGCGTCATGGAAGTCATGGAGTTGAGTCCGTGAGACTTGTTGTAGGAGGACGCCATGGATCGTGCGATGGAGGAGCTCGACTTCCTGACGACCACGTGGACCTTCCCGTCCTGCCCGACCTCCGCGTCGGCCTGCAGCGGCTCCCTGCCGTTGAGGGAGATGACGTCGGAGTCGACGCGGAAGGAGGTGATGGAGGCGGTGATGTCGGCGGGGAACTGCTCCGAGATGAGGGCCTTGGCGCCGCGGTACTCGAAGAGGAAGAGCATGAGGGTGTACCAGATGACGCTCTGCATCACCACGATCTGAACCATGAGGTTGCCGGAGAAGTCGCCGTACATGGCCCGGAGGAGGGGGATGCCCATCACCAGGGTGTTGGGGAGAGTGGAGAGGGAGAAGAGGGTGATGCTCCAGTCGAGGCTGCCGCGTCGGGAGAGGTTGTGCCACAGGAACAGCGCCACTAGGATGACCACCTTCTGCAGCGAGTCGGCGGCGATGAAGTGGAAGTTCATGGCGTAGATGTTGTTGGTGGAGATGAAGTGGAAGGAGAGGAGTGGGACGGCGAACACCGCGACGAAGCGGTTGATCCCGGAGCACTGGTTGGGGGTGAAGATCTTCCACCACCGCACCGAGCCGTAGGCGAGGATCATCGCCACGTACAGCGGCACCACCGCCGCCAGCACGTCGTAAATGTCCTTCCCGGTGATCATGGCGGATCCCACACTTTGAACCCAACCAGGAAAGAGGAATCGATGCTGGAGATCTCAGACCAACATGAACATGCTCTTCTAGCTCTCGCTCATGGTGTTCGCCGAGGGAGAACGAGGAAGGAGATATAAGACTCCGGGATCTACGAAGGTAGATGATACGTGTATATATAATATGAGAAGAGGGTTGGAATTGAGGCCGCTTGTGGTGAGTGAGAGTGAAGAGTCGAGAAAGGGACTGTGTGAGTGTGGTGGGTGTGGGCTTTTCCGGAAGAAGCTCCACCATTGGAGCTGGTACGTGCATGGGTTGTCGCACGTCGGTCGTCCATCTCATGAGCAGTCCGACGTGGCCGCCCCTGTTCTTGTCTTATCCTCGATGTTAGCAATTAGAGTTTAATATGGATCAGATCGTTCTCTAATGACTTCAGTTTTTAAGATTATTTATTATCTATATCTAATTCTAAATATTTTTCATGGTATCAAAGGACATCATGCGATAGAAAACTATATGATTCAAGCTAATTAGAGATAAAACATCACACAAACATTAATTAGGCATCCAACTAAGGGGATTCAATCATAGTTATCAGAACCGAACCAAGAATCGACCCTGTGTCACTAAATCACTAAATAAAAAATATTATAAAATATATTAAATAATTTAAAACTATATATAATACAATTTAAAAATATATATTTAAAATAATTAAATTTCAGGTCCTATGATTCAAATTCATGACTTAACACAATAACTCTAATCCAGCCATGCAATACATACAGAGCATTGCTCTGTCATGACCATAAACAACATCAAAACCAACCTAAAGGAAAGCCATGGTTTGAGCCATTGTTATTTCGAGTCCTCTGGTGCTATTAGTTTATTGATGACTTCTGCTTGCAGTTTGAATAGGTCCGAAAGCCTGGATCTAACTAGTGGTGTTTATTTTCACTCACTCTTGTAAGCTACACCCCAAGTCCGACAAAGTTAGACTTGAAGCCAGAAAACCAGACTACTTTAAAGTAAACCATATGCTGGCTGTCTGCTGCGGTCATTATGATAAGTCATAGCAGAATTCGGAGGAGAAAGACATGCTTTGTGAACTAATATATATATATATTTTTTGAAGTCTCAGTTAATGATCTGACCAAATTTTAGCTGCTAGAAAATTTAGAATTTTCTAACATTCTGGAATTTGAGTTGGAGTGGAACATCAATACAATTTAAAAAAAGTTGACTTGATGAGTTATATAGGTCAACTATGTCATTTCACTTTTTTCGATCTTACCAATGAGAGACTAATTCCTTCGTCCATTCATCGGAGGCGCATGGAAATTTTTCCCGTGTTCATCTTCTTCCTCTTGTTCGTAAGGGTCAAATTCATCCACATGCGTTCGAGGAGGACGATTGGCTCATCCGCGTCACCCCAAGTGTTTGCGGTCTTAGTAATGTGACTAGCCTTTAGCTTATGCTTATCATCATCTCTTACATACATGCAATCTCCTATACACAAATAATTTTTTTTAACATTTTTTCATGTTTAGTCAGATTTGATAATTTGAGTTCGGAGCTAATTCAGAGCCAATTGAGATTATTCTTTCGAATTAATCCTAAGTTAAACTTCACTAATACCAAACAAGTTCAACTCTAGGCATGCCGATCCTATAAAATTACATTGAAATGTTTTCGATGATGATGCCCCTTTACTGCTTAATTAATAAATGATTCAAACGATTCGACTAGTTTTTTGGGATAAAAGATTGTGTGTAGTGAATGAACCTAGGAAATTCTTTTATAATGAGCTTTAAGTGTCATTACATCTGCAGTAGATGTTGATCATAAAAATCATGGTGTGTGTTTCTCAGACTTAGTTTCGCTCATGGTGCATCCAATTCGTAACATAGCAACATTCGGCCCGCTGTGCCACATGGTATTGAATGCATGATTGTGAGTTATCAACCACATGGTGGTCGTCTAGTGTCAAAGTGTCAAACACCTAACACTAAGATATCGTTCACCTATAACTAAGATGTTAGCTACTTGATATCGAGATGTCGATCACTTAGCGTAAGGCGTTGACCACTTCATCATGCCTTTCACTTGTCCCCACATTTCTTGACCTATGGAGTGCAGTGCGATTGGGTCAAAGGGTTGGGTTCTGGCATTTGGAATGTAGTCTATGGTCAACCCAATAGCGAGGTTGAGAATGCTCATGTCTAAGAGAGTCTAAACAGTGAATTTGAGAGCGCAAGATTTGATAGATTTGGATCCTCCTAATTCATTTGAGACCACATGATTTTCTTAAGACAAGTGAAGACCCACCTTTTAGCACCAATATGTTAAGTTGGATTTTGATTATCCGAGCTATGAGCTCATTTTTAACTTTATTAGCACAAACAAGTATAATTCCAATTATGTCGATCCCTATAAAATCATATAAAATCTGGGGTATGAGGTATGGTAATATTCGACCCACTTTGCCATATGATGCTAATCGCATAGTGGTGAGATATTGATCATGTAACAACCATATGGTGCTAAGGTGTTGGTCACCTAGCGCCATGGTGTCAACCATATGATGTCATGGTGTCGACCACATCATCTAACACTTTATCAATTCTCTAATGTGTGGATTATTTAAGAATTATCCACCTTTTTTTCTCATGCTAAATCAGTACTTCAATTGAGAAGTCGAGATATGCTATTATGTCTCGACGAGGTCGAACTCATTACCTCCATGTAGCCTGACCACGGTTCGATTCAAACCAGATCGAAACTCAACTAGCCTGATGATTTGCCAGTTCCAAATCAAATCGGAACTGATGAGTAGTAGTTTGATTCGGATTCCTATGTTAAAAAATCAGAATTATCAATTCTAAAATCGATAGTTCAAGAACTAGAATTAATCGTTCGATGATTTTTTATAAAAGAAAGCGCTTATCACTAAGTTGTTTGCCTAGTTATAGATGGAGTAGTTAGCCCCTCAGACAGCCATATAAATGGCTATATTCATAGGTATTTTAGTCATTTTATAATTTAAAAAATATAAAAACAATAGATTTGCCCCCTCCATTAATCAAATAATAGTTACTTTAGGAGCATTTTAGGTGGAAAAATATCCAAAAACCCTATAAATATCCTTCAAATCTCTCATATATTTCTCACACTTTTGGTTAAACGCTCAGTAACCTTTTAACGGTCGTAAGCTCTTTCCTAGCGATAAAGTTAGAGATATTAAAAAATTAATCATTAACTTATATAACCATTAAAGTGCTAACTATATTAGAGAACATGGTACCTTGGAAACTTTTGTATCTATTAATTAAGTTAGAGTGGGTAGTAAATTTTTAAGGGAGAAAAATTATTAGTACAAAGATTAAAATATATATATATATATATATATATATATATATATATATATATATATATATATATATATATATATATATATATATATATATATATATTATAATCTGAGTTTGGTGTGACGAAGATTGAAAATTGACTCTTAGAACTTTTGCCATCGATAACTATTAGATATTTATAATTTTACATAATGTTATATCTTTTTTTTTATTTTATTACATATTTACACTCATTATGGATGTACATTTATTTTTCAAAATTTAAAAATAAAATTTTAAATTTTAAATTATAATTTTTTTTAAAAAAATTATCGATTCAAATCAGAACCGGAACCAATCGAATCAAAACCAAAATCGACCATTCGGAATCCAAAATTGATCCTTGTTGATTCGATTCTAACTTCAAATTTTGCTAAAGTGAAATCGATGGGTCTGAAATCATGATAAAACCTATCCATGATGCGTCCAACTTTACTACCAATACGATAATAAAACCACATTACCTGAAAGGATTAACCATCATTTTACCACTGTCAATCCACTTTGTCGTTGCATCTTTCGGTTCAAAGGGTGCGACATGTGGGGGGATATTACCGTGTGATTTATCGAGTCTTTTCTAATCCTACGCAATACTTTTCCCCAACCATACCTACCTACCACAGTAACCTCTCTTTGTAACTCGGAATACTAAAATGCCCATATGAAAAGGCTAAGGGTCTCATTCTCCAACTATATGAGAAAATTTTTTTATTCTGTTGAGAAAAATTCTTTCTCCTAATTTGTATAAATAGGAGAGGGAACATGTTAATGTATTGAAGCATTTTTTATTTTTTCAATAAAATTTCTTCATTTCTTCAATAATTGTTCTTATCTTCTATTCTTTTCATAACCCATCTCAAGAGAAGGAAGACAACTCAAGATGGAGTAGCATGGGAGAAGTTTCATCTTTGTTTTCACTTAATCTCTCTTGTTCCGAGCTTACTATGCTCGTGCCATAGCAGTTCCCTTTGACTTGACCATCGAGGGGGGATTGTCAGTCAAACTCCAGTACCATTTCTATATCCATTTTGTAAGCTTGGCGCAAAGGATCCTTTGGTTAAGAATAGACGTGAGCAACATCGTAGAATGTCAAATGAGCTATAAAACCACCTAGTGTTGAAACGGGCTGACCCGCTCAGCCACCATCACTTTTGCCTAATGCTCGGCGGAGTCCAACTCTGTCACCAGATGACTCATTCACTCGTGTTTAGCTCATTATCACCAACAAGAATAGACATGAAGGTGGCATCAATGGGCTGTAAGTAGTCTTTGTGAAAGGCAAACACCGACATACAAATCATTAAGCACGGAGACAACTTGGCAGGAGTGAATGTGAAGCCCAAAATTGCAATAAAAAACGAAGGTGGTGTGTGAACTAATTGGGAGATGCAGCATAAATCCATATCAATGTAATAGTTTGCAGAGACCCCATTGCTTCGAAAATTTTTAGAGCTGCAAAAACTAACAGGGAAGTCATCAGTGAAAGATTATTTTCATGACATTTCACCATGAAATATCATGGTAATCTATTCACTAAATCCCTGATATCGGGAAGTTGATGAATATTTCACCATTTGCTGTACACAATTGTATAGCAATAATTGAGCCAATGATATAACCCATGCATAGATGTAGGTATCTGCATTTCCTTTTTATCATCATAGCGGCGTGTGAAATCAATTTACCACAACACCAGCAGATCTTCTATATTTTTACTTGTGCCACTTACCCGTTGCCCCCGAAACGAAATACCTTTCGAAGTGCAGCATTATAAACAGTAGATCAGGGACGGGGCATGTCCTTCACTACTAGTACTACTACTATTTTGCATCATAACGAAGACTCCATCAGAGTACTACTTCCTCTTCCTTCGTCATGTATCTGCGAAACAACACGACAATGGGACTTCTCACCGCGTGCTTCCCCTCTTCTTCCCGCCACGTCAAGCTTCCACCCTTCCACCAGTGCCGCCTCCCTCGTCCTCCCCTCCCCCTCGCTTCACTCAGCACCACCCTGAACGCTACCGTCTCCCCATCCATGCCGCTGAACCATAGCCGCTCCGGCTCAACCACCGCAGCGTAACCAGCCGGCGCCGCCACCACTGCCCTGTAGCGGCGGCACGGGCCACCACCGTCGACCCTCTTCAACCTCCTGTGGAACACGAGTTCGCCTGTCGATGCAATCTCCTCCGCCGCTGCCACGAAGGCCGGGTAGTTGAACCCCCACACCCCCTTGTCGCCGGAAGGCTCGCAAGGAGCTGCTGCTTTCCCGGTGAGTATGCGGATGGACTTGGCCGTGTAATTTAGCCCGCAGAGGAGCCCTACGTAGTCGTCGTACATCAAGTCGTACACCAGCCCTGGATCCACTGCCCGCTCCGGGCGCAGGTGGCCCGCTCCCGCCGCCGGCGGTCCTCCTTCCCCGGCTTCATCGCCCACCGGCGGTGAAGCCGCCGCGGTCGTCATGAGTGCCGACCGGATCTCCCACGGACCCCACCGCGGGCGAGCGGCGCGCAGGAGCGCCGCCACCCCCGACACGTGCGGGCACGCCATGGAAGTCCCCGACATGACGCTGAACCACGGCCGTCGGATGTCCGCGGCCCATCCCGATGGCCCGATCGCGTCCGTCCATGCGCCCACGATGTTCACCCCTGGCGCCAGTATGTCCGGCTTCAGCACCCAGGGGACCGACGGATTGGGACCCCGGGCGGAGAAGGACGCGACCTCCGGCGCGTCTCCAGGGAGTAGCTCTGTCCCCTCCGACGAGATCACGGCCGTCGGATTCCTGGCTGTTCTGATGTACGCCTCGATGATGGCCGCTCCTCGAGATCCTACGGCGACAGTGGGCACCACATGTGGCTCCGCGAGTATGCCTTCCGGGTCGACGTCCCCGTGGTAGACCACCGTACCGACCGCCCCCGCGCGTTTCAGCGCGGCGCCGGTCTCGATTCTCGCCGCTCGTCGGCCAGATTCCCACAACACGATCCTGCCGTTTATATGCTGGGAGGTGAGGTTCGTGTCGGCGGCGGTGATTCTACCCACGGAGAATAGGTGCACGAGATGACGACGGCGAGGTTCTCGAGGGCGCATGGAGATGGACGTACCACGGACGCACGCGCCGTTGCCGAGTCGGACGACCGCAGGGAAATATCGGTCGATGGTTCCGGCGCCGATGGTGGTGATCCAAGGCGGGGAGTTCGCGACGCTCCCCGGGGAGGGGCCGCCGTTCCCCGCCGACGCCGCGACGAAAACTCCTTGCAGTGAGGCGCGGAAGGTGGCGACCGCGAGCGGATCGAGGTGGTAGAACGGCGCCGGAGAAGACGATCCGATCGAGAGGGAGACGACATCCACGCCATCGGACACCGCCTTCTCGATGGCCGCTACGACATCGGACACCATGCACCCCTCGGCCCAGCACACCTTGTAGACCGCGATTCTCGCCCGGGGCGCCATACCGCGCGCCAAGCCGTGGGCGAAACCCTCGAACCCCGCGCCAGCGACCGACGCCCCGGCGGCGATGGAAGCGACGTGGGTTCCGTGGCCGTCGTGGTCTCTTGCCGAGCGGAGCTCGTCCTGCCCGCCGACGTCGAACGCGGCCGCGTAGCCGGCGGAGAAGGATCGGGCGCCGACCAGCTTGCGGTTGCAGTGGGAACGGTTGAAACCCGGGCCCTCCTCGCACTCCCCGCGCCAGCGGCGTGGAGGCGCGCCGAGGCCGCGATCGGAGAAGCTAGGTCGCTCCGGCCATATGCCGGTGTCGATGAATCCGATGACGGCGGCGGAGCCACGGTGGGACAGGGCGGAGAGGCGGGAGCCGCGAAGGTCGAGGCCGAGGAAGGAGGGGGATCGAGTGGTGTGGGTGCGAAGGAGGGAGTCGGGACTGACGGCGACGACTCCCCGGTGCTCGCCTATGGCTCTCGCCTGGGAAGGAGTGAGGGAGGCGGAGAAGCCGTGCAGGAGAGACTGGTAGTGGTGGAGGAGACGAGAAGAGGTAGAGGGAAGTAGAGAGGAGTACCAATGGCGATCGGAGGGGAAAGGGGAGGGCCTCAAACTGGTATCCACCAGAAACATGAACGTCGTCCTCTTCCCCTCCGTTGCTGCAGCTCGCCACGCAAACAAGAAGAGGGCAAGGAAGAAGAAGAAGCGTAAGAGCGGAGGCGGCATCATTTTGCACCTAAAGGAGTCCTCCATCGTTCAATTTGCTCTCCACGCAGTCTGCGTTCCTATATCTGTTGTCATCTGCACCGCCGCCTGCTTCGGTTTTGGTTTGGGTCAAACTGCCTCTTAATGAGGCCGGTGGGAGTCGAACAGGGCGAGGGCGCATCATTGCCAGGATAGGGGAAGGCAGAGATCAGGGAGCAGCCATGGTTGATGTGGAAAGGTGAGATTAACGGATTAGTGGAAGCTTCACAAGGGTCAAAAGATAAGTGTCAGACAACCCGGTCATTGGCTGGCGAACGCCACCGGTGTATCCTTTCCGAGATCCACACCATCGATCAGCTCGCGTCACGTATCCCGAGACGGGCTTACGTCTGCATGAGCCGTTGCATGCATTTATGTACTACTCTTCACCGCATAGATACGGCCACGTCAAACCCGGAAAATATGTCGCTTTCCTAGAGACGCTGATACTTTCGAGTGGGCAAAGACTTGTTTCCCCGCCTCTATTGTCTTATTCACCTCATCTACATGATTTGTTGGTCGCAATATGAGGTCCATTAAAAATATCATCAGGAAAAAAAAAATCACCACCAGTAAAAGGATATAGTAAGAGTTTCGTTCACGAATCCATGCTTAATTAGTTCAAAAAACAAATAAAAAGAGAGAATTAATTATCCTCTCAGCCAGAGGGTAAAATAAATACCAACTTGTAACGATCGTTTGTTGCACAGACACATTATTGTTCTTCTATCGACAATAATAAATGGTTTTTTATTAATTGGCGTCCAGTTTCGTAGCTACGAGGTTGGTTAGGATTAGAAGACTCAGGGGCCCACTAACATCCCTGGTCATCATGGAAATGATCAAGAACGATCTAATATATAATGGTTTGTCAACTCGATTAGAAGACTCGAAGGGCCCCACTAACATCCGTAGTCATCATGGAAATGATCAAGAACGATCTAATATATGAAGGTTTGTCAACTCGATGAGCTCCACTTCATCCGTAGTCATCACGTGACGGATGGATCTGACATCGTGGATAAACATGTGGTACACTATGTTGTACGCATGTAGCCCGACTCATTTGCATATGGCAATATCTTGATAGAACTATCTAGCTTTGGTATCTAAATAAAATCATTTAAGAAAAAAACAGAAGAAACACAGAGGGAAAAAAAGTTCAACACAAGTCATCATGGCTGACTGAGAATTGGCAAGCAATATACCAGTTCGCGCTTTTAAAGTCGTACTATTTTATAGCATATATATAGACTCATTCGTCAGAAATTGGCAGTCTCTTTGGTAGCAGGGTGTAGCTTTTGGCCCATCCACATTTGGCGATATCTTGATAGCACCATCTGTAGAACAACTCGCGAATAAAGGTCTTCTTGGTCCAATGAGAATGGACAAGCAATTGGCTGATTTTTGGGCAGTAAACGACCAAATGGGTCACATGCTCAAGGAAGAGCATTTTTCCCAGGAAATAATAAAGAACTATAATTTTATTTTCCAGAAAAGAAAACAGATATCATTCGCATCTCTACTTTTTTTTTTCCTGATAAATGCTTTATGGACCCGTATAATCCAATCCATCAATCTCAAGCACCACATTTTTATGATCATCTCCTAGACAAGGGAATTTTTAAATCTTTTTTTTCTTTTTTTATTTGTAAGATATAAAATGCATACGCTTACCTAATCGGCGTTTGCTGCATTCCCACATGCAGCTCATCGTCTGGGCCACCAGTGGGCCCGAGACTAAATTCTTGCCAAGGCAGGCGGGCCTTCCGGCGGGTAAGCCTCAATCGCGTGGGGAATCAATGCTTATCCACCCCGCGTCCGGACCCGTTCCTCACCGCGTGGGTCCCACCGGGCTGACGGACCCGTTTCTCGCTTCCTCGGAGAAAACTGTCTTGGAGGAATAGTATTCTTAATTTCGGGTGGGATCTCCTTCCCTTCTTAACTGCCCTTCGTGACGACCTAAAGCTGGCCGTCCATTTATGTGCGACGGGATGTTTAAAGAGAACCGAGGTTTTGTCCCTAAACACATCACGTGCACCTCATACATTACTGGTTCGAAATGGACTATGCACCGAATTCAAATGTGATTCGATACCATCTCAAATCAAACCAAAAACGTACTCAACTTAATCTAAGTACATAATTTAAATTCAATTTGAATGGATTGGATTAATATAACAACTGAAAAATAATAATAAATTCACTATCATTGCTATTCAGTAATGATAATGATTGGTATTTAGAAAAATTCAAGTCCGACTAATTTTTTGTTGTAATCTGAACCTAATTTGAATATTTTTCTTTCTGTGCATCAAAAAGTTGATCAACGAAAATCTAGTTTTTGCATTATACGCGGCTTGCAGTGAGAGGTTCAAGGAGCCATAGCGATGGGCGGTCCACAATGAAATCCAGCCCAACCTATTCATTTTAGGCTACAGCCCACGTTCATCCCACCAGGTTTCCAAACCATATTGCAAGAACTAGGCAAGCATAAGGCTAATCGCCAGAATAAACCTAGATCTACGTTGAACAACCGTGAAACCGAGATCTGACGACTGATATCGAGTCCAAACGAAATGACGAGGGGGGAGGGGAGGAGGAGAAACGAACCTGGATTGGGCTAAGCAAGATCGAGTCGATGGTGGCCTGGATCGCCATCTGGATGATGGCGGGGTTGGCAACCACGACGAGGTCGGAGGCACAGCCTCGGAAGGAACATGGTGGCATCGAAGGTGAAGCCCCATGGTAGATCGGCAAAACCTGCATCCGGAGGAATCGCAACGGGATCAAAGCGATTCAATCGATCAAGAATCCAAGTTACAGCAGGGGATCGACCGGTTGGGAACGGATAGATTGGAGCAGGGCCTTACCTTCGAGTGGAGGGAGAGCGGCGAAGAGCAAGAATGCGATGGAGTTAGACGGAGGAGGAGGGTTTCCCGCCCTTTATTTATCTGGATAGGGCATGTTTGAGAGAGAGCGGCAGAGAGAAAGACAGTAAGAACTGGTGGCGGTCTGCTTATATAGGCGGGCGATCGAGTGGCAGCTCGAAGTGGAGCGGAAGGATCGGTGGACGGTTAGAGACCGAACTCGAGTCACTAATCGGGTTCGTGCTCGACTAATTACCCATTTGATACATGAGTGACTAGCCATCAATAAGCAACTTAGTTTCGTTGATAAGAATTGGGGGATAGTTCAGATCCTGTTATAGACATCTGAATCGAAGTAAACAATCAACTAACGCTCATCGCTGAACTACCAGGAAAGGCTTAAATCTGGAATTTGCCCAATCAATTTTATGGTTCATGCATGCAATGCATTCGTGTACATGATGTGCTTTGCCCCATCAAATTTACAGTTCATGCCAATTCATGCATGCAATGAATTCATGTACTTGATGGAATGCCAAGTCCACACGCAGCGTAGCATTTAACATTGAAGAGGAAAGCTTTACTGTGGGTCGCTCCAAAACCGTCAAATTCTCTCCCGCGTCTCAGTGTCGTCCGTCGCCCGCGTCTTGATCAAATCAGAAAGAGATGCGAAGTCCGTGCGCCGGACGCCATCGCTTCCTGACGCGAATGCCCGCTTCCCTCCTCCCCATCCTCCGCAGGAGATCCAGACCCAGCCGCGCAGCTGCAGCGATGGTGACGCTGGTGGTGGCGACGACTGTCGATCCGGCCTCCGTCATCATCATGCTGGTCGGATCTAGCATAGGCCAGACGCTTCTATCGATGGCTCACGAACAGCAATATGAGCCGAAAACGCCATGCCCAACGAGTAGTCAGGCACTTTTCTTTCAAGAAATGCAGTCATATAAAAGATTAAAATCACGAGGTTGCAAAAGTTTAAAAAAAAAAAATAAGGTAAAACGATGGAAGGTTTGGGTCACACTTTGAGAGGCCGAATTGAGACTCGTATCAATCAGCTAATCATTGTCCTGGACTGCTTCGAAGAAAGAGAGCATGTTCGTTAGTTGAAACACTTGTTATGCCTCCTGGTCCGATAGGAAGGGAGGGATGTTGTATATACAATGTGCCGATCAGGTGAGATTAAATTCTCAATCCCGACCTGAACCCACGAGGAAGAAGTGTTTTTAAAATCCCCCCAAGCGGCAAGGTAGTAGCTACTTCTTCCTTTATTCAATCGAAAACAAGCAATAAAAAGTGTACGAGTCAGAGTAATACTGGCACATTGGCATTCTCTAATGAATACAATTAAGTAGCACAATGTGTTGGACACCATTTGAAAAGGTAATATCCCCCACCATTGGAGGCAATACACTATTAACAAGTCGAAGGAAAAACGAAGTCCCACCTCGAGAGTATCACAAAATAAAGAAAAAGACCCGAGTCTCAGGTCGAATGGATGTTGACTGAGTTGGATGACTTACATTTCAAACTTGATTATGATAGAATACATAGTTTGCAAGTAATCCATGAGTGGCGTGCTCACCACTAAGCCGTAGTAATATGAACTTTTCATAGACAAGTCCCGAAGAATCTTCAGGTTCATTAGAGACTCCTCAATTGAAAGGGAGGATGCAACCTCCTCCACCCTTGGACTATCCAAATATAGAGCATGGACCTCTATCGACTAGCCAAAAGATCGAGAGAAACTTGTATGAGAAAGGAAAGATATTCTGACCTGATAAAGAAAAGATGGGTGATGGATGACTAATTTGTTGTAGAACTAATGGCCAGACTATGAGGGACTCGAAGACCAACCCGCCTTATAGGGAATCAGGGCAAGGTAGAGAACACTTCTAAGGAGGCCTTGGGGATGAGGCAAAAGGCTTTTGAGGAAGCTCTGGAGGCTCGAATGGAAGAATGTGTTCCATCCTATAGGGGGATGGAGAATTTATAAGAAGGATTCTGACCTCTCTCCACTTATGATCAAGACAATTGTCCCTTCGGAATAATTTATAAGGGACACCGATTGAAAAAAGATCCAAAATCCACCGAAGAAGAGCTCGAAATCCACCATGACAAACAATAGACCCAAGATCCGCCATTGAGGAGGGAGGACTCGAGATCTACCATGGCGGATGGATGACTTAAAATCCACCATGAAAGATGGTAGACTTGAGATCTACTATGATGAAAGGAGGACTTGAGATCTACCAAGACGAATAAAGGACTTGAGATCCCCCATGGTAGATGAAGGGTCTAAGATTTATCATAATGGATGGAAGTACACGAGATTTGCCACGACGGAAGGAAGACTCGAAATATGCCATGATGGATGAAGGACTCAAAACCCACTATGATACGGGCATAAAGCAAATTATGCACAAGGCATGTGAGTTGGGAAAACTCGACCCGTGTGGAAAGAAATCTACTACGGTAGAGGCACAGGGAAATTGTGCTTGAGGTGTGTGAGTCGGAAAAACTCGACTTGCACAAAGAGAAACCTACTACGATAGGGGTGTAGGATGAAATGTGTCTGAGGTGTGTGAGTCCGAAAAACTTAACTCACACGAAGAGAAACCCACTATGGCAGGGGCAAGGCAAAGTGTGCTCGAGGTGTGTGAGTCGAGAAAATCTGATCCATGCAAAGAGATATCCGTTACGACGGGAGCACATGACAAAATATGCTTGAGACATGTGAGTCAGGAAAACCTGACCTGCATAAAAGGAAACTCGCTACGATGGAGGTGTAGGGCGAAATATGCCCGATATGTGTGAGTTAGGAAAACTTAACTCAAGTGAAAAAAAACTTATTATGGTGGAGGTAAAACAAAATGTGCTCGAGGTGTGTAGGTCGAAAAACCTAACCCGTGCAAAGAGATATCCATTACGATTGTGGCATTATGCAAAATGCCTAAGCCATATGAGTCGGAAAAACCCGGGTAGGGACTACCTCCCCTGGACTTGGTATAAAAACCCTCTTAGCACAATGCTAGAGAACTCTCTTTCTAAGAAAAACTTATACTCGCTCTGAAAAATCTCGATCACTAACTTGAACATAAGAAAGACTAGGTCAAAAAATCTCCCTCGACATTAGTCTTAATGCGGGTGGGGATTCAAAATCATTATGTACAGGAGAAACTTGTTATTTTGTTTAGTAATTTGTATGATTTACTTTTAAGATTATTTATTTTCTGTTGTAATTATATCGATAGTAATAACGTAAATAAAAATGTGATAGTAATAATGTAAATGAAAATGTGACATTATAAAGGCTATGGCATCAAGCCTAAGCCATGAGTCTTGTAACTTATTTATATCTTTAAAGACATAAATTTTAATAATTAATATCGATATAATTAATATCGATATAATTAAAGCCTAAGCCACTACTTAGTTATCCTGTAAGTTTTAATAATTAATTATATTAAATTTTTTATACTCTTATACTTAGACAAATAGAGTGTGAGTATGTATAAGCTTATATCGGTGTATATATGAACGACGATCTACGAACATTTCGTATAGAATAATTTTGGACATGTTATATTTTTGATTTTTTTTCGGTTAAATGTTATAGATTTTTATAAGGATGTCAAAAATATGATGTACAGGGAAAATTCTGTCGTCTTATTTGATACACTAGTATATTTTAATTTTAGGATTGTATAGTTTTCATTATATTTATAATAATAATAATAATATTAGAAAGAAACGTGTTAGAGCTAGTCCAAAGGATAATTTTGGCAACACAACAAAGACAATAAAGCGAAAAGATAAAAACGACAATAACACCAGAAGGGACTATTATAAATGTCTTAGGAAAATGTTCCTAGGTCGTAAATCCACTAGTCTTTAACTCCTCTCGCGTTCTACTGTACCTCTTGCAATTGTTGTCGAACCTTGGTCCTCACCACAAATAAGCTTGCTGGCTTCTTTGCCCGCTTGTTCTCGTCACTGGATCTTTTTTTTCCTTCCCAGAAATCAGTAATAGTTTCGAAATTTAGGGTCGCTCGTGCACAACTAAAGCAAATATTGGTAGTGAATAATCATGACGCACGGGACGGGGAGTTCCTCGTCCACAGCAGGAGGCCATGGTGCTAATTAATAGTGGTTTGGCACTAATCTTGTAATTTTCAAGTGCTTGGTTTTGCCCATGTACCAAGTTGGAAATAACTTCTCGAGACATATTTTAGTATCCGAGGAATCTTATTCCGGACAATCACTTTGCATGACACACGAGTCAATTGATCTCACGATGACATCATGCAACATCCGGACAAACTTTTTGGGAAGGCACTAAATTTTCCAATCCACTAAAACTGGACGGGAATGGTATTAAAAGTCAAGCAGCTGCCACGATTTACAAGTAAAACTGGACGGGAATGGTATTAAAAGTCAAGCAGCTGCCACGATTTACAAGTGAAACTGCCATTGCGTTCATATATGAATGGCATTACGTCACGTTGACGAGGAACTGCCAAACTCTATTTAAGTCCCACCATAGGAAGCAACTCTATAAAGTCCCACCAGAGCTTTTCTCCGGCTTGCAGTTCCCATCTCCTCCAGCCTCCGCCGACTGCAGGAGATGTCACAGCCGAATGAGCCACCGACCGACGAGGAACTCAAGGTGGCTGCCATTCTGTGTGACCTCTCCAACGATTCCCGCAGCAACTTATCCCTCCTCGCCGGCATGCCTAGCTGGGGCACCAAGAAGCCCCGCACTCGCCGTCACAAACCGCCTGCTCACTCTCCCTCCCCCTCCCACTCTTTAAGTCAACCATCCGACGGCCGACGAGGGGAGGAGGAGATGACTGCGGCGCCGCGCTCCCCCAGCCCCCTGACTACATGATCACTAACTAGTGACTACATGAGCAGAAACTACATGGCAGTATAAGTTTCTGAATACTTTTAATGAATTCTTGCTCATGTAGCCATTGACGTCGTAATCGTTCTCGTTCTGCTTGTTCGTCTGCTTCTCTCTCCCTGAAAAATCATCGTTGGCACAAACCCAAAGTCATAAGCTAAGCAATCAGTAAAACAAAGTTTCTTTTCAGCTGCTGAAAGAAAAAAACACAGCAAATTCAACTACACATATGTAACATTCCTATCAGTTCAGAAAGCTTGTCTCAACAGTTGGCTCCTTCCCAAGTTTCCCATAGCCAAACTTCTTTCCACGTCTTCACAGTGCAACGTGTAATAATCACATGAATGCCTAATTAAACAAAGATAAAATCTATCCATATGAAAAGAGAAGTAAAAGGAAGAACACCACGATAACATGAAGTCCCACCCGATCACTGACGAAGGTAGATTGTCAGAAAGAAATATACATGTCAAATGAACAACCCAATTGTAAGCATAGTGAATCATAACCTGCCATTATCAAATTTTTATTAGTTGTCTGTGTATAACAAGCTTGATGCTAAATGCACAAATCTATATGACAAAGTGAGAAACGCTTCAAATAACCCAGTTATATTCAATCTCAAGTATCCTGATGGAGTGTCAACAGAAGACTGAAACATTGCTACTAATAACAGAGTAATCAAAAGTAAAAGAGAAAGGAAAACCATAAATGCAGGATCCCACAGTCACATTCTTGAGCCCCACTCACATCGAACCTGTTTGATTGAACACTAAACATCACGATAGTTCAGATCCGGTTATAGACATCTGAATCGAAGTACACAATCAACTAACGCTCATTGCTGAACGACCAGGAAAGGCTTAAATCTGGAATTTGCCCAATCAATTTTACAGTTCATGCATGCAATGCATTCGATGCATGCATGTACCTGCTGGAATGCCAAGTCGACACGCAGCGTAGCGTTTGAACAGCACTAATCATGGCTAAAGCAAATATCAGTAGTGAATAATAATGACGCACGGGGCGGGGAGTTTCTCGTCCACACCGGGAGGCCAAGGTGCTAATTAATAGTGGTTTGGCACTAATCTTGTAATTTCCAAGTGCTTGGTTTTGCCCATGTACCTAGTTGAAGTTCGAGTCATGGAAGGGATGAGTGGTGGCCGGGGCTGCAGCTGAAAAGAAAATATGGATCAACAACGCTCCTACCGGCTTGTTGTACGCCCCATAAAAGATCTGCCACAGTGGTGGAAGTATGACGTCTTTTAGTTTAGTTTGACCAAAGCCCGACACATTGAGAGGGTAGACTGGAATCACATAGGAGCTGTCAAGGATGTATGCTTGGGAAATTAGTCGATTGCTATAACCAAAATGTAGCCATGGTTATATGTCAAGCCGCCTTTGTATCCCAGAGATTAATAGACTGCAATCACATATGATCCGAGAGATAGCTAGCAATCTGAAAGTGTTTTTCTTATCCTGTCCGGGAAGTGTTTGCTCGATGTTGCTTGAATAATATGTTCCAGATGTTTGTGATTCGTAAATGAAAAAAATGTTCTTCATTTAAGCATTAAATTCTGCATAGTTTATCTAACGATAACCGGTTCTTCATTTGCAATACCATTACTGTTTAACTGGTTTTCAACTGTTTGTTGGTTAGCTCCAAGTTTTACAGTTTTTCAACTGCATAGATTAAGCATGATAAGTATTAAGAGTTTTTTTAACTGTTTCTTGGTTTGTTAAGTCTCTTAATTATAATAGAGAATATTCCAATACCAATCACGAGTCGTCATCTAATAGCTATCGTGGAAGCTGACATGGCAAGTAATGCCCTTCCACCCGACTTCGCATCACACAAGCTAGACGAATCGGTGCTACGTTACAAGAATCTAGACGTGCCGACTAGTATAGCAAGGGATGTATGGGTCGGATGTCCGCATGATCGTGTCACGGGAGGTATCGATGATCATTATTAGTCATCGTACTCTCGGATCATCTCTGTCGGTATAAATATTAGTCTCTATGGCACAGGAGACCAATTTGTTACCTATCTTTAGTTACTAACTTAAATATTGAAAAGATCAAATCATATGTTTATTACATAAGATCGTGACATCGACTATAACTAAAGAAGTCGAGAAACCTAAGTGCGGCTCGACTTATTATGCAAGTCGACAAACCAACCACCCCGCGACGTGGCCGTGTGCGTAACAAGTATAAGAAAAAGGACAGGTGACGAGAAGGGTATTAATGTTCGTTGATAACTAAAGTGGAAGTAGAAAGACGGGTGACTGGAGGGAAAGGGCATTCTGGGTTGACGATGCAACTGCAGCCAAACTCAATAAAGGGCTGCCATTCTGTGTGACCTCTCCGACGATTCCCGCAGCAACTTATCCCTCTTCGCCGGCATGCCTAGCTGGGGCACCAAGAAGCCTCGCACATTTTGTCACAAATCGCCTAGCATCTTATCCCTCCTCACTGACAGACTAGCTGGGGCACCAAGAAGGCCCGCACTCGTCATCACAAACCGTCATCTTATAGTTCATGCATGCAATGCATTCGTGTACATGATGTGCTTTGCCCCATCAAATTTATAGTTCATGCCAATTCATGCATGCAATGCATTCATGTACTTCGTTGGAATGCCAAGCCCACACGCAGCGTAGCATTTGAACATGGAAGAGGAAAGCTTTTACTGTGGGTCGCTCCAAAACCGTCCAATTCTCTCCCGCTTCTCATTGTCGTCCGTCGCGCGCGTGTTGATCAAATCAGAAAGAGATGCGAAGTCCGTGCGCCGGACGCCATCGCTTCCTGACGCGAACGCCCGCTTCCCTCCTCCCCATCCTCCGAAGGAGATCCAGAACCAGCCGCGCAGCTGCAGCGATGGTGACGCTGGTGGTGGCGACGACTGTCGATCCGGCCTCCGTGATCATCATGCCGGTCGGTGCTAGCATGATGATCGGACCGAGGTAGGCCCGACGCTTCCATCGACGGCTCACGAACAGCAATCTGAGCCGAAGAGGCCATACCCAATGAGTAGTCAGGCACTTTTTTCTTCAAGAAATGTTGATTCATTCATATAAAAATTAAAATCACGAGGCTACTACAGAAGATAAAAAAAATATGAGATAAAACAATGGGAGGTTTGATCGCACCTTAAGAAGTCGAGCTGAGATTCGTCCTGCCAGCCGACGTTTAACGTGGCCGCGTAGCCGGCGGAGAAGGATAGGGCGGATACTTGCGGTTGCAGTGGGAGCGGTTGAAACCCGGGCCCTCCTCGCACTCCGAGCGCCAGCGGCGTGGAGGCGGGTCGAGAACGCGATCGGAGAAGCTGGGTCGCTCCGGCCATATGCCGGTGTCGATGAATCCGTTGACGGCGGCGGAGCCGCGGTGGGAGAGGGCGGAGAGTTGGGAGCCGGGAAGGTCGAGGTAGAGGAAGGAGGGGGATCGAGTGGTGTGGGGGCGGAGGAGGGAGTCGGGACTGACGGCGACGACAGCCCGGTGGTCGCCGATAGCTCTCGCCTGGGAAGGAGTGAGGGAGGTGGAGAAGCCGTGCAGGAGAGACTGGTAGTGGTGGAGGAGACGAGAAGAGGTAGAGGAAAGAAGAGAGAAGTACCAATGGCGGTCGGAGGGGAAAGGGGAGGGCCTCATCCTGGTATCCACCAGAAACATGAACGTTGTCCTCTTGCCCTCCGTTGCTGCAGCTTGCCACGGAAACAAGAAGAGAACAAGGAAGAAGAAACGGAAGAGCGGAGCCTACATCATTTTGCACCCGAAGAAGTCTTCCATCGTTGAATTTGCTCTACACGCGGTCGACTGCGTTCCTCTGTCTGTTGCCATCAGCACCGGTTGCTTCGCTTTGGTTTAGGTCGAACTATAACTTGAGGCCGATGGGGGTCGAAAAGGGGGAGGCCGCATCATTGCCCGGATAGGGGAATGCAGAGATCAGGGAGCAGCCATACTTGATGTGGGAAGGTAACGGATTAGTGGAAGGTTCACAAGGGTCAAAAAGATTATATCAGACGACCCAGTAATGCGGTGGCATACCCCGCCGGTGCATCCTTTCCGAGATCCACACCATCGATCAGCTCACAGTCACGCATCCCGAGACAGACTACCGTCTGCATGAGCCGGTGCGAGCATTTATGAACTGCTCTTCACCGCAAAATATACGGCCACGTCAAACCCGGTAAATATGTCGCCTTCCTAGATACGCTGATATTTACGGCAGGGCAAATGCATGTTTCCCCGCCTCCATTGTCTTATCCACCTCATCGACATCATTGGATGGTCGCAAAATGAGGTCCATTTAAAATATTCAGGCAAAAAAAATAATAATAATCATCACCGGTATAAGGTAATAGTAAGAGTTTCGTTCACGAATCCATACTTAATTAGAACAAAAACAAATAAAAAGAGAGACTTAATGATCCTCTCATCCCAGTGGGTAAAATAATTACGAACTTGTGAGGATCGTTTGTTGCACAGACACATTATGGTTCTTCTATCGACAGCAATTAATGGTTTTTTTATTACTGGGCGTCCAGTTTCGTTGCTACGATGTTGGTTAGGTTTACAAGACTAGAAGGGGTACACTAATATACCTAGTCATCATGGAAATTATCAAAAACGATCTATTATTTGATGGTTTGTGAACGCTATGAGCTCCCCTGCATTGGCTGAAATGGAAGCGTCCAAATACACGTCAGATAGATCTGACATCTTGGACAACATGTGGTATGCTGTACGCATACAGACGTCAGATGGATCTGACATCGTGGACAACATATGGTATACTATGCTGTACGCATACGGCAATATGGTCGTCCACTGCAAAGAGCCCACTAGGGAAGAGATTTGTTGGGAGTAGTCTGACCATGGGGCGGTGAAGCCGGGTGGAAGAACCGGATTCTCCTAGCTATCGAACTGCTTCCTAGCCGCATCTTCGGATGGCATCAAGGTTCCTACACAATTGATCTGTCGGGAGCATCCCATCCCGACTCTGACTTCTCCGATGAAGAGAGAGGAAGACACTAGAATAATCAAGAGAGTAAGGAGTTTCTTTTTTTTTTTTTTTCTGCTCGCCCCGATTTGGCTTAGGGTTTGACTTTTATACTTGGGCATTAGGTGGAACTAATGATTCTTCGTTAAGACTCATTTCACCTGACGTGACGGAGACATTTAATGCAGACGGCTTGCTTGCATGCACTCCTAGGGACGACGTCTTATCACTAGCGAGATGGTGTCTTTGGTATGACTTTCTTACTTCTTTCGGTTAGGCAGGATACGGTCCCATCATCGTTCATTCGGAATGAAAGATTAGTGAAGCCGAGCCATGTCATCGACCATTAATGCAGAAGGTTTATCTTTTCGACTATGAGATCGATAAGGAATAAGTCTTGGATACTCATTTTGGGAAGCCAGGTGAAGTGACGTGACCTCTTATTGACGATCATAAGAAGTAGGTGTTTCCATACCTTTTGCCTTATGTGTCGCTTATGCGGGGAGGAGCTGGAAGGTGTCAGGATTATCCATGCCACTTGGTATCTAAATAAGATCATTTAAGAAAATATCTTGAGAACTTGCAAATAAAGGTCTTCTTGGTCCAATAAGAATGGACAAGCAATTTTCAGATTTGGGAAGACATGATGAAGGAAGAGCATTATGCCTAGGAAATAATAAAGAAATAAGAATCGCTTTATATTTATGTCAACATCAATGCAGTTACCATGTGACGAGACGAAAAACCACCGATAGAGATGTTGACTAACGTCGCTCTATATCAATGTCGGTGTTGATGTTATTGCTAAGCGACAATTTCATCGCTCAACATCTGCATTGACAGTCTTGGCAATTGCGTCGACAATAACATTGATGCAAATGCAAAACAGCCCCTCCTCGCTTACCATTGCTCTCTTCATCCATAATAACCACCCGCGACCTTAGCGATATCGTCGTCTATCATCATTAATTGAAACATTAAAATTATTTTTTATTTTTTTTTATTTTAAATATTTTAAATTGATAAAATTAACGATGTTACGAGAAATAAATCTAAATATTTTATTTTCATAATTATAGAGATGCTAATATAACTTTTAAAATGTAGAGATTCAAATATTAAAAGTAATTAATTATTATAATAATATTATAATTAGCCCTCTCCTTAGATAAGGAAATTTTTAATTTTTAATTTTTTTTAAGATATAAAATGCATACGCTTACCTAATCGGCGTTTGTGGCATTCCCATATGCAGCTCATCGTCTGGGCCCACCAGTGGGCCAGAGACTAAATTCCCACCAAGGCAGGCGGGTAAGGTCAATCTCGTCGGGAATCAATGCTTATCGACCAGAGGATCCATCGCCGCGTCCGCACCCGTTTCTCACCGCGTGGGTCCCACCGACCTGACGAGGAATAGGGGTAATGTCCGGCAAGCTTTCGGCTTCTTCCTCGGAGAAAGGTGTGCCTTCGAGGAATAGTGTTCTTAATTTCGAGTGGGATCTCCTTCCCTTCTTGAAGGCCCTTCGTGACGAGCTGAAGCTGGCCGTCCATTTATGTGCGACGGGAAGTTATAAAGCGAATCGAGGTTTTATCCCTAAACACGTCACGTGCACCTCATACATTACTGATTCGAAATGGACTATGTACCGAATTCAAATGTGATTCGATACCATCTCAAATCAAACTAAAAAGTTCTCAACTTAATCTAAGTACATACTTTTCTATCCAAATCATTTTAAATTCAATTTGAATGGATTGGATTAATATAACATCTGAAAAAAAATAAATTCACTATCATTGTTATTCAGTAATAATAATGATTGGTATTTAGAAAAATCCAAGTCCGACTAATTTTTTGTTTTAATCTGAACCCAATTTGAATATTTTTCTTTCTGTGCATCATAAAGTTGATCAAAGAATACTTAATCTAGTTTTTGCTTTATACGCGGCTTGCAGCGAGTGGTTCAAAGAGCCATAGCGATGGGCGGAGGATCGACTTAAAACCATATGAAATCCGGCCCAACCTATTCAGTTTAAGTTACAGCCCATGTTCATCCCGCCAGGTTTCCAAACCATATTGCAAGAATTAGGCAAGCATAAGGCTAATCGCAGGAAAAAACCTAGATCTACGTTGAACAACCGTGAAACCGAGATCTGACGACTGATATCGAGTCCAAACGAAACGACGACGGGGGAGGGGAGGAGGAGAAACGAACCTGGATTGGGCTGAGCAAGATCAAGTCGACGGTGGCCTGGATCGCCACCTGGACGATGGCGGGGTTGGCAACCACGACGAGGTCGGAGGCCGTGGCAACGGCCTCGGAAGGAACATGGTGGCATCGGAGGTGAAGCCCGGTAGTAGATCGGGAAAACCTGCATCCGGAGGAATCGCAACGGGATCAAAGCGATTCAATCGATCAAGAATCCAAGATACAGCAGGGGATCGACCGGATGGGAACGGATTCAAGCAGGGCCGTACCTTCGAGCGAAGGGAGAGCAAGAATGCGATGGAGTTTGATGAACGGGGAGGGTTCCCACCCTTTCTTTATCTGGATAGGGCATGTTTTAGATAGAGCGACAGAGAGAAGACACAATGACCTGGTGGCAGTCTGCTTATGTAGGCGGGCGATCAACTCGAAGCGGAGCGAAAGGGTCGGTGGACGGTTAGAGACCGGACTCAAGTCACTATCGGGTTCGTGGACGACTAATTACGGGTTGGGCTGGACCGAACCACTACCCGGTAACGTTTCCGCGCTGATGTATGGGTTGGGTTAGACCGAATCACCACTCGGACAGGTCACCAGGGTGATGCTGCCGCTCTCACCAGCCTGATGCGATGAGGGACGTGTTTCCTCACCATCAAACAGAGCTGTGCATAAGTATTATTATCTGCGACATATATTTATAACATGTATGTAACATATATGTAACATATCATATGCATATATATGATATGTTATATATATGTAACAGATATGTCCTCACAATCATATGTAACAGATCATATGCATATATATATTATGTGACTATGGCAGATTGTTCATCATGTGTATATAAACGCATTATATCTTTGGATTGTGGTCGGCAGCGAACCAGAAAGGAACTAAAACGACTGATCGAGAGGGAGGAGGATGCTGAGGAGGAAGCCGAGCAGGATCGAAGTGAAAGCGGAGGACAAAGCAGAGATCGAAGAAGCCGTCCGCCAGCGATCCTCCAATCCCCGTCCCAACCCTAACCCTAACCCTAATCCCCTCCACAAGTACCTCGACCCCTCCCCCCTCGACGCCGCCGCCAAGGCCCAGCGCATCGGCCTCAACCAGCCTTAGCCCCGATGGAGGTTGAGGTCAAACTCCGCCTCCCCGACGCGGGCGCCCACCAGCGACTCTCCGACGCCCTCGTTCCCCACCACCTCCGCACCCACCTCCAGGAGAACCTCTTCTTCGACGGCGCCGCCGGCGAGCTCTCCTCCCGCTTCGCCGTCCTCCGTATCCGCTTCTACGACGCGGACTCCCGCTGCGTGATCTCCCTCAAGGCCAAGGCCCGCCTGGCCGGCGGCGTCAGCCGCGTCGAGGAGGACGAGGAGGACATCGACCCGGCCCTCGGCCGCGCCTGCGCCGCCGAGACGTGGCGGCTCGCCGACTTGGCCGGATCCTCTCGGATCATGAGGAGGGTGGTCGAGGAGTTCGGGTCGGAGGGAAAGATGGGATCCTTCGTGTGCCTGGGGGGCTTCCGGAATGTTAGGGCGGTCTACGGGTGGAAGGAGGGGTTGATGCTCGAGCTTGATGAGACGCAGTATGATTTCGGGACTAGTTACGAGCTAGAATGTGAGACGATCGACCCAGAGAGGACCAAGGAGTTGCTGGAGAGGTTCTTGAAGGAGAATGGAGTACCGTACTCGTACTCTGAAGCATCCAAGTTTGCAGTTTTCCGAGCAGGGAAGCTTCTACCCTGAGTGAGTTTACTATCTTCTCTTTGCTTCTTTATGACCTTTATTTCATTTGGATGAAGTCATGAAAATTGAGTGATGAAATCAATTGAGTAGGTAGACATAGATTTGATGGGGTTTTGGTGGATTATTGTACTTTTGGATTGTTTATGGATAAATGCATTTAAGCTAGTGGGTTCAGGGCATGTGGTGTTGATGTTACAATTTCAACAATAAGCGGAACATATCTAACAGTGGTTATTTGGAGGCAGAAGTTCAAGGCATATTTGATTAATTCAATATTTAGTTCTGCGATCACCTTTGCATTTTGCATAATCAGATGTGGATCAGTTTATGCAAATTCTTCGAATTAGCCTATTAGATTAACAAGATAAGCACAAGTTTGCATATTTGGTGTGAAGCTAGCTTGTAAAATGTTAATAAAGCTTGCACAGATAAGCACGACTGTGCATATATGGTGTTTCTAGTATATATTGTAAAAGATGTTGCTATAATTAATCATTTAAGAGTTTCTGGTAATTGGGACTGTTTAGGCTCTTTTTCTGCTGTCTCTTTCTTACGAATATGTTAGATGCATTCTTAATTAGGGTTGCTGTACATCTTTGTCGCAATGGATCAAGCAGAATTGATTATTTTATGTTCACTTCCAAGTCCTTTTTTGAGATCTTCAGTTCTCTGACAGATTCACAGTAATAGGGCTTCTTTCAATTGCATTACAAGCCTCACCTTTGTTTGTGAAATTGAATTTTTTTCATCTGGAATCCTCTATTGGAATTGGGAATAGGATGTGTGATTAGAAAGAGACAACTATATGAGATCATGAAAGAAACAATTCTTTTTTTCCTTTTGTAATTAATCTTGGTAAACCTCTTTGGTTGTATCCTATTGGATCTGCATACAGCAACACACAGAAAAACCAAAGATTTGCAATTTCTCTGAATTAGGTTGATCTGCCTTCTCAATGTCTCCCTTGCATGGTCGGGACTGCTGTCCTTCATTAGCCCTAGTGCCAAGTTATGATGTTTGTATACATCAGATTAATAAATTCATCTTGATCCAGCCCAATGGTCAAACTAACTCATTAACTTGATAAATATGAAACCATATGATGTAAAATGTTTAAGCCCAAACTAGTGGTAGTTATCAATCTCTATTTACTTTCATAATCATTCTCCCACGTTTCAATTTGGGATCAAATTGAGGTATCTCAATCTTCTCCACTTAAGGACATAGTCCAAATTCACAATATTAGAGTATGAGACTACACAATTCCATATTATGATGCATCTTCAGCCTTGTTCATGGCTTGTCTTTTCCTATTTGGGCCTCTCACTTTGCCTAATACCAAGTTTGCTTCGATACAATGTGTCAATCCAATGGGAGAATTGACCTTTTAAATTGATAGGCTTGAAACTACATGGTTCAAAATGTTTAAGCAAAAGTTAGTGAAAGCAGACCCCTCTAGTTCTAGATACCCTCATAATTATCTGCTCGCTTTCAATGTAGGAGTAAGTTGGGGTATCACATAATTTATTTGCATTTTTGTTGCAATTTGTTCGCTTTTCTTTTCAGTAGGGATACAACGGAGTAAGGTGAGTCCATAATGAGTGGACTAAACGGAGAAAGAAGCGACAGCTTTCATTCATGACATTGAACTTTCTTTTGTTGGGTATTTCCAAAAGAAATAGTTTTCTCTTTTAAGGGGGCTTTTAGCAGTATGTTCTCCTCTCCTTTGGTAGGGATACAAATGGTTAAGGTGTCCATTGGTCAGAAGACTGGATAAAGAGCTGCATGATTATATCATGACATTGGACTTTCTTTTGCCAGGTATTTCCAAATCCAAACTCATTGGACTTGTCCGAAGCTGGGCCAGCCCCCCCTCTTTGATCAGATTTCATATAAAGTCTGATAAATTCATATTATTAAGGATGAGTTAACAAGTAATCGTGATATCATTACCGTGTATATTCTCAGAAAATGGTTTCAGAGTGTTCTTCCTTTTTCATAGATTTCAGAGGCTAGTGAACCGAATGTGTGTCGAAACTGCATAAACGCAACTAAAGGGTTACAAATGTGCATTTTGTGCTGGACTTTGTTCTACAATGAGAAGTCAGGCAAGCCGAAAGTAACATTATGGTTTATTTTAGTTGCAATTAACATGATGTAGCTTTGCAGGGTGTAGGCCTGAGGATCATTTCACAAGTTGCCACTACTACACATAGTTGGAAGACGCAGATAGCAGCACATGGTGAAAGTGCTCCATTTTAAGAAAATTCACCGTCTGGTCGATCTAGTTTCCCCGTCCTACAATGCAAGATGGTGGAATATGTCTGATGGATCAGCTTCTCCATTTTAGATGCAAGCAAGATTAACTGAATACTGCATTTACTATATTGTTTGTTGCTTCTCGGAGTGTGTGATTGTGTACATGTTGGTAGCGTTTCGCCCCTTGATATCTAATGATCGGATGCAGATTAGTTGCAGTTTATTTCGTATTCTTTTAACAGTGGCTCATCCAACTTCCCTGATTCTCTTTTATTCCTTTGGTACAACGATAAGATTTGCCAAAGTTCTCATATGAGGTTGGTGTCCCTTTTACCACATGATATCTGTATGTACTGGGGAGGTATTGTGTGACGACCATCCTTATCATAGCAGAGACCTAGATGACCTAAGGATGTGAAACAATATATTACCAACTACATGGGACCATCCTTTGTTCTGTGACATCAAATGTTAAATGCAACTGGCGTTTTAGATTAACATAAGACCTGCTTAACAGTCGTTGCACATCTGCAGGCATCAGGATCAGAGTTGAGAAGACCCAGAGGAATAACCATAGTAATGTATTATTAACCACGGCACAAGATCAAATCTTTTATGCGTTTAACGCACAGGACTATGACTATTTCAACCATGGTTTGTATCGAGAAAAATGATGATTACATTATGGCCAAAATCATGAGCATAGATCTTTCCTTGTGTAAAGTTGAATAGAAAAAGATCCATCAAGTCAATTCCATTATGATAAGTTGATGCTTGATGGTATCATAGTCCTCCTCTGTATTCGATGCACAAACCTAATAATCAGTTGAGAAAATTAAACAGAAACCCCCAAAAAAATGTAATATCTAATGAATGGCATTTTGGCTAAATTCTCAAATATTATTATTATTCAATAAATTTATTTATTTTTTATATGTTATCATTAAACTGCATACAAGACGCTCTATCCGAAATAAATTTGAAACATATTTAATTGGACACCATTTGCTAACTACCAATATATTTCAACAATAAAAAGATATTAACAATTGAATTGTGGCCATAGAAAGATAAATAAATGGTGGTGTAAAAAATTCTAAAAATGAAATGACCAGTTTGATACATGAGTGAATAGCCATCAGCATGATACTCTCCAATTAAAATACAAAAGAAAAACAACTTAGTTTCATTGACAATAAGTCATTTCTCCAAACAAATGGAAATCTCATTTCTTTTACTTAGAAGGTGGCTTCCCTTTGGCTAGGGAAGTCGTTACTCATCATCTTCCTCATCATCTTCACTATCATCTTCACTATCATCCTCACTATCCTCCTCATCATCGTCGTCATCATCCTCTTCGCTTCCTTCTTCTTCGTCACCACTGGTCTCGTCATCATCGTCATCATCATCATCGTCATTATCATCATCATCATCTCTATCATTCCCTTCCTCACCTAAGAAATCTTCACCATCATCTTCTCGTTCATCCCTATATTCATGCTCATCATCATCCGACTCACCATCGTCCTTGTTCTCAGGCATAGTTTCAGGTTTGTTTCTTTCCATTATCCTTTAAAACAACATCAAACATAAGAAAAAAAGTTAATCAACTACATTAGCCAAGATGATTTATGCCCCCAAGGAAATAAGAATGCAGGGTCATCATGCACTGAGTTTCTTATAGCAAGTGAAATATAAGTAAAAAAACACAAATCCTACATATTTGCCATGTCAAACCCTTCGCCTGATACGCCAACACTGCTTGACAGTGAGCACACCTGAAGGAACGCAAAAAGAAAAGAAAAGAAAAAAAAAGGTTCAACATAAGCGAGCAAGTAAAGGAGAAGCAACAACTACTGCACACAAAATAATAATTCTGTACCTTAAATGAAGGTTATGTTGTATTCCAAAGATGTTATCACATTTAGTTCAAACCTCTTGATCTACTGACATGGTCTAAATTTCAATAGCAAGAGCATCATTCCAAATCTTCACAGTGCAACATGTAATAACCAAATGAACTCCTAATTAAACAAAGACACAATCTATCCATAAGAAAAAAAGAAGTCCCACCCGATCACAGACTTAAGGCAGATTGCCGGAAAGAAATGTACATGTCAAATGAACAACCCAATTGTAAGCATAGTGAATCATAACCTTAGCCTCATCAAATTTTTAGTAGTTGTCTGTATATGACGATCTAAATGCACAAATCTATATGACAAAGTGAGAAATGCTTTTCAGATAACCCACTTGTACTCAATCTAAAGTATCCTGGTGGAGTATCAAAAGGAGATTAAGACAATGCTGCTAATGATAGAGTAATCAAAAAGAGGAAGGAAAACCCTAATTGCAGGATCCCAAATTCACATTCTTGAACCCCACTCACGTCCAACCTGTTTAATCGAACACTAAAACGTCACGGTAGTTCAGATCAGATCCTGTTATAGACATGTGAATCGAAGTACTCAATCAACTAACGCTCATTCCTGAACTACCAGGAAAGGGTTAAATCCTCGATCTTTTAGCTCGAGACAAGAAAGGAACAAGAATCCCCTTCTCAAATAAGGAAAAACAAATCGCATTTTTAAGCCACTAGCACGGAATCCAGACCAGACTGCAAGATATGAAAGAGGGACGAAGCTAAACTCACCGCGAAAAGAAGCCAGGAGAGGGACCTCTGCGCCGCAAGCAACTCGATCGAGGAGAATGCGACGGCATCTCCACCGATCTCACTTCCGCGCAACGCCTCCATCCCCGTAGCAAACACAGTCAACAACGATCCTAAAATGGGGAAAAGCGAGCGAAGCAGCAACCCAACTTTGGAGGAGGAAGGAAGAGAAGAGTCTATCCAGGGGTCGAAGATAGATCTAATGGGCGTCGATAAGGGGTCGAAGAAGGAGACGGGTTTCACTAGAGGCTAAAAACTACAAGGAAAAATTATTATTATTATTATTATTATTATTATTATTATATTGATGTAATTAGTGAATTTTGTGGTTATTCTTTTTTTCGAAAAGAATATTAGCAACAGTGATTAGTAGTTATTAAAGAGAACCAAATTCACTAAAATTTCTTTTATTTGATAAAAGAGCTCCATATTAATTAGTGTTAGTGCTGATGATGATCACGATGATAATTATTACTAATTAATTATTATGACTTCTATGGTCATAATTAGCTGTTAACTAAAATATTATGCTAAGAAAAAGATCTTAAAAATTTCACTGTGCGTGTCTTAATCTAAAATAAAATCCATTTTCTTTCATTTATATCGAAACATATTATTTAATATATAAGGATAAATAATATACAAGTAATTTGATACATCAATAAGATACTTTTAATATAGCGAATGAAGTTACACTTATTTTCAACAGTGTTATGCACATTCAAAAAGTGAATACATTTTCCTTTCAGAATGGTGTTAAAGGGCAAGATAGTTTCCTCTGTATATCTTAAAGAAAATTGCATGTTTATTTTTTATTTTGCATAAATTTATATTTATTTATTTATTTACTTTCATGGTTAATATTAAATATGACTTGGATTTTTAAAACAATCCCTTCTTGAAGATTTAGCAAAACACGAAACTACAGAATCTTACTTTTTTTTTTTTTCTGTCGATAACATTCCATCTAAATACTTGAACCATTAGATTATTTGACCCCGTTACATGCGAGTGGCAAACTAGTCCAAACGCAATACCTAATCATTTAGCTCCATAACAACATGGATAATTTAATTGGCTTTATTGCAACCACAGAATTCATGCATCTTAAAATTCCTCATCATTCATGTCGACAGAAAACAAGGACGATTCGGCCTATTTAGTGAGGATCCAATGTGCTGTCACTTACATGACGGTATAAACAGAAACATACTATTGAGTTCATGTGCTTCAAGGCGAAGCAGTGATGTTTTATGCTGTTTCATGGAAATGTGCCATAGTTTAAATGGGGAAAAGATAATAATGGTGACCGATTCTCCAATTACATCAACTTTCTGCCGTTGCTGCAGCAGACGCATAGCTGACGCTGCTGTCTCGCATACTCTTGCACTGACTTGATTGCTCGTATTGCAAGAAACCAATTTTGATCTTTGTCGAGCAGTTCTTTAACATCTGGTGGAAGAGGAGTGAATGAGAGCAAAGATTACAAGCATACCATTAGTGAAATAGTTCCACAAGATGATAAACAAAAGAGATGGCCAGTCTTACATGGAGGAAGACACTGATGGGATGGCGTCCACAGATCGTGTTGTCATACTCACGCAAGTAGCGCTTGAATGCATCGGCATCTCCGGTCTCTATGATATCCATGCCCATGTGGTCCAAGGCCTCTATGGACTTGTAGATGGGTCCATGCTTCTTGTCATAGTGTGTATAACTGAACCTGTACATTTGTGCACAGGTACAGTATCATTTCTACACATTCAGGAATATTACTGCTGAAATCTGAGGAAAATATAAAACTTCCTGAATGATTGAATAAAACAAAACCAGGTAGAAAAAGGGGCATAGAAACACAGCAGAATGCCAGCTTTCATGTAGGTTGAAATATGAGGAGCGATAAAACTGAAACCAAGAGCCAAGAACTGTGCCATACACCAACAGAAAGTTATATTAGGGCTCTGTTGATGTTGAAAAGGCCTACCTAGTTTTTTATTTTCTGCACTTACTATCATGGAAATCTCTATTACTCTTACCTTGGCGAATTACTCAACCCAGATTGGAATGTTATCCAATTAAATTTACTGCATGGAGCATGATCTACATTTTCCAGACATCTTGGACCTTTTTCACGAAACCAACTTCAAAACTGAGTGTAGTTCTCTCGTTGAACCATTAGAAAACACCTTTGTAGGAAAAGATGTGCAATCATTTCCATTGTATTTGGTTCCAAACTGAAAACAAACTCCAGCATAAAGCAGATGCGTCAGCTTTTGGCTCACCAATCAGTCGTCAGATCACCAACTACAGCCTTGAGATCTATGGCCAACCCTTCTGTCTGATACCAACAACCATCCTTCCATTTTTCTGTAGCAACATATTTCATAGCATCTTTGCTGCTGAATAATGAGTGAGCTCGAGCTTTCATGCCCTTTCTTTTCCACCACATGCATGTCCTTCCAAAAAGGTGGAAAAGAAAGTATCCAAGAAAGATGCCCAACTTGTCAGGTTCCTTAGTGAGGCTTTGTTACAAGCACCCGAATGGTTGTTATCTTTGTATATCTATGAACATGTTTACCAGATAGGCCTTGAATAGTCACCAAGAAACTCCCAATACTTCTTTTTCGCATATTATTCATTGTATTTCTCAAGGATTGCTGTACCAGGTACCAGACCTGTCTCGGTCCCTGGCCATAGCAGTACATACCAATCGGTACTGGTGTACCATGTGTCAGTAAACCAGTATATATCAGTGTTTCAAAGATGATGAAAAAAAAGGAGAAGCGGAAGGCGCATTGGAGGAAGAGGAGGGAGGAGGTAAAAGAAAGGAAGAAAAGGAGGCGGTAGAGGAAAAAGAGGAAGCGGGAAGAAGAAAAAGGAAGAGTAAGGAGGAGAAGAGGCATACTTGGTAGACGGTATGCAGTAGCACTATGTGGCGAGGTCACATGATGTATGTTAAGTGCGGAGACACAATTAGGGCAAAGGCGGTGTGCAACAAGCTCATGGCATGCAAGAGACACGATTAGGGTTCTCACTTCGACGTATATATATATATATGTGTGTGTGTGTGTGTGTGTGTGTGTGTGTGCATATATATATATATATATATATATATATACATATATACATATATACATATATACATATATATATATATATACATGGGCGAACCAGACCGCTTGAAATGGGAGCGGGTCCATGAACTAATTCATGCCCGGATCGATACATGAATTGGTTCATGCACCGGTATGTACTGCCTATTTCATACCAATCTAGGCGAAACATCATTCCTTGGTTGTATCCTACATGTGTAGACACAATTAGGGCAAAGGCGATGTGCGACAAGCTCATGGCATGCACGAGACACGATTAGGGTTATCACTTAGACCAATGTTTTTATATAAATATGGGCGGACCAGACCACTTGAAATGGAAGCGGTTCATGAACCGATTCACACCCAGACCAATACACGAATTGGTTCACGCATCAGTATGTACCGCCTATTTCATATCGATCTGGATGAAACATCATTCCTTCGTTCTCAATATTTAGGGTTTTCTAGCTATTTTCTAGTTTCCCAAATTTCAAAAAAAATCTCGACGAGTTTCCAGTTTCTTGCTTTCATGCTGTTTCCTGCATTGGTTTCTCTTTTCTGCAATTAAAATTTCAAACAACCTAATACTCTGTAAAACTTCTTTTTCTTGAATTTACATCAGGAACATCAGAAGGGATCAACTTAGATTATCTCTCCTGGCATCATGTTCAATCAAATGTTAGATGCATATTCTGCAGTGCATAAGAGTATAAGCTACTCACAAAATCTATAGACAGAAACAATATCTACTATGAAAATTATATATATGTTAAGCTAATAGATTAATGTATAAAATAAAATGAAAACAAAAGGAGAATTAGCATACCTAGAGCCCCAGTGACAGAAGTCCGATGATATAGAGAAGAAATTCTTGGGATTATCCACATACTTGGCAAGCAGTTGGCCATACATGGCTTCATTCTCCAAGTTAAGAGCACCAACCATAATGGGCACAACTTTCACAGGATAACTTTAGAAAGAAGAAAACATGTAATAAACAGTCTCAGTACTATAATACGTAGATTAACACCCAAGCCAGTATGCTTACCCATGGAACACTTTGACAAGATAAGGCAAATGCATCTCCATGCTATGTTCTGCTTCATCTACATGAAGATCCATAAGTTCAAACTTCCCTGTTGCCCTGAGCTCGTCATTGACTGGAAAAAAGAAAAAAGAAATGCTTGATTTTTGAATCTGTCACCATTGATCTGAACAGAAAAGTGGAGAAAATCACGCCAGATTTCAATTATATAAACTCTTAGGAGTCTCATCAAAAGTGCCTACTACCTGGTTATTCGCTCATGCAGAAAAACTACTTTCAAATTGCATGACATCACCTCTAATAACAAGCAAATGGCAACTTGCAGAAACAACTAAAGACTACTTGATGTATGTAAATTACATAATCTGTGCTACAGTGCATAAAGATATCAGGAAATGGTAAATGAAATATAATCTTATTTAAACATTACTTGTATACCTCAAGAAGTACATGATATACCTTCTAAATCAACTGGAAGATCCCCCAAAGGAGTACTATAAATGGTGGCTCTTGTAAGGGCACATTTTGGAGTATAATAGTGATGAGATGGACCAAGTAGAAACACTCGTTCTCTGCAAAAGTAGAATACAGATTGTCCACACGTTAGTCAAGACCATAAACCAGCATACCATGACCATGCCATCCAGTAGGTTACTGAAACCACTATCCGACAGGCATTTATATCCTTGAAATACATAAGGTCACATAAATGCATAGGGACAGGATTAGAAATCAACTAAATAGGTCCTAGGGTGAAACATTATTATTTATAAATACATACATTAATTTTAGAAAGAAAACAAAATAGATTGAACGATTAATACAAGTTTCTGGATGATTTTTCAAATGCCCTCCAGAAAAAATAATGCATTTCAAAGTAAACCTTTATTCTGATTATATCCCATCATTTTAAACCTCAAAAATTCCACCAACTGATCTGCATACCAGATCACTTCTACATAGAAACAAGACAAGTAACTATCATTAGTGTCACTCATTTAAAGATAATACAACAGTTGTCAGACTCGAATCAGTTCTATTGATGATTTTTCTACCCCACCATGAAGATAGATTCTAAGTTGCCTAAAGACTTAAATTAGTGTGTGCAATTTTTTTATTTTTCTTCAAGTTCATATTAGCATCTTATACCATTTTACTTTATAGAAGGCATACTTGTTAGGGGTCGACATCACTATTTAGAACAGGATCCAAATACCTAAAATAAGTTTCAACTGTAACTCACTAGTTCCCTGCAAACAACTACTGCAAAATATTTTTGCAATATCCGGAGGTAGCGAACGTTATAATTAGTGTGGATTAGCACATGGAAACTTGATTAGCATATATTTTGGAAATAAAAGCAGTCAACTCACATGCTTGCAGGATCGATGTTAGCAAATGCAAAAGCTGCACAGCGGCCTGAATATGAGTAGCCAGCATGCCTGCATTTACGGAATTTTCATCCAATGTATTTTGGGTGATTTTTTCACTCTCTGCAGTAAGAATACTTACGGAGCAATCACGCCTCTAACATTTGGTGATTTAACCAGGCCTGCTGCTTGGAGCCACCGGTCAAGTTCCTCATCCAGTTTCTTGGCTGATAAGGCATCAAGATGGAATTATTAGATAAACCGTACCTCAAATCATACTCAAAATGCAACAATAAATGAAAAAAAGGATAGTGGCTAGTCATATCATGCACAAAGAGCAACTGAAGACTTTCAGAAAGAATAATAATAATGCCAAAGGACCTGGAACCACAGAGTCAAATGTATTCAACTGCACTATCTACTGCACTATCTAGAGAAAATACAGCATGACTAAAGAATTGAACCTTAAATCTCAACCTCATCCTACTTAATGGGCAATTCTGCAAGTAATACGATATACTTTAGAAGTATTCAATTAACCAATGATGCACTGGTTAACCAATTATATTGGCATTTTCTTTGTAATATCTAGCACAATGGATGGTTTTCTCAGTCAGACCTGCACATGACTTGCGGTTGCTTTGTTTGCCCATGCATACACATACATCAGTACAAAACTCTAAAATATGATATCATAAAAAAACAAAAAATGTTCTAATTCTACCACTCTCCCATAATATGAGTTGACAATATCCAGCTCAAGGATATGTATGTCACATGGATATGTGACTATTATACTTCATAAAGGTCGATGTGAAAATTGAAGTAACTAGTATGATTCATAAGGGTAGGTGTGAAAATCAAAGTAATAATACTGATAGCCACATTTGCTAGAATAATACATAATTTAATCAAGTTAATGTCACCAAGAATCATACGATAGATTATGATTATTGAACTAATTGCCAACCTAGACTTCACATACATGGTTGTTTCCAAAATTAACTAGATCTGAAATAAAATCTGCAGTTGATCCTTGGATGTCAAGTTACTGGTATCGGAAAAGAGCAACATAAATTCAAGGAAATGAGTTGTCTAAGTTGACAGAGCAGACCACTTTAACCCTGATGTTTGACTCTTACTATATAACTGTCAATATTACCATCTTCAGTTCCTCACAAACATCTATCTTCGTCTGCAGCTTGTTCACCTAATTTTTTATCACGGCATACTCAAATCTTAGTTATAGACCACTAATTTAAAAAATAAACTTTTCTTCAATTTATACTCGATCAATCTCATACAGCATCCTCAACATTTTTGTTTAGGGACCTCTACCTTCATCAAATCCATAAGAAGTTGAATTGTGGCCCAGCTGTTTTGCTTTTATCCAGGCTCAACATCAAACTCATTATGTAATTTGTGCAAAATGAAAGACAAAAAAATTGCTTGGCCTTGGGTTCTACATGAAGGTAAATCCTCGACATATTTTACCTGCAAAGCCCATAGTAAGTTGTCAAGGAAATGTTATACCTTGAAGCAAGGTTCATATCACAGTCATTTTTCTTTTTCTGATACTATGAAAGTTACTTGTAAATAACACCAAATTTATATTACGGAAGTAATTTCTTAGCCTAAGGATTTAGTTTTCACCAAAAACTCAAACATGAACACGATCAAGCAGCCAAGCACATTGCTATGCAGACACCGAGTCTAGTCACGCAAAAGCCCCCCTGGTTGCCTACCATACGAGCATTTAACCGAAATGTTAAACCATCTTCAATCGATTACTGTTCATGAGGGCGAACAAAACCCCCAAACAATCAACCAACTCCCCTTGCTGCACTCGATAAACTGATCAAATTTCCATCGACTACAAAACAGCGAAGGCGGTCATACATCCATGTACAGAACAGATATTCTGCAGCAAAACCTACTCCGATCGCCGTCAAGTAATCAGAAACTGTGAGGGGCGGAGGGACTCACCGTTGTTGGTGTACCAGGATCCAGCATGAATTGCTCTTCGAACCGTCTCCATCGCAACCTCTCCACGAACAACAGATCGAAGCGGAAGGCAGAGCAAAGCAATCGATCCGAAGCGAGACGAACCAAACCCTACCTTTCTTCCCTTTTCCTTTCCAACGAAGACGGGAAGAGATAACGTGTAGATATCTCTTTATATTAGTAATTAGTTAGCTTCCGAGTTCGAGTAGGGGACGGACGGCGGAGAAGGCACACGATAAGAGGCGAACCGACGGCAGAGACAAGTTAACGTAAAAGGGATCCGACGCAAGGAGAACACGATTAACTGCTTCGAGTTTTACAGCTGTCGAAATCATGTGGTCGATCTCACATCGATTCGAGAGGTCTGATAACGATTGTAAGTTGTATTTTGCATCGGACTAAGTTTGGTATGCCCCAATTGCGTTTAAACCACGCCGCTTCAATTTTCTTTAATAAGTAAAGCGGAAAGTGAAGCTATAAGGAAAATACATAAATATGCATATAAAAACTGTAATTTCAATATTTATCCTTTAATTTTAATTTATCATTATATATATATATATATAAGTTTTTTTTCATTTTTTTTTTAAGAAAGTGCCCCCAATTTTGGTTTTTCCCATTTGGTCTCATATTTCTAATAATACCCATAATACTATTCATCGTCATTAGTCGCCTCCGTCCACAATATTATATGTTGTTGAGCCCATCCTTTTCTACTGTTATCCTTCTATCATCATCTCCTTTTAGCCCTCAACTTTGTTGTTTCATACAAGGAGGCTATAAGGGTTACGATGAAAGAGGAGGCCACAATTAAGACTTTCTTTTGCTCTTCTTTTGCATTACCGATCGTACCAAAGTGTTGCTCGTGTGAACCCACCTCTCCCCTAAGATCATTACCAAGCATCTTTTTATCACATTTGTCATAATTCTTATTCCTCTCTCAAACCTGTCTTCCGTTATAACCCTTGCAACCTTCATCTAGTCCATCATAATCCTTGTCACAAGTCGTGTGGGGTTAATGGTCATAGCTTAGATCATAGTGGTGGTGCTAGGGGGGATCGAAATTGGTGATGGAAAGGATTGAGGATGTTCTCTTCAAAGTTAATATAATGAGAAACTTTCGAGATGAAGGTAATAAGAGAAACAATAACAACAATAGAGTTATGATGAATATAGAGGTCATGAGGCCTGTGATAGTCAGACAAGTAAAAAGGAGAATGATACCACAAGGGCTATGGTCGAGAGGTCTTGGCGATGATTATAGGAGAGAGGTGGGCTAGTGTGGATGATGTCTAACATGATTAACTACGCGGAAAAGGAGGGAGGGGAAGCCTCATCGTGACCATCTTCTTCACAATCATTAGAACCTCTTTCCTTAGTAAACGATAAAACTAAGGGCTAAACAGAGATGTCAAAGGAAGGGTGATGTATAGAGAGAATTCGACAATCAATGTGGTGGAAGGTGATGACACAACGAGGATCATTACAAGTATTTAAAAAATAAAAGTATCAAATAAAAAAAATAAAGAAAATCAGGATACCTTCCGAAGCACAAAAAGATGAGTTACTTCTATAATTATTATAAGTTAATTATTAATAATTATTATAATTTCCACGATGGTAAAAGTATTAGAGATAAGTGTTTTATATTTTGGACTACTTCTTTAAATATATAAACATAAGCTTAAAGCTAAATGAGAAAAAAAAAGTTATTTTATTTATTTTAAATATATGAAAATATTCATAATTTTTATAAAAATCACTAAGAGTCTTCTCTTATGCTAAAGACTAATAGAATCTAAAAACTATGAGAATATTCATAGTTTTTAGACTCTATAGAATCTAAAAACTTATAATACATTTAATAATTAAGATTATGGATACTTTAAATAATCAGGGCTCAGTTATAATGTTCTTAAATAAAATTACAATGATTTTATTTATTAATAAAAATACATAAATCTATTCAAAGATATTATAAACGGATATGTTTCACCCATACTTATCTCATTCTTCCATGATAAATAAAAACAAATATACACGCCTAAATTTTAGATTATGTGAAAATAATTATTTTTTGTCTTCATTTATCTCGACAAATATTTTTAATTTTCATCCAACATCACATAAACTCTTATACAATTCATTTTATAAAGTATCAAAACTTATAATAAGATTGATAATCAAGACTAAGGGTATTTAAGCTAAGTAAAATTTGGTCACAATATTCTTAATAGAGTCATAGTATTTTGGTAGTCACTGTCCAATTACTTTGATTCATCAACTTGATAGAGTCATAATATTTTGATTCATTAACTTGATAAAGAGATAGAATTAAACGACTAAAAATGCTCAAATTTAAATTAAATGATAATATATTTATCTATCCTAATAAATCAATTCAATTATATATATTCTGCTCACACTTTCATTCCACCACTGAACTTATTTTCTGATAACATATTTTAGTTCATAAACATTTAATTATTTAGGTTTTTAAGAATAGAGCAAAAAAATAATATAGAATGAGAAAAAAATGTGGTGATTTAATTCTCTGGAAAAGAGAATAAATATATAAAACTCCAAAATTGTTAGGTTTTATATGTGCGTCGTATTTGTAATTTTCGCGATATATGAAACCGTCAACGTTTCGGCGTTGACTGGGTAACGCAGGCTTCCCTTCTCCTCTTCCTCTCTCCCCGCTCACTCGTTAGATCTGGAGAACCTGCAAGGAGAGGAGCAGGGGAAAGAGGGGAAACCCTTCGGACCATTGATCGTCGTATCAGATCCGTCTCTTTTACTTGGTTGATCTCATTCATTCCATTCCCCCAGTGGGAATCCGTTCCAAGATCTTCGACATCAGCAAAGAAGCAAAGAAAAGCTCCGATTTTCCTGGACTGTGATGTGATCTCTCTCTCTTGTCTATCGCAATCTCAAATCCGTCGTGAAGGATGAACAGCACGTACTCTGCCGTCCCCGTGACTGCGTCCATCGAGCTCCAAGCCAACTCCCCAGTCCCGCCGCAAGTTCCTCCCAAGAAGGAGTTTTTGGAGGAGGAGTTCGACGATGACCTCCCCCTCATCCTCGACGCCGACGGTGCCGGGTACGGCCCTTCCGCCTCGGGCTCCGGCGTGCCCGGCGCCGTCTTCAATCTCGCCACCTCGATCATCGGCGCCGGGATCATGGCCCTTCCCGCTGCCATGAAGGTCCTCGGCATCCTCCTCGGCTTCGTTTCCATCGTCCTCATGGGAATCCTGTCCGAGATCAGCATCGAGCTCCTCATCCGGTTCGCCGTCCTCTGCAAGTCGACGTCGTACGGGGACGTCGTGGAATCCGCCCTCGGTCGCCCCTTCAAGATCGTCTCCGAGATCTGCGTCATCGTCAACAATGCCGGGGTCCTCGTTGTCTACTTGATAATCATAGGCGACGTGATGTCGGGCTCCGCCAAGCACGTCGGCGTCTTCGATCAATTGCTCGGGCATGGCGAATGGGATCACAGGAAATTGGTGATCTTTGTGATGCTGGTCATCTTTTTAGCCCCTCTGTGTGCCCTGGAAAAGATCGACTCGCTTAGTCTCACTTCGGCCGCCTCCGTTGCTCTTGCTGTTGTCTTCGTGGTGGTGTCGTGCATCATTGCTTCGGTTAAGCTTGCCGAAGGCCGAACAAGGACTCCGAGGATGGGGCCGAATTTTGGATCCAAAGCTGCCATCTTGGATTTGCTGGTGGTCGTTCCGATAATGACAAATGCCTATGTTTGCCATTTCAATGTTCAGCCAATCTACAATGAGCTCAAGGAGAGAACACCAAAGAAGATGTATCTTGTTAGTAGGATCACCACAGTGTTGTCTGTCGCCATCTATGCTTCGACTTCTATATCAGGGTATCTGTTGTTCGGAGAAGATACCGAGTCAGATGTCCTGACAAATTTTGATAAGGATCTTGGAATTCCGTTCAGCTCGATCCTGAATTATGTGGTCAGGATTGGATATGTTCTTCATCTGGTTCTTGTTTTTCCTGTCATTCATTTTTCACTCAGGCAGACAGTAGATTCGCTGGTGTTCGCAGGATCAGCTCCTGCAAGCAGGAAAAGGATGTTGGCTTTGACGGCCATCCTACTTTGTGTTATTTATTTTGGTTCTACTATGATACCAAACATATGGGTGGCTTTCAAGTTCACAGGAGCTACAACTGGCATGTCACTAGGGTTCATATTTCCAGCTCTTATTGCCTTGAGATTAGATAAGCAAAAAAAGATCTTAAAGCTTCAAGAGAGGTACATAGCATGGGTGATGTTAGTTTTGGCAGTGGTCGCTAGCATTTTAGGAGTTGTTGGCAATATTTATACTCTTAAGAACATGTCTGAATGATTTATATTTTATGTCAGCTCCAAAATAGGTATAGGAATGCGAAGCTGTGCAATTATTCGTCAGGCCGTGATGGTGACCAATTTATGTGATTGATTAAAAATTAAAAATTTTGTTAATAACAGAAGTTCTTAGTTGTTTTTGAAGTGTCTTTTGTCACATATTGGCTTGATAAGCAGCAATGTAATATGCTTCAGAGGAGATACGCAGTTACAGGTCTAGGCTTTGTAAGCTACTGGAAGAACTTTTACAGGGTTGAGACATCCATTCTGATCCTGTTCTCAATTTTAGGCATTCTATCACTGCTGGTGAAGGTTGGAATACACAGATAGAGGCATGCTTCTGACATGCAAATCGTTGTATCTACTGAAAGAATCAGGATACTCTATATTGTTCAAGCATTAGGTTCATGTATTTCCTTGATCCTCCTGGTAAGTCCACACTTCTTGTGGCTTATCTTTTATTTGGCAAAAAAAACTTGATTGCATTCCAGTTCTTCAGCCAAGCTGTGCAAAGTTCCTAATATCTGCTTGTCAAAGTGTTTGCAACTGACTCCGAGCATTGTTGTGAGCCGTGACTGCTTTGCAAGAACATGCTTAAAATTAACCATGAAGTCTTTATAGACAGGAGCTTTTGTTCTAACATTATCTGTTGTTGTTTCAGCAAAGCTCTCAGTTGATACTTGGTTAGATTTCTGAGGAGCATTTAGTTAGCTTAGTAATTTCTTTAGTAAGAGTAGTTGATTTGGATGCCATTGTAGCTGTTTGTTGTCTCAGAATTTGTTTCTCTCGAATTTAGGCATATCTTATACTATAAAAAGCTCTCAGTTCAGATTTGGTTATGATTTCTGAAGGGCAATTGTTTGGGTTAATGACTTATATAATTAAAATAGTTGATTTAGATGCCAATATACAATTCTGTTGTTTTCGAATGTGTTTCTCTCAAATTTAAACATTATTTTATACAATAGAAAAGCAGATTCAAGGGGGCATGATGTACACCTGATGTGATCTTGTTCTCATTGCTTTCTTAGCCTCATTACAAACACTTAATCTATGTGTACAAAAAAAACTAGAAGACATTCTAAATGAGTGATAGGAAATGCAATATTCTGAGATTTCATCTATACCCAATAATCATGAATTAGAACACTACTTACATATCCTCAAACTTTGAGGACATGTCATTTGTATTCTGTCATCTAATTGTTCTTTAAATTGTTTCTTGTTGCTTGATTTCTTTACTTGCCAAACTATGATTGTTCTTTTGAGACCAATGACAGCATATCCAAAACAGTGGGAAAGATTTAAGAATCAGCCCAAACTTCACTTGAGGCCTTTCTCATGGCACCCCTTGGTTCAGTCCTATACTTGCCCATTAAAGTTAGCTTCAGAAAGTATGCTGCATGTGTTTTCTTAAACAAGAATGTGAAGCTGTTTTATAGGGAGTGAATAATTGTGGAATGGATATTGGTAAGTTAGCTATCACATTTTTTAGTTTCCATCAGGTTCCATGAAGAACTGGCTCCTATCTTCTGGGAGTACCAGAAATCCATTTTCTATTGTTCACACAACAGCTTATGTGTAGTGTAGTATATGAAGTTATTGTTCAGAATATATACTAGTTATTATTTATCCTAATATTATATTTCAGGACAACTAGAAAGACCTGTAGGTATATTGTCTACATAGCAATTTCAGCAAAACCCCTACCAAAAAATGAAATGTAGTCATAAAGCTGTTCTGTCCCTGTTTTTGTAAAAGGCTACAGCTTGAAATCAGCTTTTGAATGAGATCCATAATTCATGCACTTGGAACTCCCTTCTGGGTTTGAATATTGGTGCTATTATGCATTTCTTGTGATAATAAATGTCCTCTTGTTTGGTCTCACAAGTAAGCTAAGCTGACTAAAAAGCTGTTCTCGACCTGTATGGTACTTTATTTGGAGATTTTGATTCCATCCACTTTTTAGCTTCCATTTCTGCTGTAGAATGGTTTTATTCATTGCCATCTTGTAGTCTAAAAATGCACCTGTAAGTGTAAGATATGAAGCCTGACTCTCAATTGAACTTTAAATGTCAGAAGGAATCATCATTGAAGTCACTATGTGAAGCTTTGTACTAAAGATTTATCTCATCAATGATAGGCAAATTGGAGAGTTTTATGTAATTTAAAGTGCCAAAACATCCAAGTCTTCTTATCATTTTTTTTGTTTCCAGATTGGAGAATTGTTGATCTAGAACCAACACCACCACTATGTGTAGGTTGAAGACAGGTTATCTCATGGATCTCATGAACCTGCAAAGAGAACTTGATACCAATAAAATATCATTCATTCATATTATTACTATAGGATGATACTGGATGTATATCGATGCCGATGAGATAATATTACCAATGTATATCGATATCGATACTGGATGTATATTATTACCGATGTATATCGATGCTGTAACGGTCCAGTGGGTCACTGAGTCTGATATTACACTGACATTGAAATCACAATTGGAATATATGATACCAAATCACCAAATGCTAGAGATGGTCTCCAATATCTGCCTGCCTTAAGTGCCTAAATGTGTCACATATAGGAAACTTTCTTGTGATCTGATGAACAAATCCATCCTTCTTCCCCCACAACAGTCATCATCCATGTTCTTTATTCTCTACTTCACCATGCAAAAGACTAGCACAAAAGCAACTCTAACCCATTTGCATTGCCACTTTCGCACACAACACAAGGAATAATCACCTCCAGTTCTCATGCATCTGTCATAGAGCAGATGCACACAAGCAATTCCAAAGTTGGATTGAAATCAGCATAAGATAAATGAGTAGGCCACCCAGATAACTACTCTTTCATTTGGTGGTAGTGGCAGCTGATCACTTTAACTAGAAACTATGAAGAATTTAGAAGATGAAGAAAGAATAATTTGGCATAGGTTGTCCTCATGCACCCATATGAACAAACATTTTGGTGCATGATTTGACCATCTATGAGACTGAAAAGAGCATGTCCTCTTTGTTGGATACATTTTGCATCATCACATAAAGAAAAATCAACAGTTAATAAGTGTATTTAGTCAGCAGGTAACTCTATTCCTAAGAAAAATCATTTCATGCAACACATTTTTGCCATCCAAGTGTCACCTTGATTTTACCATCAAATCCTTGCAAAATTTATGTGCTAGCTACAGATGATTCATATCAAAATGAAAGACAAATCTCATCCCTAAAAATATCAAGATGATCGATATCTCATCCTTAAGGTAGACAACATTTCCCATGCGCCATTCTTCAAGTTTATTTTATCTAGAAAACCAAACTAAAATGTATTACGGTCATAAGAGCCATTCCCCATCACTGAACATTTTGTTTTTCACATATTCTAATCGCATACGCAGTGGTCAACAATTCTGCGGTCTAGGATGTCATTCTTTAAGGTGCTGGAATGCTTCTGTATCCAATAAATGGAGCAGTTAATTTTCGACTATCTCCTGCTGTTTGCTGTCTTGGCCTTGCTCAGGTTGGCAAGCTCCTCAATCAGCTTCTTCTCTTCAGTACTTAAGCTCTTTGGAATCTCGACCTGCACACGAACCAACTGATCTCCCCTGGTGTTTGGCTTTCCAAGGTAAGGAACACCCTTCTTAGCCATTACCAGAGTGGTACCTGGCTGTGTTCCAGCTGGAATCTTCAGCTCCACCATTCCATCCACTGTGGGAACCTTCGTGGTGGTCCCTAAGATTGCATCAATGTATGATACCTTGCACGTGTAGAGAATGTTAGTTCCATCCCTCTTAAGCACAGGGTCTGAAAGAACTTCAATGAATACATAAAGGTCTCCCGGCGGGCCGCCTCTCCTTCCAGCATTTCCCTCTGACCGGACCCTCAGCCGACTACCAGAGTCAACTCCAGCAGGAACTTTCAGACTTATTCTCTTTGTTCTCCTCACACGACCATCTCCTCTACAGGTGTTGCATGGGGTAGAGAACTCACCAGTGCCATCGCAAGTTGTGCAACTCATAACCTGCTGGAATACACCCAGTGGGGTCCTTGCCGAAGACACAACTTGACCTTGACCTCCACAAGTGTTGCACTTACTTGGCTGAGTACCTGGTTTGGCACCAGAACCATCACAGGTTCCACAACTCTCTAGCCGTGTAATCTCTATCTCCTTTTCCACACCAAAAATTGCGTCTTTGAAATTTAGGATAAGATTGTAGCTCTCATCATCACCCTGCATAGGCCTGTTGCGAGCTGCTCTGGTTCCACCCATTCCACCCATCCCTCCCATGCCTTCAAATAATGACTCAAAGAGATCAAATGGGTTGCTGAAATCCTGCACTTGAAAAAAAAAGTTTAATAGAATTAGGCAAGAAATAGAGTTTATTGATGACTATCCTTCTGCAGAGTAAAGCCTGTCTCTAGCTGATACTCACCCCCATGCCCATGCCAGCACCTTTGAGGCCAGCTTCTCCATACTTATCATACAAAGACCTCTTTTCATCATCTGACAAGACCTGTAGCCAAGTGACTAGAATGTCGTAAAAGAGTATATTAAGATAGCTGCTAAATCTACTAGTTTGAACAAACTTATCCATGAGAAGGGGAATAACCTCATACGCGTTACTAATCTCCTTAAACTTTTGTTCTGCTCCAGGTTCTCTAAAACAAATAACATCCAGCAAAAGTTAGTCCCATCTCAAGTTTAGCAAATTTGCTCATATATGAAGCTGACAAAATCAAGAGATCAATGATGGAAACTATTTTGCATGATGACCTATTGTCTAAAAATCCTTAGCACACATATTACAACAGCTACCATTTTGGTCAATAATTGCTAAATAAAGTTACCTCCATCTTAAGTTTAGCAAAATTGCTCATAGATAAAGATGACAAAATCAAGAGATTAATAATGGAAACTATTTTGCATGCCGAACTATTGTCTATAAATCCTTAGCACACATATTACAGCAGCTACAAGTCTGGTCAATAATTGCTAAATAAGAAGAAAACTAACAGAAATTATGCAGACTGTCCAGTTGTCCATTAAACATTATCCTCCATCTGCTATTCTTTCTCTATTATTTGTAACTATTTTTGCTTCTTCCTTTTTGATTTTAAATGCTTCTTTCTCCCTCTCCTTGCTCGTTCACTTCATTTTCATACTAAGTGAACAAGCCTGGGTTTAGATTGGTTAATATGCTAAGGCACAAAACTGATTTTACATGTCATGCTTAAATTTTGAAGCCTCATTAGACCAGATTGTTTGTCATACCAGATAAATGCTTCGTTTTCATAAACATAATGCTACTGAAAAGAACATACCCAAAAATTGTCATCGATCTTTCATGTACAAACATTTTAAGTTTTTAACTAAATAATCAATTAAAATTTGCTGCTGAGAAATGCATTATCTGCACCCAAGTGAATGGACAGAATAATTTAGAGGGTAAATGTCTTCTTCTCATTTTTTATTGTCTTTGATACACACCCATATTTAGTTTTCTTCTCTTTTTCTGGGGATGGAGGTGGGTGAGTGGGTGGATGACTTGTTAATTGTTATTCTTTAATCATTATTTTCATGACTGAAACAAAACATGAACATAATGTGGCAAAACATACACATTATCTCTCTACTCACTTGTTCACATCAGGATGGTAATTCCTTGCAAGCTTCCTATAAGCTGCACACCAGAAGACATCAGCATACATAATCATGTGTAGTTAAAAAATAGATTAAAAAATAGATAAGCAAGCACTAGTTGACAGCTAGTCTAAGATTATGGAAATTAGCCTCTTGTTCAGTTGTTTAGGTAGGCACATGGTCCGCAACATACAAAAGTAAAAAAACGTTTTCAATGATTAAAATCTCAGTCAATACCAGTTTTTGTAATCAGTCAAACTGGTTCAATACCGGTACACCAAGTGCCAAGTGGCATACTAATATATATATATATATATCATGGTATCACTAAACAAATAACAAAAAATTAAATATGAATCAGTACCAACTTATATGATCTAGTACCCATCATTGGTCAGACTGGTAAATACCAGGTTGATATGTATTGGTCCAACTAGCATTTAATTCCTTAGTTGTTTTATTGCCTAGGAAAACATACTGATATAACTAAAAGTTCAGGGTAAACCAGTCTATGACTTCCAAGTGTTCCATCAGAACCATACAACCAAGATAGTAGAAGGTTGGTGGGCCAAAATAAAGTATTATTGTAAACTCAGACACAGTGAAACATGGATTGAGAAACTAATCGTATGATGTGTACTAATTAGTATTTACTGGTCCAACTAAGAATCAATGTCAGACCATATGATTTGGTATCATCAGTTGGTCTTTCTTTGTTATTTTTTAGGGTGATATTGGGCGGTACAAGTTGATATATAACTTGGTGTGCTGATACTGTACTGGTTCGGTAGATTACTGAAACTAGTATTGGACGTAAATATAGTTGTAAGATTCATCATTCAACAATATGAAGGTGAACAGGGAACATATATTGCGGCACTGTCATAAAGGGCAAGATAACAAAGAATTATTAGTCACTAGACAGTCTATTTCCTTAAATTAAATAAATAACAAACTTGCATCACAGGACCTATAAATGCAAAAGCAACAGGAAAAAACCCATAACAGTAGCAAATAGAAAGGAAAGAACGCCGAGTCTTGTGAGAAATACTTGCCACTTTTTATTTCAGATTTGCTCGCATTTCTTGATACACCAAGGACATCATAGTAATCCTGCAAAAGATGATACCACAGGGAAAAATGATCAAAGATAAATTTACATTTACATCAACATATAACTTGCCCAATCTATGATCAAATATTTCAACTTAATTATAAGGTTAAAAAACAATGCATTATAAACACAAATGCACTCACAGCAGCAGCTCTGACAACAAATCGTGCTCCCCTATTATGCCTATTTAGGTGCGGCACCTTATTAAATAAAGCTGATGAAGACACTTGGGCAAGAAAACTTGCAGGTGATGATGCCAGATTACTTGAAGTACTGCAAATATACAATAAATCAGTGGGTTTGAAAGGCTATAGATCAAAGTCAGACTTCATAGATAACAAAGACATAAGAAATGCTTTTTTCATTTGGTTAATTGAGTTCTTATCACAGTTTCTGATATTTACTAAAGGTATTGATCACTTACGCACTTGTATGGAATCAATTTTGACAGATTCAGCAAATCTGATTTGCTTTCATGTAGGCTCCATGTTTTCAAGTAGAACTCAATGGTCTCGGCTAGTTCAATTGAGAACTGAATTGAAATATCTCAATTACCAGAGGTAAATTGCTCCCTCATGTATTGTTGTCTTGGGCAATCACCAATTACATGGGTTAGTGCCTATGCACGACACCTGGGCAATGCTTGCCTGAACCACCATATATATACATAGAATACACAATCATATATATAAACAAATACATTTATGTATGTTTTAGTGAATATAACTTCACATGCACTGTATACATTTATATGCCACCTTAATATAATAATGACATGTATCGTACATGAATCATCCTTTGTTTTTAAATTTGATTACTGCTAGAAACCACAATTCATTAACATTTCCCAAGAATTAATATTACATCAATGGTGTTTCTACAAGAGAGAGTACATTAAAATGCTAATCATAAGTTACTGTAACATATATGTAGAGGTGTCGATGCTTTTGGTCTGCTTCGGTTTAATACAGCAAAGCAAAGACATTCACACTTGACCCAAGCTTCATGATCCCAAGTCCCAACAATGATAAAAGATTTCTGAATTAAAGCTTAAGCCATGTAAATAACTATTCAACTTAAGTTTGAGACAAGACTTTCGATTAAAAATGCAATTAAAATCAGGATCACAATCAAATTGGATTTAACCTCATTTTCAAGGAAACATATGTTTGGCACCAACAGATCAAAGCTCTTGAAATATATCTGATTTGTCTATCCAATGGGCAATCTTAAAGAAGTCAGGTAGGGTTAACTTGACTGGTGGTTTTGGGTCAAGATTGGAACCTCTAAATATATGTATAATTGATTTACAAAATGATGAGCTGCATTTGTGTAGGTTTGTCATTGGCCTGTAGCCTTGGCACTTGTTAAGTTACTGCTTCAGCTTTATGATAGGATTACCATCCAAAATTGCCTTCGTTACTGGAGTCTTCATGGGACTTCTTCAGTCATCTCTTTTCTCTTGATAAAGTCACATAGTTGATCTACTTCCAATCAAATTTGAAGTGGAAATGAGAAAATCAAACCAAAAGACCATATTTTTCTGGTTACAGCAAAAGAAACCTCAGATAAAAGTGTCCAAAATAAAGTAAAATGTTGAATCCCAAACAAAAATACTGCTGAATTTTTTTATATAATTCATGTTTTATTATAAAAGCAACCAAAAATGTAATGATCTTTGATTGTACCAAAAGACTCTTAAAATGGGAGTCACATGCTTTAACAATTTACTTCCTCAACTTGATCAACTTCTCGTTGTTAGTCATACTTTTAAGTCATTATTTAATAATGCCAACATTTGTCAAGCATGAAAAAAAATTCTTCCCTTTTCTCTAATGTTTAAACTTTTCTATCTTGTCTTCTTTGTTTATCCTTTTCCAATTATGGTTGAAACGAAAAATCAAAGCTGAAACTCAAACTTAAACTACTACAAATGACAAAATTGCTGAAATGTTTCATTCAACAATTGGCTGAAACAGACATTTCAAACCATAACACACACTATGCTGGTATCGTAGCGTGTATGGATCTGGGCCAAGTCTATGCACGTGCACATAACAAACACAACATGGCATGAAAGCAAGTGCTGTAACAGGATAATTACTGACATGCATACGTGCCATGGAAAGTTGAGAGCTAAACTGATCCTTGCAAAAATTATTAAAAAATGATAGAATGTAGTGCAAATAAAGGCATCTTAATCAGTAAATAACTTAAGGCTGTAAAGACAAGTTAGGTATCTAAAAGTGAAATTAAGAACTCTGAGGCCAATTCTGCCTTAAGATAACATAATAAATTCTCACACTACTAAAATGAATCCCATGGTTATAGCATTTCAACAATTTTTAGTGTAAAGAAGGAAGCCACACAAGCCACATATACAAGATTATAAGATTGATATTAAGAAACACAATAAAGAGAAATAGCTATATGTTTTCTGAAATTTAAACCTCATTCAACAACTGATGAAAGCCAAGGCCTATCATTTGAGAGTTCAAGTAACCAGGATGCCCTAGATAGCCCATACATACATTAAATATTCAAGGCCTCATGGCCAGTTGAGTACTAGAACAGAAGGACAGCTGAATTGTGCATATCTCACCTAATTGTATAGTTTGAATCTACAAATTGTAGAATATGTAGAGGTAAAAAGCACACCAACAGATACATAAGGAATATATTGCTCTTTCAGACTTAATACAAAAAGATGATATAGCTGCTTACACAATTTGAGGCATCAGCACCATTTTTGTATAATGACAAGTCTTAGCTCCTGGAGATGCATTTCTACATATCACCTGAGATTGCACTCCCAACCGAGGCACTGAAATCCCTTTACATGGTAAAGTTGCCATTGGACTGGTGCAGCCAATATAAGCAAATTCAACCTCCTTTTGTCTCTCTGCAATAGCAGATAGGATAATCAACTTTCTTGTATTAATAAGAATATAAAGATCACATTGTCATGACGTTATTATTTGCCTGTTGTGTTGCTTGTTTCATATACTCGTGCAAAAACACACACAAAAAAAAAAGCAAACATGTCCCATAATATTATGTTCCCACCAAGTTCCACCAATGACCTCTAGCAACACTTAAATAGTTTATGAACAATGATCCAGCATTAACTAGTTTATGCATCTAAGTCATAAAACCAAAAGTAACTCATACATCACACAACACAAAGTTCCCAGAGTATATGAGCTTCTTTATCCAATTGGTCAGGTCATTCCATGTGCTAGAAGAACTTGCTGAAATCTTCCATGCTCTTCCCAGAGTAACTATAAGGAAGTAATAACTTCCTTATATATTGGGTCAATGATTTAACCATTTACAGAGTTCACCACGTTTCCCCATCCTTCCGCAATTGTCTCAATACTTTCTCATCTTCTTCAGGATTCCAGATGAAGAAATTATGCACAAAGGTAATGTATCAGACTGCCCTTAAAAAAATTCCGAACTTACCTCCAAATTAGAAAATCCTAAACAGAACAAAAGGTCTCAGAGGTCAACAATTTAACCATTTACAGATATTCCCAATGTTTCCTCATCCTTCAGTGTCTCAATACTCCCTCAGCTACATTGGTGTTCGGATCAACTCATTATGCACAAAAGTAACTATATTAGCCCGCCCGAAAAGGACAAATTGGCTTCACACCAGATCAAATCCTCACTAATAACAATATTGACATCTCAGATTCTTGGCCCAGCCAAGAACCACCCGTACGCATCCGTCTCTCCAGTCTCTGCATTCACTCAAATACTTGATTTAGACTGCTCCAAAAGCAAATCTTCAGTTTACTGTCTTCGAAACCATTAGGAGATAACCCGTACATCTCCGACCAGGCAAGGAACAACAGTCTTGACCAACGACGAAGATAGAATACCACCAAAAAATTTTCATGGCCACCACGAAGAAGCTTTCAATATAGTAACCCATAGAAATGAATATCGTGAAGATTCAATACTAAAAGGAGGGGAAAATTCTTAGCATAGCTAAGAGCCTTGGCCCGCCGGACACCATCAAACCGATTTGGCTTCAGGAGAGGATGGAGGGCTCCATACCTAATCCAAAAGCGGAGGAGGCAGAGGCGGAGGCGGCGGTGGGGATCCGCTTCTCCCTTCCCTGGGGCAGGGGATCGAGGCCGACGAGGTGTTCGCGAACGCGATAAGAGGCCGCAAGGGAAACTGCGAGAACGGGTGCGCCAGGCTAATAAACGTATTAGGATCTCCTCCAATTCGTGCACCAGATCAATTTATCAAATGGCAGCCCTCGGTTCGGATCGGGTCGGATCCAATCGGAGGATCCCGTCACGGAGTCCCATCTAAAACCGTCCATGGGATCACCATCAGAAAATGCGAATCTTGATGCTAAAAAGGTCGGGCGACGCAAGTGCCCTGATTAATCTGAGCCGCTCGGATCAAGTTTCGGGCTGGTTCTGGTATCTTGATATTTAGACGGATCCGGGTTCGGACAGTGTTGGGAAAGACTTGGATTTTCGGGTACCTACATCTACCCGACCCGTTTAATTCGGACTTGGATCCTTGAATTGGGTTCGGTTTAATTTCACCGAATTGAACCGAAACCGAGCCAGATCGCGACGAGCGATACCCAAGGCTGTTACTCCGAATTGAACTCACCGCTGTGTCTGCTCGCCAGCGGACGCCGTGGGGATGGCGGCGGAGAGCCCCTCGGGCGAACTCAACCTCGGCGAGATCGAGCTGCAAGATCCCTCCCCTCCACCCTCTCTTCGCCTCAAGGCTGCACTCGATGCTTGCTCCAAGGTACTCCGATCCTTTGTAAACCCTAAACCTCGCACCCTTTCGCCTCTCCCTCCCGTCTTTTTCATTTATTCTTTCGGAAGCCTAACTTTGATCGCTTCCGTGGTCTTGCAGTCCTTTGAGTCTGGCGATCTCGGCAAGTCTGATGAGGCGGTCGCGGCGGTAGTGAGCTTCCTCGATTCGATCGTCGATCCTGGTAACGCCGCGATCGATGATGCCGTCGCGCAGAACGCACTTGAGGAGATCCACCACTACTTGTCATCTGCTTCGTCGAATCAGGTATCTTGGTAGTTCGTTTGAGGGGTTTGACCTTTTGAAACGATCGTATCTAGGGTCTAATGGGATGTTTTTGGATGCAGACGGTAGTTGAGGCACTCTCTCTTGAGCTCCCCAAGGTGGTGGTGAAATTTGTAGCTTTATCAGATCGTTGTCGGGAGATTGCTGAGAGTATTATCGACCATCTTGTAGCCACCTGTAGTCCACGGGACTTGCTGTCGATTCTTTGTGAGGTGAGGATCACAGAGTTAATCCTACTGTATCAATTTCGACAGTTTGTGATATGAAAATGTTACTGAATTACGCTTCTGGGATATTCATGCATCAAGGAAAATTTGCCTTGTTTTTTCATCTTAGAACACCTTTTTACAATGAAGCTCATTAGCAGAACTGATGCTAATGTAAATAAGCTGCTCAGTACCTGTTTAGCTGTAGTGGTGCCATTAGTGCTTGCTTAGTTTTGCAAATCTTGAAATTAGGATAAATTTTAAAATGTTTATCAAGTACAAATTTGAATTATTATACTAACTTATGTAAACTTTCTGTGTTACATCAAAGTTTTGAAGCTTTAAATGATGAACTTAACCAACATCCATTGATAGAAGAATTACCTGTTCATTTGTATGTTATAATATGTATATAACTGGGATTCTACCCACCATGCTTTGGAGGCAAAAAAAAAAAAGCAATTTCCTGTTTGAGATACATGATGTTAACATTGAAATTGGTTGATCCAGGACTTTCATCAAGGTTAATTAGAGTTTTTTGGCATTGTCAGTAAGCAAACATTTTTGGAGCTCAAAATATTCTTAACGAATTGTTTAGTACTTGAGTGGATTTTCTAGTGACAAGCTTGACATGTTTGAAAATTTAAATTATTCCAGAGCTGTATATATTCAAATAGTATGAATCTTGTCCAGATGTGCTTCAGATTATCAGCTTGTTTATTGACTCGGATGGTCCGCCTTGCATGTTGCGTGGTACATGACTGTTGGATTCTGGTAGTCACATATTTCATTATAAAGTTGTCAGGTTGGTTTGAATTGAAATATTTGGTTAGTTGCTTCACTAGAGATAATCATTTGATGTTGTAATATTCACACTTCATTAATATTACCAATGATGCAAATCTGTTTAAGTGTTTTTCTTTTCATTTTGTGGCTGTTTATATATGATTTAGTGTCACCCTACTTTTATCTGGTTGTAGCTGGATTATAAATTCTGTGTAATGCTTTTGACTTATTTGCCTGGTAGTGACGTATGTGATTTTTGTTTAATGCAAGCATGACATATATTGGTCCAAATAAATGTCTTAAATGTTGCAGGCATCAGATACCCAGATTAGAGTGTCGAAGTCACCAAGTTACTTTATTCCGCTCTTAGGTGGGATCTCAAAAGGTAATTCTTGCTGATGGTAATATCATGAATAATATCTGATGCACATTTGTGAAAATTAGTTTTATGCACTATATGGAGAATTCTTATCGTGCATGAATATTGGTGAGTTGCTGATGCATTTCCAGCTCTCTTTACTTCATCAATTTGCATGTCTAGTTTGTTGTAATTATATTCTTCAGTTGCATGGGGTCAATCAATGATGTTGTAAGTGACTTCTTTGGAAGATATTCATTAATTAGACCATGACAGTATGCAATCATAAACTTTATACATTGTTGCCATGAACTATGACATCTGGAAATCTACTTGTACTGCCATTTCGTTAAACCATTATTTTTTTCCTCTTAAAACACTTTCACTATGCTAAATCATTTTTGCATCTCTCTCAAAACACTTCCACTTTGCTAAATTTTTTTTGCATCTATCTCAAAACACTTGAAATGCAATTTTCATTGTTCTCACTTAACCTTTTAACTTAAAGTTCTAAGATTGATAATGTTGAAGTCTTTTCTGATCTCTTTTGCTATTACTATTAAGGAGTGGTCAAATCCTGAATCACCCCCTATGGATCTCGGATCCAGCTAGATGATCAAAATGGCATATGTTGACTTTGACTTCAATGAGTATAGTTAATCGCTGATTTTAGATCATTCTTTTCTTGGTTTCCTAGTAGGAAATTGAGTGGATTAGAATTTTCTGCTTTTTCTAATTATTTTTTGGAAGATTTCCTTTTTTAGTTTTTCTTTTTTTTTTATGGAGCCTTTAGATACATTTTTTAGTCTATTTAAATTTTAAACTGTGTATATTCTAACATTTAGATTGAGATCTCTTCACCTCTTGTTCTGTCAATTTGTCCTCAATTTACGCTAGCCATCTGTTTTTGTATTGCCCAGTCCTACTTTTACTAGGTACCTGTACTTTGTTTTTGAAGCATATTTTAAATAATGTAATGAAGCTTAGTCTATTTTATCATATGGTTCTTTTTGGGGATAGAGATTATATTCACTTTATTATATGTTTGTAACTAAAGAAAAGAGCATCATTTGAATGATTCCTATGTTTTGTATTCTTGAAGCTTGAGCAACTTTACACTAATTCAATAAATGATGTATAGAATCATATTGGTCATATTTTCTCGTACTTTATTGTTAGGCACCAAACCTAACGGGAAAAAACACAATTTATGTGTTCACTAATAGATTTAGTTGCTCTTGCAGTTTTTCTTTGTATACAGAGGCGTCATCTTGAACAAGTAAAGGCAGCACTACCTGCTATCCTTGAAGTTCTTTATGCTTGTTCTTCGGAGTCTGACGACGAAGAGAAAGATAACTATCAGGACTTATTTAGGACAGCGGTTGGCATTGGAACATCTATTCAAGCAATTTGTGGGAAAATGGTTTGTTTTTTTGACAGAAGAATCTTCATGCATTCATAGGAACTTATTGTTTATAATCTGTTTACATTAAATCATATCCCCGGACCTGCAACAGGTTGGAAGAAGAAAAGAAGAGCTACATGCAATACTTGGTCTTTATGTCCTGCAAAATATAGTTGAGTATCAACACAACATCCCTCTCTCTCTGTCTCTATGTTTTCTATGATCTGATAATACTTTCTAATGGTACTTTAGGCTCTTGTATCAAGAAGCAAACATGCAAATATTATTTCAAGCTACTGTTCACTTGTTCTGCGATTTTCTGAGTTGCTTCCCTTTTGTGGGTTCTCCTTTTATGGTCTGATAATGGGATCCGATGTCAGTTCAGCTATTGATGAAGTTTCCAAAGGTAACTATAGCTGATCTGATATATTTTTGTCCTTAGTAATGTCCTTGAGAAATTTTGCTGGTAACTATACATTAACTTTTATTCTGATAAATTATTTTTGAAGCAATGTAGAGGATGACAATGGCTTGCTGGCCTACTTTTCGTTGGCAGTGAATGGGGCAGCTCTTGCAGGTATATCTGACATGTTGGCCCTACCATTTGCTTCTTTGCTTTCCATAATCTTTCCGTTTGCCACTTGCTACATCGAGGAGTGTGATATTATTTCTTGATTTGATGTTGTACTACAGTTATATGGGGGTATATCAATAATGAAGTTGCAAAAGCTGCTGGGGACCAGTTGACGGCTGTTCTAGACAAAATTCGAAGCAATCGAAGTGAAAGGTGGCAAGTTATTGGGATGTTGAAACCTATACTTTCCTCGATAGACTATTCATGGGAAATAAAATATCATTGCATAGACCTGCTAGGTAGCATAATGGATGGAACTAACACCGAAGAACATAACAATGATAACGATATTGATTTCTCATCCATTATGCCAAGTCTCTTTACTACCCTCCAGGTACTTCTCGTTGCTGATTTGCATCTGATAAGCTCCTATTTTATTTATCATTCTCTTGATCTTTAGTGAGTATTGCAGGCTATCCAAAGGATCATGATTAGTGCTTCAGATGCCTCAATAAGAAAAAAAGCTTTTGCCACACTTAGAAAGGTATATTCTAAATGCATGATCTCTTTTCTACCTAACATGCTGGTTATCTACATTTGCCAGATGTCTACACTGGAGGATTTTCTTGTAATATATTTTGATGTGCTCTTATATGAATCCAAACCTTCTACCTGCTCGTAGTTCTTGGGTCCTATCATTTGGTTAGAAATGCTTATTGTTTAGTGGAAGAAATTTCATATGGGGGGCTTTGATCGGACCACATTGTTGAAGAAAAAAATATTTTGGATTGAAATAGTAAAGCAAAAATTTCTGATTTAACACTTGAAGTTGAAAGAAAGCAGAGGATAGGGATATAGGAGAGATTATTAAGGGGAATATTAGGATAAAACGAATAACAGGACATATGCCAAATACTGAAAAAGAAATCTAACATTGTTTCCTTTTATATGACTTGGTTGCAGTCTTCTTGTTCATCATTCTTCTAAACCTGGAACTAATATTCTTAAATCGTTCCTGAAATTTAATGACATAATATAGCAACGGCTCAATTATAAGTTCCTTTTGGGTATAATTTAAGATACTGCCAATGACTGGATCTTGAGATCCTTGCCAATAGCCTCAGGCCTATTTATTTTGTAAGATATATTTAAGATGCTTGTGCCTGCACAATCCATCTCAGTTAGTTGCTGTACTTGGTATGTCTACGTTTCTGGTATTACAAACTCCTAGCAGAAGTTATTTCAGTCGTCTTATTTTGAATTTTTTTTTCATGTTCCAACTATTCTAACAATTTTTTGTTCAATTATCATTCAGATAATTTCAGATCTTCCATCTTCCCATCGATTTGACATGCTAAAGGTTCTTATTACTAATAGCAATTCCCCTTCAATGGTGAGCTTCATTTAGACAAATATATGCTTTTTAAGCATGGATAGTTCTGTTATTGGAGTTCTCTACTTCATGCAGATTGCAATTCTTATTGATCTTGTGAGGGAGGAAATTGTTGCTGAAAGAAATCAGGGAACATCATCAGAAAATTGTCTAGACATTCATGTAGAGAAGAGAAAGGGACCGTTTTGGAGCTCTTATGCCCTTGACCTTGTGGGTCTGGTTTTGAAGCCTCCAAAAGGAGGTCCTCCTTCTCTCCCTGAAGATAGTGATCCGGTACTTCTATTTTCTGTAATATTCTCTTGTCAGGTTCCTGCATAAGTTGCATATGTGAGTTCATTTGATTTCTCATCCTTTTCGTTTGGACATAATCTGTCTGATTCTCATAGCTGTTAGAATAATAATCTTATTTGGGCGATGAACTTTTAGTTTAGAATTAGAAAATGTAACTGCCTAACTGTTCTGAGCTTCTTGACATTTTACCTTTTCATTTACAATGAACTTCCTCTTCTGTTGTGCTATCTGGCATTGATCATGATATTCTTGTGCTGCTACTAATAGGCATGTTTGGTAGGATATTTATGATCAAGTATTATGCATCCTTGTCCAGTTAAGAAGATTGATTTGTTGGGTTGATATAACTATGAAACTCGTCTTTTCCCAATTTAATTGCCTATGGGAATTCTTATGCTTGGATCCAATATCTTATTTCTTTAATGATAATATATTTGCATCGAATAGGCATTTCTGTTTATCCATTGCCATTTACACACATGTTTCATATGTGCAGGTTCTATCTGCTCTCAATCTGTTTAGATTTATTTTGATAATGGAGTCCACAGGTAAAACTACTATTTCTGTGAGTTACATGCAACTTTGTTGATAGTCTCTTAATCTTCATCGTTTGATTACATTAACAGCAAATCTTATAATATTTAGTCGTGTGACAACCATACTAATTGAACTGGCTGGTTTAATCATAGTAATTAATCTACCATGAAGAGTGTTGTAAAACATTTTTCACTTTCTTTTTAAGGATAATACTTTTTTCAACTTCCAACAAATTTCCTTGTGGATCTTCAATTGCATATTCAGTCTTTATCAAGGTTGATCATTGTTTTTGCTTAGTCTCTTAAGAAACATCTGGATATCTATTCTCTAACCTTCCGAGTTCAACTTGAATGGGCCCAAGGCAAGCAAATTTTTTGTAAAGATACTATATGGAACTTATGTAAAATGATTCATGGACTTTCATATTCTGGTTTTTAAGTTTCAGTTACTGAACCTACTGGTTTAAATTATTTTCTGACAGTAATTTAAAAAGCGTTAGGTGTCAAGGTCCAAAAACGCCCGAGGCACTAGGCGTTCTTCCGAACGAAGCGAGATATTAAAATATAAAAATATATAATATAATTAATAAATATAATTATTTAAATAAAAATATATTATTAAATTAAAAAATCGAGTATAAAATCATAATAGTATTTTTTATTTTTTAAATAAAAAATTATACTATTAAATAAATAAAAATTAATAATGTTAAAATTAAAATAATATATTATTAATATAATAAATAAAAATATTATTATTAGTATACAGTTAATAGTATTATGTTAATATACTGTTAACAGTATAGTGAGAAGACCGAGGCTGCTGAGGCAACGACAACGGTAGTAGGCGACAACCGTAGCTGGAGCGGGAGCGGCGAGCGATAATGGGAATGGGAGCGGGAGCTGCAAGCGACAGTAGCGGCAAGCAGTGACAGCAGCGGCGAGCGACGATAGCAGCAGCGAGTAGCAAATGTGGTAGCGGCGAGTAGCGGCGAGCAACGACAGTGGCAGCGGCAGCAGAGCAACGACAACGGAGAAGAAATCTCGACGGCAAAATCGTGAGATTTAGGGTTGGGGAAGTCGGGGAAATCATAAGAGGGAGCCTGATATTAGTGATTTAGTTGGTTTGATTGAACCAACTAAAGCACCGGAGACCAACCAGACCTAAAAATCTGGTTCGGTCGTCTGGTTTAACCCAAGCGCTCGCCCGAAACGCCCGGCGCTTGGGCTTGGGCGAGCGCCCAGGCGGCGCCTCTTTAAAGCGAGGTGCCTGGACATGAAACGAGGTGCTCGGGCCTCGCCTCGCCTCGCTCGAGCGTCTATTAAAATCATTGTTTTTTGATGAGCTAGCAAATACAAGATTAAGGCTTGTATTTCTTCAAAAAATATATGTTTCTAAATCTTAAAAAATATATGTTTGTAAATGCCATGCAGTGGAACTATGAATTAAATGTCCTTCATAGCACTATAAAGTGCTGTGTTGTATGCTCTACAAGCTTGGACTTGTCTATTATTTAAAATCACTTGTTCAAATGTTTGGATTTTTAAGTTCTTCATGTGCCTAAGCTTCTGAAAACTGTATGGGAGTATAAATGATACCTCCGGCATGCAGTTTTCTTCTATATGTCTCACATAGTTTGGTTAACCAACAAAGTCCTGCATCCGAACCTTTTTGTTATCAGCATCTTTGGTTGTTTTTTTTTTCCCCTTTTCGTGAATCTAAAAGTCTTCATTTAGATCAGATCATGTTTGCATCACACTCAATTCTGCAATTACTTGATTAATTCCTCATCACATGAGGAATTGGCTTGTATGGACCATCTTCCTTTCAGCTGTTATTGTTTTCTTACACTTCCTAGCTCAATCACAGGAAATATTGTTTTCTTACACTTTCTAGCTCAATCACAGGAAAAACAAACCACACTGGTGTGCTCACGAAGAGTACCTTGCAAATGGCCTACACAGAGTGGCTTCTACCTCTTAGAACACTGGTAGCCGGCGTTTCGGCAGAGAACGAGAAGGATGAAAGCGAGCTTGCAGATCACATTTTCTGTGCCTTAAATCCTGTCCAATTGGTACTCTACCGTTGCATTGAATTGGTCGAAGACAATCTTAAACATTCAAAATGAAATTGGCGGTAGCTTGTGCAGAGGATCCGCAGCTGATTTCCACTTACTTTCACTGTGTGTAAATCACAAGATATGACGGAACAATTGCCTCAGATGTGATCCAGCAAGCGTGTGCTGAAGCTGCTATGCTAGCACAGCAGAATGATCGGATCTTGCTGCAAGTCAAGTTAATTCTGTTGCCGAGAGTGTGTCATGGTGGTATCCTCTGCTGCTTCCTGTCAGATTACAAAGGAATAACTCGAGCTATGCAATTTTGGGCATCATCGGCCACCAACCCAAGATCCTCCTCGAGAACCCATTTTTATTGGAAGAGTCTGGATTAGCACACGGTACGATTACTTCTAATGAAAAGCGCTGGTCATATTACTTGCTTTTGTCATGTTCTTGTTTCCGAAGTACTTAATTATTTTACATTCAGATTCTATTTCTTTGAAATGCAGCATCCTCCACTAACCTATCTTCACTCACTTGGATAGGTTTGACTTTAAACAAAATATAGAATGGGTCCTTTTAAATATACGCTGAGTTACGCATGAAATATTTTTTGAACTGCATCCTTTGATGCAAAGGAACCATGAAATATATTCCTCAGCATATCAGCTGATTCTAGTTGCATCATTTTGGAGACTGTGAATGCCCTTCATTCCTGCATTTTCTTGAATGTGACTTCATTCATCTACCTCCGGTTTGGGTAGCCCATTGGTCATGTGTCGAAATGTACAAAGGCGCATTTTGACTGCAGAAACTTAACGACTGTATTTAGGTTGAAAGTAGTAGCAATAACTACCCGAAACAGGAAATCTTATCTGTCGCAAAATGTAAATGTGGTTATCATTCTTCTACTCTATAATTACAACCCTACATTTTTATGGTTTACTAAAAGGACATCCGCCATTTCATACCGTATGGCACCCCTACTTGTTTGACGCGGCAGCGATCGTACTGACATGTTGCATATTTTTCAATACATTTGTACCAATCGAACAAGAGTCCCCATATGGAAAGTGGGGATCGATGGACCATGGGAACGGGCAGACACATCGATCTGGTTGAGTTGTGATAGTGGCCCACCTTCGATGACTGTCGGTTTTAGGCCACTTGGATCCGATGGGATATCATGACTGCACAGAGTGCCTATATATAGATTCTTGGAGGAGGATCGGACTCATCAAACCAAACACCACCGAGTCCTGTTGGAAGGTGATTTGGAAGCTTAGGGTGATTCCCAAAGTACAGGTTTTCCTTGCTCTTCCCCATCATATTTGTCAGGTTGGCTGCCCCTTTGTTTTGGAGTATTGACAGCTTCTGCTAGCTAAAATGCATGTTTAGTTCTTAGAGGGCTTTGAGTAGGGAGGAACGGAGGATGGAGAACGCCTTGATCTCGTTGTCAACTCCCTTTGGATCCTGTGAAACCACAGAAAACTAACTTCTGTCATTTTGGCAACCACAAGACCCAGTTGAAGCCTTCTTGGTGCTACCTGTTAGCTTACACAGGTGAGGATGTATATTTCTCTCGGTCAAGTTCGAGGGAGATGAAGGTCGTTGGAACCACGAAGACTTTAAGACGTCAACTTCAAAATTTTGACCTTTACTCTTAAGAGTGATGCTTCCTTATCCTGGATGAACATTTTTGACAATACTTCTTGTTACCTATAGGGCAATTTGAGTGACAGTCTTGGGCTTTAATAAGGCAATCCTGACCAAATGTGGTTTATTATATAGAGAATGTAACAACAATGCACATTCTCCAGCTACATATGCTAGCTCTAAAGGGATTTGCCCTCATTCATGTACTTTGATGCTTAATTAGTAATATGCATTTGCTTTCTTCAACAAAAAAGGAAAATGATTCTCATATAATATCCATCATATAAAATGGACTGATTTCATGTTTCGTATAATCATCCTAAACAAGGTTATACATATCATCCATTGTAGGTAGATCTTTTTAGCATCCCGATCTCTAAACTTAAAAAATTTACATTCGAATCCTTATAATTATGATAATAAAACATCTAACTCTATTTATCTTAAGACCATCGATTTTACCGACGGAAGCACGAAAACGATGGACAATAAAATAATTTCAACGTCCCAGTTACGATTTCAGAGTTGGTGGATGACAATGCCGCTAGGGGACCACGGGTGACTGTTATGAATGAAGAGGGAAAGCGACAACAACAAGAGATGAGTCAAAGGGAGAGGAAGAGGGCGACGCGGATGTCGACGCTTTGCAACGACAAAAGGACCGCTCAACATCTGCACTAGCACCGACATAGATGCATAGCGCCACTCGACATCTACACTGGCACCGATGAAGATGTCGAGCGACCCTTTCGTTGCTTTTCATCTACGTTGATGCCGACATAGTTGCCGCGCAACGTCGACACAGATGCAGGGCATCGACATTTGCGTCATCCTCTTCCTTCTCTCCCTTTGCCTCACCTCTCGTCGTCGTCAGAACTGGGACGTTGAAATTATCTTTTTGTCCATCGTTTTCATGCTTTCGTCGAAAAATTTGTAGCCTTCTCAAAACTTACTCTTTAACCTGGCAGAGGAACACATGATTTCTAGGTTTAATAGGAAAAGTTATTAAGATACATGACTCCCCAGATATAGCTACACAGCAGTGAAAAAAATCACAAACCACAACAAATTAACTAGAAATGACTTGAATAATTGAACTGAAGAACTAAACAATGTTAGTAAATGTAGAAAACTAGTAAATTATATGTAAAAATAACACCATAAACAATGAATACTTAGCACTTGGATCAAATCAAACTGATGAATCTGAATCAAACTTAGCACTTGTTTCATGCATCAAAATCACACATTAAGATTTATTTTCACATTATGGAAATTTTATCGAACCAGCATCATTCCAATAGATAAATCCAAATAGTTAAACAAATGATCATCCTCCTCAATCTCTTCGTAGCAAAATCAATCAAAGACCGTGAGAAAGAGCTTTTTTCAAGGAAATATATCGATGATAATGAAATAGTCAAGAAAGGAACTCAATGTCTAAGAGGGTGAGCAAGGAGACCTAGGGCGCCCTCAAAACCCTAGTTTTGTGCGACGCCAGTGCCTGCGCTTGGCGTTGTACCTGAGAACAGGGAGAAAAAGAAGAGTCTGAGCGACTCGAAGCTAAAAGAAACAGGAAAAGCAAAAGGGGGACGGGGGGAGATAGGGAAGTGACCTGATGGTGTTGTCGGTCCTCATGCGGATCCAGTGGGGAATGGGGCGGTTCTGGCGCATCTTCTTCGCCAGCTTCTTCTTGATCCTGAACGTCTTGTGCGACGGCTACAAAGACAGAAGGGCGAGGAGGATCAGGACGCAGATGAATCCGAAAAATTAGAAGCCCAAAAACAAAGAAGACACCTCGGCGAGAATCGAGGGAAAAAAAAGCATACCATCTTCCCCGCTGCTCTTCTGGTCTCTTCCGGCAGAGCAAACCCTAGCACAGAGAAGCAGCGAAAGGCCGTGCTTTCGTATAAATATATGTGATTAGGGGAATTTTGGGCTCTAATTAGGCCTCGACTCGTTACACTCGGCCTTCTTATTATTTAAGCCTACTTAAGAACGCCCCCAGTAAAAGAGTAATGCAACAATCTACACTATCTTCTCAATGAGAAAAAGAATAATGCAACAAATTGTTGCATATATTTCTGATTTACTTTAAACGTTGCTAATACCCTTTTAAAACTCACAATGAGCATAGTAATTTCTGTTAGCTACAGTAAGTCAGTCCCATTTAATTTGAATTTTCTGAATGAGTATTTTCGGGGGAGAGAGATGTCAAGATATTATAATTGAAGGTTTCTGTATATTGCACCAAATATATATATATATACTTGAACATGTTGTTTGTGTTAACTTTGGGAGAGTTATATACTCACTGAACCTATAAGATAGGCATAGTTTCACGAATTTCCCACAGCAATTCAAACAGTAAAAATAAAATAACAAAATAAAATAATGAAGACTAATAAAAATTCAATTATAGGATTAGATATTTTAAGTCTTTTTATATAAAACTTATTATTTGGATTTAATTAATAACTCGATAATCACAAATATTAACTATCACGTTAACATATGAAATAATCAATGACTGAAATCATACACTAATCATGAAAAATTAAAAATAATTTTTGTCTAACCATTTTTATTAGAGCAGTAAGACTGTTTATATTGATCTGAGCTTGGCGCATCAGGTTTATTTTTTTTATTTTATATGACAGCATTTTTATTTGGAATAAAAAGGAAAATCTACAATAAAAATAAGATGCGATTCGGTCTGTGGAACCCACCATACCTTTTAGAGCTACCTGCAGCATGGACTGGGCTTACTCGGACTGTGGTGACCAAGCAAAAGAGGAAATGATAAGATTCCTTTGTTGTACTGATCTCACTGTTCCAGAGCAGAGACATGATACACCAAAGCGAAAGAAGAACGAAGAAAGAGCAGGGTGAGGCGATTTTTACCTGTTCCCTCTTGTGTAGCAGTGACGGCCTTTTCCTAGTGCAGCAGAATCGACATCATTTGGTACCTTGACAGCAGAGAAGCGAGAAGACACGGGATTTGAGAGTGCAAGCGGATTAAGTCGATCGACCCTACAACACATACAGTTTGGGGAGAAGAGGAGGACAAGAAGTAAACTCCAGTTTGGATCATGTTATCAGGTTATCATAGAGTAATGCTGTTATACCAAAGTTACCAGTGACCTGAGTTCCTACCTCATACAGAAGCCTCAACAAAGACTGATCTCAGCATAAAAAGACCATGATCAGAATTCAACAATAGCAATTAACACCAAATCTTCATTATACCCATTTTCTGTCTGTTATATGGATCTTGTGTTGTCAGTTAGCCTACTGAAGGCAACACTTCCAAATAATCAAATAACAACAATGTTCTTTCTCTTTGTTTTTTGTTCAAGTTCATTTTCATCTTCCATGACCTCTATAAGAGAAAGGTTGAAGTGGTTTAATATCCCCTATCATAGTTCTTAAACATTGCCAAAGATGTCTAAATTCTTGATTGGCATCATTAGCAGTAGTGTGCAATCATTTCTCATTCTATATTTCTGGTTACACCATTTATCTTGATAGCCTCAGTTAGATTGTCCTTTGTTTTTTTAGTATCTTAATTCCTAGCATCACAATATTTTAGTAATTAATAATCTTTGCACCCTTGTTTGCCAATTAATTTCCAAATTCCTTGGTACTCTTGTTTTTGTCTTCCATGTTCTTATACACACATCTCATGTCATAAACATGATTGTATGAATTTGTATCGTTGGACTAGGCCCAAACTAGAGGAAGGAGGAAGGTCAAATGACAACAGGTAATTGACGAAATATTTGTATTTATATCTGCACCAAATTCACAGCATTGTAAACACAGCATCCATCATGAGTGTTATCTAGTAAAATGAAGAGGATCAAGCAACAACCAACAAATAATCAAGAGCATGCTCGTGGAACCAAGAAAGTAAGACAAATGGCATGCATAAGCTATGTAAAAAGAATTTAGAACAATTACCAGTATGTAATCGATAAAGTATATGTATTTGTATCCGCACCAAATACACAGCAATATAAATTGGAGTATCTGACATGTGTGTTATCTAGTAAATGAAGAGGATCAACCAACAACCTCGAATACTAAGGACATACTTATGGTACCATGAAAGTCAAGACAAATGGTATATATAAGCTATGTAAAAGAATTAAAACAATCACCAATAAAGTGTAGGGAAAAAGAACAAGAGGGTATCGTAGGCTTGTAGAACAAACATTATATAAGATGATGGAAGGAGATCTAAGGACCACTTATGATCTACATTAAACCATATTGCAGTGAGATGGACTCAAAAAAGAAAGAAATGTCAAATAATGAGGATGTAAGAACACGAATCAAAACAAAACTATATCCCATTTTCAAATATAACGATTCTGGGACCTGTTGTGATTTTTGGACTATGGATGAAAACAAACAAGATGATGCATGCATCAACTTATTGGTGGTTGCCTGTTTTTCTGCATTTGCAAATGCAGCAACTGTAAACCCTTATTTGGTTTATCGCATTTAGAGTATCATATGGACAAAGTACAAAGATAGAGCCAAATAATGACTTTCTGTATTAATACATTTTGTCAATGTCATCCTGCAACCAATTAAGCTGGCATGACAAGAAGCAGCTTATGGCATTAACAAATGCATTCGTATGGGGCAAATGCAGGATCCAAACAATGAAAACCATCAGAGGTAGACATGCACAAATCGAAGAATCCAAATGGCTAAAAACTGATACAATGTGAACAGCAAGTTTGATGCTAGAGACTAATATAGAACATCAAAAAGATTACTAACCTCCAAACTGTCGGTTATTGGTGAAGTATGTTGGTGGCTATGTAGCCATTTTCGGGTTCTCATATGTTGTAGCCATATGAAAGTTTCATTAGAGATAACATTGGCCTGTTTTGCAGTGGAATCAGGTGGAGATTTTACAATCTACATTGTTAATCACATTACAATTGTTACAATTAAATAATGCTGAATGGAATAAGCAGTCAGAGAACTACAAAACTCTACACATCTAATTGTAACAAAAAATCCTTAGCAGAATGTAACTAAAAGTTATTAGATGAATCCTTATCTGTTGCATAGCTCCAGACCAAACAAAATCTGATCTAAGGGACATATTTGCAAAACATCCATAGAGTTGGTAAATCCCAATCCTAAGTAATTCATTGTAACATCTCTATCAGACAAGTATCATTTAGCAACTTACCATTGCTAAAAACATTGCTCATACATCAATGCAAGCAACCTTAACCTGCGAGCAGAAAAATTATTTTCATGACAAACCTTACTCACCTAGATCGCAAAGGAACAACTTTAATATGACACCAAGGCCACCCTCTCATCCATCCCAAAAATATGTACCAAATTAGAAGTGATCAAAGCATGACAGATGCATTTATTGTTTTGTAACCCAAAATTACCCTTAGCTCAAGGATACTATCATGAATATAATCATCAACTTTTAATAAATAACTGAACTGCACTAAAGTGCTTGTATATGTGAAAATGTAATAGCATAACAGTAACATATTTAAACCAAAGGTAATGAAAAAGGTAAGAATGTAATGACAAATAGTAAATGGCAGCAAGTAAGACAAAGGTGAGTGAATGCGTGACCAACAAACTATTCTAACGCTATTCGGACATTAGCTTGATTGAGAGTAGTGAGAACTATTATATGATCATTGCTACCACATTCAAATAAGGGCTAATTATAGATTAGCCTTGTAATTAACTATCTTTAGCATTCTGGTTCTTATACTTTGAAAAACAAAATTTAGATTCTTATATTTATAAAAAAAAAATATTTAATCTCATTTTTCCTCACGCCGTCGAGTCAGTTGATAAAATTATTACACGTGCTCAGAGATTAAATGACGACATGAAGAAAAACAAGATTAAATACTTTACTTTCATAACTATAAGAATCTCAATGTAATTTTTGAAAGTATAGGACCGTAATGCTAGAGATAGCTAATTAAAAGGAGTAATATATAATTAGCCCTTCAAAAAAGATATAATTAGCACTTACCAAATCTGACAGCCCTGTCAAACTTATGTCCAAGTAGAGATAACAATTAAATAATACACAGAAGTCGATTGCTGCTTCTATTTCCAAATTCCGAACTTCATACTCAATCCAGATATGAATGAAGCGAATCATACGACTACATAATTGTCTGGAATTTACTAGGACCATCATCTGCTTCCATATCATGTCTCATTCTTCATGCATTCCAGCAACTTAAGATGAACAGCAGAAACGTTACCATTCTTGAATAATGTTAACGAGCTTGGTACAGATATAACGCATAATGCATCGTTCGTGCAGATCCATGCAGATGAATTCAGAACATAATGATGCCAGAACTCCGAAGATAAACTAAGATGCAATAGACAATTCTAGCACATACCAAATAACTATTCGAATCATCCACATTTGGGAATCCAGTAAGTAACTGCTGCCCGCTCCCAGAACCATACGGCACATCGAGCGAATGCAACCGAAACGTCGTCCTCTAGTGCATCAGCTTAACCACACTACCGTAAGTAATCTTCCAAACAAAGGGAGAAAACATATATGACGAGACAATCTAGGGTGAGGATGAGATCCACCAACCTCGACGCCCTCTTCGCCTCCGCGGGGAACTCAAGGCCGAAGTAAAGGAAGATAGAGAGGGCGAATTAGGAGAAGGCCATGAGGAGGAGGAGGAGGATTAAAAACCAATTCAGCTGCCAGAACGGGAGGTCGTCGCTATCGAGGGGAGACCGGGCAGGCGGCGGTGTGGCGGAGAAGGCTGCGGAGGCCGGGATCCTGCGGCGGGAGAGGCCCTGACGGAGCCACGGCGACTGGGTCACCGCTGAGGGGGAGGAGCAGGCGAGGGCACGAGTCTCTCTTTTTCTCTGTCGCCATCGCTGCCGTCGGTTACCTGCTTTCTGTGCTTTTGGGCCCGGGAATGTTGGGCCACATCAAATTGTTGTTGTGGCGAATCGTACAGTGACGCGTGGCATCGTAAACCCGCGGGATTTTGTACCGTGTCCTACCATTGGGAACAAAACGACAAATAAAGTGTTATTGGATCGGATCCAATTAGGATCCAGGTCCAAACCCGAAAGGATCCACACTCGGCTCGTAAGTGCATCATGAGATACCGTCAATGGGTTTCTCTTTTTTATTCATTTTACGTACTGGTATTTAGTTTACTTAAACCAATTTAAATATCTGTTAGTTAAGAACTATTTATTTAAGTCAAACTTTGGGTATTTGTCTGTACGTATAACTCAAATCAGATTCCTGTTGTCGTTCATGTCTGATTCAGTAGTCCGCTCCATCTACTAATGTCACATAAACTAAGTTCATCTTTGTTTATGCGAACTATCGACCATTATAATCAATATTATGCGATAACAATGCAACCGACCAAGTATCGACATACAAAACTGACTAAACATCTGATTTGATATTTCACTGAATACAATGCAATATATAATGTTTTTTCTCTGTAACACATGCATGTCAATAGTCGAGTGAATACGGTGATATAATAATTAGGAGTTACACTTGACCCCCAAAAACAAAGCATTATGAAGCAAATACTATAATTTAGATCAAAATAGCAATTTTCTTTTACCGTGAAATGAGAAGCCAATTTGTGTTTGGGATTCTCGATCGTAAAGTCCATCCGACCGCATGATGTGTATTCATCAAACTTGATATGCGTGCAGAGCATTGATCGACGGAACCGATGATCAGTACTTATACAAGTATTGATCCCTTATGCAGTATAGTGAACACTGTTCTTTTAACCGTATGACAGCTGCTTTTATGGTAATTTGTGATCGGTTAGCAATAATAAGTGATTGAGACTTGAATAACAACACAATAAAACCCCTTTGAAATTTCATTAAAAAAAAAACCCTAACATACTCTACATAATCAAAAATTTTAAAATTTCTATATAAAAAGATATTTCACTTTAAAATTTTTTTACAATTTTACGATTGGACGTTTACCAATAACACCCGATAATTAGTTTTCACCCAGGGGTTCTCCTTTTTCGTTACTTCGATAAAAATATCTTTCTATCGTTCATCAACCACCATCGACTATTGACGAATCATTGTCACCTCCACTCCATCGTGAGGCTACGTTGCTCATTCTTCCTTATTGTCTTCGCCCTTGCCTCCCCCTTCCCCCTCCATTTCTCCTCTTTCTTCCCCTCCCCCCACCTTCCTCCCTTCCTCATCACTCAATATCTCCTCTCCCTCCTCCTCCTCCAATCTCTTCGCCCATCATTTCCCCTCGACCCCTTCCCCACTCGTTGCCTCTTTCCTTTTTGTCTATTCTTTTCTATCGTCTATTTCTTTTCTCTTCTCATCCTCCTCCCTCTCTACCTATGCTCTTCCTTCTCTTTCTCATTAAAGATGATAGGGTCTCACGGTGGGAGTGAGAGACAGAGGAAGCAAGGGTGATGAACGAGGGACCATTATATAGAGATGGTAGGGCCTTTATGCAAGGCAAAGTCAGATGAGATAACTAGTAGAAGACAATGTGATAGCAACTGTGATAACAGTTGGGGGAAGCGGGAGACTATGATGATGGGGTGCTAATGGTCGGGAGTAGGAGTGGTTGCGAAGGGGTACTTTTATCAAAGTAACAAAAAAAAAATACTCCCAAGTAAAAACTAAGAAGCTTACTATTTACAGTCCCTTATTTATTATTCACAACCATTTGCAATCCCTTAAAAAAATATTAATTTATTATTTACAATTCCAACATTATCAATTTTACCTCTTTTTCTTTCCCATAAATTTTTTATTTCATCTCACTCCTTTTGATATCATCATCATCATTGTTTATCACCGTTGATGCTTGTTACCGTCGATTGTCTCTTTTAGTGTTAATCTTTGAGATAAAAAAAAGAAAAAAAATGATGATTAGATAGAGAATATCTACATCTATTAGTAAAGTTTAATTCAGAAATAAATAATTTTTTTTAAAATAAAATTATAAATGATAAATAGAGATTATAAATAATAATTTTCAAAACTAATTATGGAGGGCACCATCGGATAAAAACCCAACAGTAAAGATTTTTTAATTAAATTATTAAAAAAAGTAATTTTCGTACTTATTTATAATTTGCTAATATATATATTATATTATATCATATAAATATTGGGTCACCAACCCAACATTTAGGTCCCATTTCCAATTCCCAAGTTCAATTAATATCACCACTGCATGAAGTCAGCAGATCAAGTCAAACAAGGAGGGGTCGATAAATGGATAGCGAGTTCAACAACCAAAGCAATCTTCCACCACGTCGACCCTGACCCCACATGACACCTCCAATCAAAACGATCCATAAGCTGAACAGATGCGGGCCCCTCCTCCCGGGTAATGCTGAGGCGTTGGACGGTAATCCGGTGATTAGGGCTTCTAATTATTAGCGGCAGTGGGGCGAGGCGGTGGTGGCGTCGGGGGGAGGGAAGTAAGCGCGAGGCGTACAGGAAATAATGAGGACCGCGATTCGTACCTGTCGCCCGCACTCGACGCAGTCCCATCCTCACATCCCGGGACCCGACGCGGGCCCATCTCGCTGTCAAATCAAGCGGTCGCACCGAGACAGGTGTCTGCTTGCGCCACGTCCCTCCAATCCCTAATCGACAGCGTCTTAACACAACCGCATTAATTAGATGCCAGCATCGTACAATATACCTGCTAATGATAAGACGGGGAGAAGCGAGTCCGGTCACCGCACACCATCTCTGCTTCTTCTTCACGATCCGGACAAAAGCAGCAGTCTATTTGAAGGAGGGGAGCGAGGGAAGGGAAAGGATGAGAGATATCGAAGGGGAAGGGGTGAGGGGAGGAGGTGCTGAAGCTGCTGCGAAGAGGATCGGGTTTTGGGCTCTGTGCGTTGCATTCAGCGGAAAGGGCTGAGGGTTGAGATTTTATGGGAGCGAAGGAGGGGTTGACAGAAGAGAGTGAGCACACATCGGGGAAAATGGCATGACGTGGTGCTGTTTCCGCTGCGTGCTCACTTCTCTTCCTGTCATCCAACCTTTGTTGTTCTATCCTCCTGTTCTCGTCGCTCGAGAGCAACGCTCGCTATCTCTTCTCGGGAGTCCCATGCATCGGTCTTATCTGTCTGCTCGTCTCGGGAGTTCCATGCATCGATCTTATCCGTCGGCTCGTCAGATTTGTGTGGCAAAGTGTGGTGGATGGTTTCCGAGGGTGAGAATGATGCAAATAATTGTTTTTGTGCTGTGCCCCATGGCTTCTTTGATTCCTTTCTTGCGTTCTCTCTTTTGCTTCAAGAAATCTCATGTTTGATTGTTTGCAATTCATAGTAACGGGTTTTCAGTGTTGTCCATTTGCATCCGCTGGGTTTTCTAAAGATTAGGGAAATTGTAGGAAAAAGCGTGACTTTTGAGAAGGAAAGAGAGTACAGACCGCCTCTGTCCGGACCGAATTGAAGGGAACAATCGAGAGGGAGGAAGAAACTAGAAAGAGTACATTACGCTACTCCTATCACTCAGCGGTCTGTGCGGCCTGAACGGAGGCTACTGTTTGGCAAGTCCTAGCTTTCTTCTTGTTCTCTTCCCTTCTGTGTGTTTCTTTAGTTTCTTTGCTTTCCCTTGTTTCTTGCTGGTTTTAACTAGGGTTTGGTGGTAAGCTAATAAAATTTATGGAGAAGAGGAGCCCTTGGTGGTTTGTCTCTATGGCGGCTTCGTGAGGGCGGAGAAAGCTTCAGCTTTGATGAGGCACCATGAATCATTAGCATCTCTTCCTTCCAATTGTGTTTTCCCCCTTTCGTGCAACCGTTTTCTCACTTTTATTTGTTGTTGCTTCGCCAGGTTGAAAGAAGATTCAGTTTTGATGGCATGCCATGAGTAGTAAGCATCATTACCTTCCTATTTTGTTTATTATGCTTCCCTTATTTCTTTCTTTTGGTCATCTTTGCACTGAAAGGTTCGATTATTTTTATCTTCTCCTGTGACTATCTTTGCACTCAAAGATTCCCTTTCTGTTTTTTTGCTTTGTTTAAAAGACAGAAATGTCTATGGTTTCCGGATAATGAAACACTTTAGTTTTCTTTATCTCTTTCCTTTTTTTACATCTTTTCTCGATGATGATGAAAACTCTTGAATGTTGAGCTACTTTTATGTTCTGGATCTGGGTGTCATCGCTTACATTCACCATCTTCATATTTGTCATTCTACATGCCTTTGTTGAACTAGATGAGCCAGTAGAGTAAAAAGGAACGATCTTTCTATGCCTTCCCATATCAAGCATTCAGGCGCCTGTGCTCCACATAAGCTTTTGTTGTTTTTTTTCCAATTTGGTGGTGGTACCATTTCTGCAATAGCTTATTCCATGATGATCTCTCCTTGGTTCATTATCCTCTTGTCTGAAGATCTTGTTGCTTTTCACTGTGGAAACCGCAACTTTATGCCCTTTGATATTTGGCTTATCCTAGCTGTCTTTCTCCCTTCTTATTTTGTCCACCACTCTCTCCTTTATCTGGTGTGATACTATAAGAACAGACTGTTACACCAATGAGAGCCCCACAAGTTGTTTTAGAAGATGGCTCTTTTCTGGTTGCGGTCCAGTCATGGTGGTCCATCCATTCATTTGTTTCTCTGTCGTTTGTGGTTGAAGGAATGATTCATTGCATGACCATTGATGAAGACATTTTTATTGTTTTCTTCACCCGTGGAAGTAAGGTTATCTTTTGTATATTCTTCTTTCTATGGTAGCTTCAGTTTGTTGGATTGCTTAAGATTGTTCACTATCAATTTAATTTAGCCAAAAAATATATATATGACGATATTAGGACTTTTGTTGTATTAGTTGAGTTGGTGATGGTTAGTTTTTAGGGAGAACATAGTTTGTGTGGCAGAATTGGCCACTCATTGAGAGGAATAATTTCTGGACTAGGTTGACAGTGATTTTAAATTGGAAGTGCAAGAGTGGTTCACTTCCAAAGGCATTGGGATTTTCAGGTTTTTCTGTGTAGATTGTTGGCTCAGATTATCAATGTTATAGTGCAATTTTTTGGACTTTTTGAATTCTGATTAAGGAAAACCTAATTTGGAAGTTCGAAGTCCATGTTTATTAGAGAAGGGTTCTGGGTACAAGGTTTCTATCGGAGGATATGATTATTCAACTGGTTTTTTTGCCGGGATGGGTTCTAGTAAGAGAAAGCAATTAGGTTCTTTTTGCTTTTATCAGGAAATGTAGTAATGTGCTGGATGAGGTTGTTTTGGTACCAAGGAGCGATCTACTAGCAAGTTCCTTTACTATAAGACTGTTTAAAGTATAAAAGGAAATATATATAATTGAAACTCAAATTATTGAGATTTTTTGGAACTTTTTGTCAAAACCACTCTGTTTGTTTTGCTGCTACAACTCAGAGATGTGAACTAATATTTACTGAGCATGATTAGTTTATTGAGTGTCCATTATTGCTCTAGTCTTGAGATTTTAAGTTATTCATGATGATGCATCATCACTATCATTGAGGAGAATAATAGGACTTTTCTTCATAGTTTTTTTCTCCATGTATTTTGTTTAGCTAACATAATTTCAGATCAATAAGTTAATGGTGGTAATAGTTATCATATGCCTTTCCTTTTTTTCACCTTCTTTAAGATAAAACTTGTGTGTAAGCAAGCATGGTATGAAAGGAAAATTTTACTCATATGCTCCTCTTCTAACTTCTACAATAAAGCTTGTATAGTTGTAGATGTCTAGATTACTGTGATTTTGGGACCCCCGTTGTTGGTAGTTGGGATGTATATCATCAGTTGAGGGCCATCGATAGGAGAATTGGAAAACTCCACTTCAATGTGGATCTACAATAACTATGACTAGTCTTGACACAGTGTCCATGAAAAATAGTTGTTCATGTTGTGTCTTTTAGCAAAATGACTTGTAGTAGTCCACTTAGCTTCCATCTGCCATAAGCTTTATATAGATGGAGAATGTTTATCATTGAACAAATAAGGCATTACATTTACGTATGTTAGGTACAATTTTAATATAGGAGAGACATCATTGTCGTAATATGACTCAGATAATAAAGATCAAATGCAAATGTTTTATCAAAGGTAAATAAGAATGATCTTGTTGATTTTTAACTTGATCATCCTCATATAGCAATTTCAATTCATATTTTTCATAATTGATTTCCCTTTTTTGTCTTTGTCTAGTCAGCTGACAAGTCTCTTTCTCCAATTCAATTTGCTATTTACCCAGCTGAAGGCCTTGGCATGCAGACTGTTGAATTGTTTCTCGAGGAAGGTTCAGTTTGATTGGTTTGCTTCCTGTCTTCTAATCCCTTGTATATATGTTGCTGTCTGGACTTCGTTCTTTCTTCCTAAAGACAAACTAGGCTTCAATGAGTTTGCAAGAATTGACTTACTCCAAAGAATACAAGGAACATGCATATGGGTGGCCCAGAATTTGAATAGACATTTTTATTCAAATGCCTAGTAGGATTATTTTAAAGGCAAAGTAACTAGAATCATCTTCAGATTACAATAGAATGAACTCGAGACAAAACTTTTATCGTAGAGTCAGATTTCTCAACGTATATACATCAAGTCTACTTTTTAATAATGGAAAACATTCTTTAAGAAAAAACACTGATGGATAACCCATGACTTAACGAAAGTACATCCAATCACAAAAAAAACATGCCATGATGTTCCAACTAGTTGTGTATGCTACTTAATCCCTTCCTACAACTGAGCTCTTTTTATGAAAGTATTACTGCTCAAACTAAGAACAATGAAACCTTATTTTATTTTATAAATGAAGTTTCTTAGATCACCTCTACCTCTCTTAATACGATTAATCATGATTCATCTTGTCTAACTAGAAAGTTTATAGGTCTTCTTTAGACATGTCGAACCATTTAAGTAGTTTTCGCTTACTTTTTCTATCAAAACTACACCTAGTTATTGATGAATGTAGTAAGCATTTCTTACTCTATATTATGGGAACATCTTGCGTCCATCTCGGCATCCTCATATCAAACCGCCAGAGATTTCAAACAAAAAACAAGGGTGTCATCCCACAAATTGCTTGCTTACAAATGTTGGTCTCTGCATTTGATTTTCTGAATTGGGTTGTTCTAGTATCCTCATGACGAATTGCCTATTCTTGGTGATGTTTGGCTAACAAACCAAAATAGGTAGGTTGGTGTTGAATGCCACAAACTAAATTTCCTTAAAAAAATTCCTTGGTAATTGGTTTTCACATTTGGGTTGTAGTTGATTTAGTATGTCAGTGTAAATTTTGACTGATTCCTAGCTTAATTGGGGATCATGGTTGCATGACATAAGTATGAGCTTAGTATCAAATTGGTATTAGCATTCTTGTTTTAATTTATAGTTTTTCTTAGTTTTGCATGATTAACTATTTCTTTATTACTCAAGGATGGGTTCCATTTGTGCACGTTCCCAAACATTGAATTAACTAGGAGCCTACTTGAGTTACCTGTAATCCTGGTGAAGATTCTGATATTTGGAGGATTCACTCTTACAGCAAAGGTGATGGGTTCCTTCTCTTTTTGCCAGTCATCATGTTTGAATTTCATTCTTTAGAACTAGTTCATGCAAGCAGTCAAATAATTAAGAATTTCTTATGATTACATACTCACGGATGGGTTCTATTTGGGCACATCCCAAACATTGGACACACAAACTAGGAGCCTACTTGAGTTACCAGTAATCCCAATGGAGATTGTGATGTTCGGAAGTTTCACTCTTACGGCAAAGGCAATGGGTTCTTTATCTCTTTGCCAGTTATTATGTTTAAGTTTCATTCTAGTTTATGCTAGCCATCACTAATTTTCTGTTTGAGCAATCCCATTCATAATCTATTTGGTTTAGTTATGACTAGGTTTGACCAAAGGAACTATAAGCCTTATGGCACAGCACCTGTTAAATTGTAGATTTAGTTGGTACCTTAGATGGAACATGCAATTTCTTCACTGAGGTAAAGTCCATCTAATAACTCTGCTTTTTGTAATGTTGAAGCCCATGTCAACAAATTATCTTGTAACTTGTTTAAACTGGTGTTAGGCTAGTTTATGTAAACATGGCATTCTTGACTTCAAAAAAAAAAACAACAAACAAACTATTGCAGTCTCAAGATGTATTATGGTAAAAGCCCTCTGTAATATAAGAGTCTCACATTAGCCATTTTTGCTGACCTCCCACAAGTTCACATAAAGAGAAAAAAAGGAAGAGAAAATAGTCAAATACTTTAACTAGAAGAAAGTATCATTTTTTGCACCATCCATAGACTAAGGCTTCAAAGATGCCTTAGTCTAATCAACAATCAAAATTTCAAAAGAAGTTCTGATCTGCATGCTATCAAGGAATCACAAGCATATGCAGCTGCATATGCAATTTAATTAAAATATTCAAAATTAATATTTAATTGAGTGTAAGTAAAGACTGCACAATCAAGGCCAAAGTCCAAACTTATTATTATGCTAAGACCCAAGCAAAAAATATATTGATTTCATTTATTCTCAATGAAGAACTTATTTAGGTGATAAGTTACAAAAAATAAATGAGGGCAATTGTGAATTCTCACATTTATGGATATACATAGTAGTATCAAGATAATAAGAATACTTGACGCAATATAGACAAAAAGGAAATATGAATCACATACATGATCATGTCTTCATGCATTTTGTTGTTGATCTTGATCTCAATCAAAATCAAACACTAACTAATACTGACTCATCTTGCAGAGGTGGGAAACCTTTCACCATATTTCTTATGCAAATAAGAAAACTTCCATTTTTTATATAAAAGGGAACTTCAAATCTGTACGGTATTAAGAGGGTGCTTTCCGCCAAACTTTAGAACAGTTATGAGATTTTAAAAAATAATGGAGTTTGTAAGTCCCTAAAAGTCCATCCAAAAAGACATCACATGATATTGCAATCAAGTGAAAATGCAAAAAAGACATCCAACTATATTTAAAATAAGTTTAAAAATGTGGAGGACAATTTTAATAATCCAAACCTTTGATTCTAAATAAAAGATTTTAGTTTGCGTTCAACTTCATGTATAGTCTTGCACCTAGTGTTTTGCTGAATAAACTTAAGATTATGATTGCATTGCAAACCTCAAATATTTGTGGAACGTATCCTTTGACTACCTGCTAGAAACAAAATTATAATCCTCCTTGCGGTAGGTGTGACGACATACATACGGTAAACCATCCTTTAATGTTGGGTAAAACCAGATGAGAATATTTTTAATCATCGGATGGAGGAGAATACCCATGATGATAGATTTCTTAAATGCCTTGAAAGTGGTTTAGACTACATACTTTGCCAATTATGATGTTTATTGCTTCACTCTGAGCTTCATCTGCAACTCAGTTTTAGTACCAATATAGATAACCAGATATGCTTCTACTATATAGTGCATAAGTACTACTTGTATCAGGCATCTAATATGACTAGAATGATTTAGTACAAGATTCCATAGTCTTATGGTCACTAAAGAGCAGAGTTCACATGCTTCATCTATTCACAAAACCACCCTTAGGTTTTTAAACAGGACATGTCTTGAGCACTCCAGTGTTAGAAATGTGTCCTGCTTTTTTTTTTATAGGATAACTCATTTTTTGAAGAAATCCACAGATTAACTACTATCATATATACATATATGATAGTTTTGTTTTATATTTAAACAATGATTACATTCTTATGGTTCAATCAATCGGCAACTCATAGTGCTGTTGTTGAAGTTTCATCTGCAAAATCCAAAATTTTGTCCATTCAGGAACTTTGAATTGGTTGTTAAACTTATATACAAAGTATTTTAACAGTTTTCTCCGTGTCATCATATTCATCATCATCATTTATTTATCTCTGCCAAGAACAGAAACAATTGCATGTTGCTCACATTGCTTTTAGTATCATTTTTGGCATCAGCCACATTCAATATATTTGTATATACAACAAAAGCTGTTTCTCATAATCATATTATCATATATATTGCGTACTCTGTAAATATATGGATATACATGCATAAATTATGTTGTTCGGATATATACTTTATTGCACATAGATATTTTCGATCGGAATAGTTTTTCTTAGCTGCAGGTCCACATTCCAGGCTAAGATGAAAAGAAAGTTGCCCCCTAATCTACAATTGGCTGGACAAGTGCAGTACATGACTGATTTTAATACTATAAGTGGTACCTACCCCCTCTTCTCTTTTACTTTGGGGTTTTCTTCGGTTGATCTGGATGAACTTTTTTTTACTTAAAAAAAAAGTTAATCTACTTTAGTCATGATGCAAAATTACATTCAGGACAAATCTGGGCACTCAAATTATTGGAAGCCCTGTGGACTTCTGCCTTGTATCCAAGTCTGCCAGATGAAGTATGCATAGTCTTATGTGATGAATGCTCGACACCATCTTAATACATCACCCCTTCTTGTATAATACTATACAGTCAATCAGAATATTTTTCAAAGACCACCCACGATCCTTAGTTTTGGTATTGCACTATGCTGCAATAGCCGAGTTGGAGTTCCCTGATCAGTACTCCACAGTCTTGCCTTCTGCAACTTTTGAGATTTGCGCTGGGTGATAACGGCAGCCAGCATCAACTGACTTGATGTTATGAACATCATTGCACTTGGAATTGCTCTGGCTCAGAGTAGCAAGAAGTAAGTTGAAACTTTCTTAGTACTTGTAGCACATTCAAACCTCTTTGACATGTCAAGTCAGATCTCACATGTGCCTCGAGCAATCTTGATTGCTAATTCTTGTATCTCAAAAATATGAACTTGGTTCTTCTTGATATACCTGATCATATAAATGTCCGTTTTATCCTTGCTAAATAATATCATTGAACTACTTGTTAGAAGCTTCTGCCCCCAGTTTCTTTCTCCTCAATTTCAGCTGCAGAATAAAATATATGTTTTCCTGTGTCTTTGATATCATTCTACTCCATGAACCAAATTTTTTCTTGCTATCTTTTAGTCACTCTTCAGCCAAAATTATTGTCCTTTCCTTCTTTCAGGTTTCATATTGTATTGTATTTGGACATAATTAAAACTTTTGGACAAACATTAAAACCTCAGCAAACTATTGCCGTTAAAATAAAGCCATGCTTGTCAACTGCATGTAGCTTTGCAATGGAATGTAATTTTTTGCTTCAATTTTCAGAATGCATTGCCTCAACTAGGTGAGGATCTTGTATCTTTCTTGGAATCTGCTAAGCCCTCTTGAACCTAGTATTTTCATGTGCAGAGGCCTCAGTAGATGGACTCATAACTGAAGCTTAGGGGAAGGAATTCATGAACCAGCACTTTGTGTATTCCATTATTTCTTGCATCATTTTTTGCAGAGGCTGCCTATATGTGGACTCATAGCTCAAGCTGAGTAAAATCATGAATTAACACTAAGTCTACTCCTTTTTGTTGCTCAGTTATTGTGGCATCACATTTTTAGAATTCAATATTTTTGTAACAGGAAGGGATCTTCTTGTTCCAGAACATGTAGTCTATTCCATTGTTTCTTGCAGAGGCTTCCTGTATGTGAACACATAAAATCATGAATTAACACTAAAGTCTTCTCTGTGGATCAGTTATTGTGGCATCACATTTTTAGAATTCAATATTATTGTAACTGGAAGGGATCTTCCTGTTCCAGAACATGTAGGTTGTCGCAGCAAAGTAACCCCTTCAAGCAATTGGGAGAAGAGATCTCACCTTGGAACTCCGCTTGTTTCTCCGAAGTTGATGCAACTCTTGGGAGTTGTCCTTTGTTTGGTGCACTATTTAGAAGCTCAAGCCCGATCGATAAGGATGAAAATTGCTCTGTTCAGATGGAAGAAACAAGCAATCCCTGGCTTTCAGGTACATGCTGAGCCCTTTTCATGGCATGCAAAATCTTTTCTTTAGGCTTGTCAGGTGGGCTATATGGTTCAGACTTTGATGCTACTTTATGAACCTTGCAAAGGAGAGTGAAACTGATGTACTTGTATTGGGAGAAAGCCTTTTTAATGATTGGCTCCTGTTTATGTTGTTGTCGGGCAGGACATATTATAAGGTACGAGAAGAGATGATGGATGGTGATGCTTGAGGTCTACCATCCAAAACTGCATGTACCATGGTACTGTCATACTTTCACAACTCTTTTTGACTCCACCATTCCCTCTTCAGCATCTCTTTTATGAAATAGAGCTTTGTCTATTAAGATTTTTGAAGGTTGCAATTATCTGTCAATGGGCAATCCCTGGAATCATTAGGATACATTTGACGGAAACATTAGTGGGTCTTCTTCTTCCACATTAATCTTTTTATGAAAGAACATGATTTTATGATGGATTTCACATACGAAAAATTTTGGAGTAGTCTCATAATTTGTTATGGAATTCTCTTTGTTTTATTTGAAGTATCACAACTGAGAACTTTATTTTAGGTATTAGTTGTGTTTAAGATAAAAATCTTGTGCCTTTTCTTTTGTCATGGACACAAAAAGGGACATTACCCATTGCTTGTAGGTTTGGATGGTTTGGAGAACTTGTTGTAATGGGCTGGTTCATGGCCTATCTGACCTTCACTTTGGAATGGCAGTATGTGTTCGTCTGGTCCATAGGCAGTCCTAAGCCTGTCATTCTATAACCAGCCACAGATGTCATTTTTGGTCTGATATTTGATGAGATGTACCGATCAATGGTAATGTAGGAGAAGAAAACGAGCAAATTACTCGAGAGAATTAAGAAAACAATAGTTACGACTTTGTGTCACTGTTATAGAATGACTGGTTTTTCCATGGCCAAGCCAGACAAGTTCGATGGGAGCATAGAAGTCCACCAAAACCAAACAGTTAGAGGTTTAGAGCTACAATTGAAAGAAAAAAAGTCTCGGACTTTAAATGTTGGAGAATGGGACAATCAACTTGCTCTCAAGAAATAGATATGTTTGATGGGGAATCAAGAAATGGAAACAGCAGCTTTGACTATGTATCTGTTTATGAAATGACTGGTTCTTTCATCACCAACCAGACAAGTCCACTGGGAGCCCTAGAAATCTGGGAAAACAAAATAATTAGAGTTACAATTAGAAGAAAAATCATGGAAGAAATGTATTGAATCTTTTCTTTTCTATCACCAAGCTAGAAAAGTCCAATGGAAGCCATATAAATCCAGCAAAAGCACATAATTAAAGTTGCAATCCAAAACAAAAATCTTTGACTTGGTTTTGGTGAAGAAAGCATTCTATTTGGTACCTCTTTTTTCATTGGCAGTCCAGTGAGAGCCATATAAATCCTGCAAGACCAGATCATTAGAGTTGCAATCAAAAGAAAAATCAACTTGGTTGTGAGCTTTCACCAGCTCTGTAATTTCAATTGGTAACAAGAACAGGGAGCATTAGGGAAACTCCCATTAAGCTTTGTGATCCAAGTCTATTACAACCTCACAAATATCTGACAAAGGCTTCAAATGCATTTAGCTTTTAATATCTGCCCAGAAGAAACATGGCACCATCACCAATCTTGCATGCTATCCAACAGAGTGTGGTATGTGTTGCCACAGCAGGTGGTGGTGCTGTATCAGGCATTGCAGAAACCAGACTTTATTCAGAACATGAAGCTCATGATGAAAGTTAATTTTTCTCTCCCTTACTGGTGAGCTCATGATGAAAGTTCTCAAAGGTTGGAGTTCACATCTCCCACACATGATGACAAGTATGATACCAAAGAAATGCATCTCACTGGATCCATATTCCCACAGATACAACAGTATTATACTGTCTGATGCTATCAACTCTCACAGAGACATTCAGGCACCCATGGTAATACTATTGACCAAGAGACATTATTATTTTGCCACAAGGCTATTGGATAAATAAGATATTCATCAACCAGCTAAGTCCTCAAATTACATTATACACCCAAATATTTTAATTTTTTTTCCTAGCTAATTCCTTTGTCTTTTTATTGGTATATAGGAGACATCAAGACTGAGTATGCTATCACAGATTAGTTGGTTCCTTTGGTCAACCAAAACAAACTTCCATGTGAGTTAAAGCTTTAAGAGCACAGTTTAAGAAGTAATTTATTGTTCTTGAATGACACTCATGTATTAGTTTATACTGCAAGCATAAATTGTAGCTCACAAACAAGATCATTAATTTTCTTCCTATGGTTTCTTGTTTGTGTGTCTTGGATCTGATCACATTCAAAGCCAAATCTAATACATTTGAAGGTTGTATAAGATTCATAGTCACAGTATATTATTTTTCTTGATCAAATTGCAAGTTATCAGGAAAAAAACCAGAGACTGGGCTTTGGATTGCAACTTTACTTTGAGTTGTATTCTCAGGATGAATATGAAGTTGGCTTTTGTTGGGTCCATCTCCTTTGGATGCTTCCTGCTAAAGCAAACACTACTATCTTTGACCATTGAATGCCTAGTTAGTGCCCCAAACATATTTCCAGTGGTAGCTGTGACTCTCCAACTGAACCAATAAATTCCTCCATTACCATCACCTTTAATTCCTCCTCCTCAATTTACTCTGTCTCCCTCCCTCCCTGTGAGTGACCAGCTTTGTTGTGCCCATCACAGGCCAAAGGTATGCAACTTCATGACACTGTGTCTTTTGCATTAGCCTCCATGTCAAGACAATCTTGAGCTCCCACACACTGCTCAAAAGAACAAAGAAAGAAAGCTCCTTTTTCGTTCCAAGCTCAGAGGCGCGAATGGTGGGGCTTGGCACCTCGAAGGTGCTTCAAAAATTGGAACCTTTTGATGCCTAAAGGTGCCCGTCTACCCTAATCATCTCTTTAAGGTGCGTCTCCTTTCCTGTTACTTCGTTTTCTGAACCATTGAAGTGTTGCAGAGATGGTGGATGCAGAGCAGGAGGAAGGGAGGAGATGAAGAACAGCATCTTTTCATGACCGAAAAGCAACCCATCTCTTGTTTGCTTGCTCTTCGTTGGTTCTTAATCCTTCGCACCTAATGGGCGTCGGGTTCTTTGCCTTCTACCTCTCGATAACTCTGCTGCTGAGGTGCTTGGCGTCGCAGCAGCCGAACACAGACGCCGCCTTCGTCTCTGAGTTCTTCCGGCGGATGGGGGTGGCGCCCTCCTCCACCAATGGTAACTCCTCCCAGGTTTGCTCATGGAGAGGGGTCTCCTGCGATGGCCAGACCGAGAGAGTCGTCAGCTTGGTGGCTCCCGGCTTCGGGTTCGCCGGCCCGATCCCGGAAATCACTATCGGAAAGCTCAGCGTACTCCGAGTCTTGGATCTCGGCGACAACAACATCACTGCTCTTCCTTCAGACTTCGGGGAATTGAGTGGTTCCCTCAGAAGCCTCAACCTCTCCTCGAACGAGATCGCGGGGCCGCTTCCGACCAACATCGGCAACTTCAAGCGGATGGAAAGCCTCGACCTTTCGCGCAACCGGTTCTCAGGGGAGATCCCGAGCGAGGTCCGCTCGCTGTCGAACCTGCGGGTCCTCAATCTCAGCAAGAACTCGTTGGAGTCGAGCATTCCGAACGCCATTCTCGGATGCGTCTCCCTGGTTGCAGTTGATCTTTCCAGCAACAGGTTGAGCGGGAGCGTCCCCGATGGATTTGGCGCCACTTTCGCAAACCTAAGCACCTTAGATCTCTCAGAAAACGAGATCAGCGGAAAGATGCCAGATTTCTCCGGGTTGAATTCGATCACCTATCTCAATCTCTCTGGCAATCTTCTCCGGGACTTGGATCTCGGGGGAATCCGAGGCCCGTTGCAGGTCATCGACCTTAGCAATAACCAGTTCCATGGCCTCATCTCCCAGGTGAACACCAGCTCCATCTCCACCTGGTCTTCTCTGGTTTACCTTGACGTGTCGATGAACGAGCTCACCGGAGAGTTCTTCTCCGGTCTGGGGGATTTGAGGTCACTAAAGCATCTCAATCTTGCATTCAACAAGTTCTCCAGCCAAGAATTCCTTCACATAGAAATGCCTTCTGCCCTACAGTATCTCAACTTGTCCAAGACCAATCTCACCGGCCAAATTCCACCTGGGATCTCTCAATTGCATGACCTGAAGGTGTTTGATGTTTCGCAGAATCATATCACTGGCAAGATCCCTGAGCTAAGCACTGGGAACCTGCGAGTGATAGACCTTTCAGTGAACAATCTCACAGGTGAAATCCCGGAGTCCTTGCAACAGAAGCTATCCAGTATGGAAAGGTTCAACTTCTCCTACAACAATCTCACTTACTGTGCCGAGAAATTTTCGCCGGAAACACTCATTTCGTCATTCATTGGGTCACAAAGTGACTGCCCCATTGCAGTCAATCCAGATGGTGTTGGATCCAAGGGTAGCAAACGCAGGGCTCTCAAGCTAGGACTGGCCATAGCTTTCTCGGTGTTCTTTTTGTTTGCAGGGCTCATCTGCCTTGCCGTTGCATGGCGAAGGAGGGGGAAATCCTGGGCAATTAAGCAACCGTCGTTCAAAGAGGAGCAAAATGTCTCCGGCCCCTTCCGCTTCCAGACCGATTCGACTACTTGGGTTGCCGATGTCAAGCTTGCTACTTCGGTGCCTGTTATCATCTTCGCAAAGCCATTACTGAACTTTACCTTTGCTGACCTCTTGAGTGCAACCTCCCATTTTGATCAAGGAACCTTGTTGGCAGAGGGAAAGTTTGGACCAGTCTATCAAGGATTTCTACCTGGAGGAATCAATGTTGCTGTGAAGGTCTTGGTTCATGGATCAGCAGTGACAGACCAGGAAGCTGCCAAAGAGCTTGAGCGGCTAGGCCAGATCAAGCACCCCAATTTAGTGCCCTTAGCTGGTTACTGCTTAGCCGGGGATCAAAGGATTGCTATATATGATTACATGGATAATGGAAACCTACAGAATCTACTTCATGATCTACCACTGGGTGTGCAGTCAACTGAAGATTGGACTAGTGATACATGGGAGCAAGATAATGCCGATGCGCAAAGCATCACGACGGAAGGGATGACTACTTGGAGATTCCGACACAATATTGCATTAGGTACTGCAAGGGCATTGGCATTTCTCCATCATGGATGTTCTCCCCAGATAGTTCACAGAGATGTGAAGGCAAGTAGCATCTATCTTGACTCGGCACTGGAGCCTAGGTTAGCTGACTTTGGACTATCATGTTTAGTTGGGGCTAGCATGGAGGGTGAATTGTCTCAAGGATCACCAGGTTATGCTCCTCCAGAGTTCTCTGAGCCAGAAAATGCATCTGCAACAACGAAATCCGATGTTTATGGGTTTGGGGTGGTGCTGTTTGAGCTTCTTACAGGGAAAAAACCAATTGGAGATGAATATGCTGGAGACAAAGAGACCACTTTAGTCGGTTGGGCGAGGGCTTTGGTTAGAAGAAACGAGCTCACAAGATTAGTTGATCCAAAGATTCGTGAAACGGGACCGGAGAAACAAATGGAGGAAGCACTAAGAATTGCCTATCTATGTACAGCTGACTCGCCGTCGAAGAGGCCATCCATGCAGCAGATTGTTGGTCTTCTGAAGGACATTGAGCCTGCCACAATTTAGCATTGAATTGTTCAACACTTCCAACTTCGATTCAGATTTCAGGTCTTTGCTCTTCTCTTTTCTCACTTGTTTTCTGCTGTCTCCACTACATCATCTGAACAAAGGGCTTGCTATCACACTCGGGTCACATTCTCTATTAACCTTCTATGAACTACTTCATGTATCTCTACATTGGACAATCCTTTCATCTATGACAAATTAGGTACTGTCCCTTAAAGCTACTAGAAAAGCAACCTTCAATATAACCCTCTGTTCCCTTGTCTATGATACATATTGCTCTTTTAACCTCAAATGACAGCCACTGACTTGTCCCTGACTAGTGAAGATTGCAACTGTTTTTTTTTTTTGGCTTGGCAGATGTCTTTATCAACACATGGGATGTCAATTCTTATCATGAATAATAATGAAAAATGAATCAGAGCTTGCTCAGCATAATTAAAGCATTGTTTATGCATTCAAGTCGTCTGGACTTTGCGAGCGAATTCTTAATATAATAGAAATAAATATGAAGTGAAAAAAAATTAATATGTACATATATATATATATATATATATATATATATATATATATATATATATATTCACTGTTCTATGTTGTCAAAACTTTAGGTTTTTTTTTTTTTTCAAGCAGGATTTTTCTTTGTATCAGTTAATGAATTAAAATGTTGACTAAAACCCCAAGTTTGTCAACTATGATAAGTTATTCTTCCAAGTAGTAATAATCAATCAATCTACTGGGCCCATAGCATGTCATACTCCACAAAGCAAGCCAATGAGCAAATTTTGTTGAATCTTCCACTCATATCTTAAACTCTGGGCCTTTTGGCATCCAAGTGGGAGAATTGACTATCCACCATCTATTATAATTAGTCAATTAGATAGCCTCCAAGCAATCAATATCAACCCACTAGTGGATAAATTTTAGAGATAAAGCCTCTACAAGTTGATGTTTTTAGTTGAAATATTATGTGCACCAGTGGCAACAATGATCTTGAAATCCCTGATGACATGGATACTTATTTATATTTTTATGTTGGAAAAGAACTGTTTTGTCTTTACTGACTATGCTTCTTCTGCATGCATGTGTTTATGAAATACTTCCAAATTACAAGGTAAGATCTCTCTATTGGAAAGTAAGCTCATTCCAGTTTGCTACAAGGAATAGTTGTGATGAATGCATTATACTTTATTCATTTTCCTTGTTCATTAGATCTTGTCTTGTCACACAACAACCAGTATCTTGTCTTCTTGCTGATTCATCAGTCAAGGAAGAACTACCTCTGATTGATGCTTTGCTCCTTAGTGGTGTTCGGTTCAATAAATTCCTGTCTTCTACTTTGGTAAGAAAAGATTTGGCATGAGTACTTGTGATGGCAAACCAAACACACTTGCTGGTGACTTGGTTGGTGTACATGGTTGATGTCTTTGACTTGGATTAGCATTTCAAGATGGTTCTTGGTACTATTTAAGAAGTGGGAATACCTAAATGATTCCTTGACCTTGTCTTTGTCCTAGTCTTTTCTTGAAATCTATCATTCAATCAATTGTCCATTCTGTCTCCTTTTTTTTCTATTCAACACAGGGGAGACATAATAGCAGGAATACCACCAAGAAAAGGGAAAAAATAGAAAGAAATCTCTATGAGTTGAATTCCTGATATCAATCAATCCCATCAGAGACAGTATTCTCGAGTGTTTCAGACAGGCATTTGTAAGGGGTGTAGTAATAGTGGGAACAAAATGGTTGGTGAATCAGGCATGAGGCTATCATAAATTCTACTTTTTGGTGGTCAATAGAGAACACCATGCAGTGAATAGGAGACTCGCAATAGGAAGGACTTGTCAAGCATAAAACATAGTTCAGTAGACAGTCTTCTTCTTATTCTTCTTCTTCTTAGTTCCTATTGAGCTTGCTTGTGGGGATTGGAGACTTGCAATGGAGGTTTCTATTATTTGGACTAACACAGAGAGATGTCGGAATTGAATGAGTTATCACAGTGATTATTACCCACAATTGTTGGCAAAAAGATTATACCAAACTAATATATCATAATATATTGGAATAAACATTATTATTTATTTAATCAGAGACATCTTCCAAGCAAATGAATGAGATGAAAATTGAAAGAGGAACAAAAAAGGGATAACATGTATTGCGTTTTGTCCACATCTTATTAATTTAAGTTTTTGAGTTATGTTGATTTCTGATTTCATGTATGTTGTTGTTGATTGATTCGTTGATTTAAATTCCTCAACATGATATTAGAGTCAAGTTCACAAAAAAAAAAAAAAGGTGAGCCAAAAATTAAAAGAAATAGGTTGAGGAGGAGATTATTGACTTCAGTTCAGTAAAAGATGATAGATCAAGCTTGGTTTCAATTATCTTTGCAAATAAGAAGAAATTATCGACTCGCTCGTGAACAAAAAAAAAATTAAGAAAAAAAATTCGAAATTAAAATTGAAAGAAACAAATTGTTGCAGAAGAAATGGGAAGGTTGCAATGATTCACGAGGTCAATATTGTTGTAGCAGAAAGAAATCAAATTTCTTGCAATTGAATTAGATGAAATAAACAAAAAAAAAAGTTGATGATGTATATTAAATTTGATTTGTAATTTAGTAATTTAATCTTTTGAATTGCATTTGGTGTCTTATTTAACATATTTATTTAACTCAAGACAGGTACTCATCCTAGTTTGATTTTTTTAACATTTTGATCCTTAGATTTAAAAAATTTATATTAAAATATTTATAGTTATAAAAGTAAATCATATAACTCCATTTATCCTAACATCATCGGTTTTATCGATAGAAATACAAAAATGATGAACAAAAAGATAATTTTAGTATCTCAATTATGTTTCAATAGTGACGGACGACAATGAAAGGTGAGGCAAAAGGAGAGGAGGAAGAGGACGATACAGATGTCGACGCTCTTCTGCTTCGACACCAACAACGTTGCAGGGAAGGACGATGCTGGTCTACACGACGCAAATGCCGAATGATCCTTTCGTTGCTCTTTATCATGTCGAGCGACACTATCCTTCCTTGCATCGTTGTTAGAGTCGATGTAGAAAGTGTCCATATCTACGTCGTCGTCCTCTTCATTTTTTTTCTTTGTATCATCTCTCATCGTCGCTCTCTTTTCTTATCCATAACAGACACTTACGACGCTCAGCGATGTTGTTGTTTGCGACCATCGAAAGTTTAATTAAAATATTAAAATTATTTTTTTATCTATCGTTTTCATACGTAAAATCAACGATATTATAGTAAATAAAATTAATTATTTTATTTTTTATAATCATAAAAATTTTAATATAAATTTTTAAAATAAAAAATTAAGATAGGGAAGAGATCTAATTAGAAGAGATAATGTGTAATTAGCTCCATTTAAACTTATAATGAACGTCTTAACCGTCCCTGATAACATTGTTGACACACAATCGGAACTCCGCGAAACAACAGATCGTAACCAACCCTGATAACAGGCAGGAGAAAGAGCTCTAACCTAGGTTAGGTGCTCGGCTGCCATCGTCATGGTGGGTGACCGTCGCCGGGCTGACCTCGGAGGGCTTGGACTCGTAAAAGAGCGTCGAGTAGCCGATGGCGGTAACGATGACGATGAGGAGGCCGGCGACAGGGCTGTACGACATCTTGTGTCGCTCGTGCAGCATCTCGTCGGAGGAGCTATACTCTCTCTCTCTCTCTCTCTCTCTGTGATTGACATCTGTCATGGAGCGGGTTTCTTGGCGCGTTTGATTCTCAAAGCCCAGCGGTGGGAACGGCTGTTAAAAGAGAAGAATGAACACTGGGGATTAATTTCAGGTTTTGCCAAGATGTCGTGGAATGGGCAGATTCACCAACCACTTAATGGTGTAGAGGTGTTCACCATCAATGTCATTCAATTTTAAAACTTAAAAGATGATCGTAACTTATATTTTTTACACTTTTCTTCGTCTGCAACATTAATCGATCCATCTAAGCATAAGTTTACCGGCAGCCGCTCCACCGATGCGAAAAGAATTATGCATCATATACAGAAATAAAAAAGAGTCAGTCCGCACTGCATAACTCAATTAGTCTGATGCATTTACCATTATTACCTTTGTAACTAACTAATCCCAACGACAGATAATGTAGAATTATTTGGGGTTTCACTATTTCTTTGATTCCTCTTGAAAAATATTCGATAGCCCAACCAACGATGGGTAGTGATGAGTGATCGTCGTGATGCTAAATGCCATCTTCCTTTTCGATTCAAGCCTCTTCTTTATGAAAGCGAGAAGATCCAGTGACATATCTATTTTTATATTTTAAGGTCGTCATATGCCTAAAATCATCTGACTAATTTCCTTCTCCTGCAGCGAATGTTTTGTTGCTATTTTACTTGCAATTTCTTTTTGTCTGTGTAGATTCATCCTGATGAACACCTTCTCGTCTTTCCGTTCCATAGGGACAAAGCATCGGTTCCATCAAGATTACATGGAAAAGCTTCCTCCGGCCAGCCAACTATCAAGTAATTATAAGAACCAGTCAGAGAGGATGCCATCGTCCATACGTTGATACGTTGTCTATAAACTTACATGTACATATGAGTCTTGTTACATATTATATCAATCTGCAGGAGTGATGACATGATCTCTTTATCACTAGCCTCCTAGGAACAATTGATTTATCTTTATCATCTATTCAACCCACAATCACAAAACTGAAAGCTCATTTGGCAGATCAAGATTAACATCAACTTGAAAACACCCAGGAAGATGTACCATTTATTAGCAAAAGTTAAGTTGGTCCACTAGATATCAGCATAACCATTCGGCATGATCCGTGCTCATTACCTTCTAATAGAAACTTAAGCAATAACTAAAGCATATAGGTGCACCAGTTTCTGAGTGTTACACTAACAGCTAGCTGCTTTACCTCCCCCAGTTGCTGCTGTCTCTGTGATGCTGGCCGGTCGATCCTTCGCCTGCTCGTCACCTACTCATACAAACCTAAGCATTAACCATAGCATAGATGCACCAGTTACGTAAGTGCTACACTAAGAGTTAGCTGCTTTACCTTCTTCCCCAGTAGCAGCTGTCTCTGTAATGTTGGGCAGTTGATCGTCTTCCTTTTCCTTCTTTACAATGCTCTCCTTTTCAATCTCCACATTGTCTTTCTTAGCAGCCTCCTCTTTGATCTCCCTGTCACATGTTTGAATGGTGGCCCCTGCTAAACTGGAAGCCTTCGCCAGCAACTTCATCAGTGCCCTGTGTTTCTTCCCGCTGAGATGGGTGGTCATCATGATGTGGCTGTTGCATTTCACATTGCAGTGTTCGCACCAAAGGAAGGTCCCTTTCTGCAACACCTGGTGCATTTTCCCATCAACTGCAATATTCACAATTTTTGGTTCATTGTTCGGACTGCCCTCCTCATTAGCAACATCCATATCTGGTTGAGAACAGGTGTTCCCACCTTTCATCTTAGCCCCTGTTTTCACGGCCTGAAGTGCTGCTACTTTGGCTTTGTGTCTCTTCCCTTGGAGATGCTCGTTCAAAGCCATTTCACCAGTTGCTGTAACCCGACAGAGAGCACAACCCCAGTCCTTGCTGGCTAGCCTTGGGGCCTTATTGGGTGTTGCATTTGCTGCAACCTTCCTCTTTTTTTCACTGATCATATCATCTGATGGTTGGACCTACACCAAAAATTAAGAACAGTTTTGTGCTTTACTGATGATCGATATCACCTTAGATGTGAAATGTTTAGATGACACAAGTTTTGTGCCGGATGTGGTAACCATGGAACATTGTGCATTTTTATAAATATTTACAAATCCAAGTAAAGAAGAAATTGCAGATGAAAGATGAAATGTTCTTCAAACAGAACTAGACCATTGCAATACTTTCCGGTCACACCCAGAGTTGGAGTTCTAAATGAATTTTAACAGAAAGAACAAAAACAATAATAGCATTATCTTCATTTCTTACCTGGGCAATGACCATGTCTTCGGGCACACAGGTACTTAACAAGCACACTAAATATGGGGGCCAAGCCAGTTGGCACAAGTCGAGAACGGGCTTGGTCATGTGTTGTTACAAACAAAGGCCAAACAATTGCAGCATATGTGGCAATCTGCTATCCGGGTTAAACGAGTGGAAAAAATCCCCCTACTAGAGGACTACAGTTTCTAATTCATTGACATCATTTGTCATCCATATCCAAAAATGTATATGCTTTAACATCAACCTGCCTTTTCTTATTCGCATAATTTAGTCAAATAAACAACCAGAAAAATTTACACCTCATGTACTTCTATGAATGCTCACCCATCTATATCTATATATCCACTCACCTTACTGAAATTCCAAAATGTGAGTATCATAACAGCTACATAGTAACTTAATCTAAGCTCCAAAATGCTAGCGTCAACTGTTATTTCCTATGCCAACTTTGTGTTGGCATAGGAATCAACTGAAGTCTTGTTATACCAAGACCCACTATTGGATGCATTCTTCTAAGTCATGGCACATCTGCCTTTTTCTTTTCAGATATTGTTGTTAATCTGATTTCATTGGTACTTTTACATCCACCACACTTGGCTTTTCTCTAAAGAATAACGATATCAATTAACATCTTATGCCAAAAGTATGTTTACATAGGATAGTGTACAAAAAGATATATGACATGGCAATTAGATATGTCAATTTAAGTTTAGTGTCCTTTCACATTTATAGGCTAGTTAGCTCTTGCTTGACCTTCTCTCCTTCGCTCTAATATCTCCAGCACAATCACTTGCTATCACATTTTTATTGTTATCATGTTTCATCATATGATAGTTGATCGTACAACTTAACTTCTTCCTAGCCTATGGAAAATGATCAACAGCAGATATTGTATCAAGGAGAGACAAGTAGATAATAGGCCCAAAGAAAAGGTTAACTTTCACTAATTCATGTCAAATAATCGTACATACTGTTTTACAACAACAAACTTATCCTATCTATAGATATATTTAACATAAAAATTTTGGAACAAAAACATTATTCCTTTGTACATCTAACATGCATTGCTTTTTTTTGTTTTTTTTTCTTCAAACATAATGATCTTCCAAATTAGAATAATTACATATTTATGTGATGAAGGCCTACCATAATGAAATTTTAACTTGCTTTTACTGTTTAAGGCCTTAATTGTTAGAAGCAAATATGGATGTCAGAGCAGATTTGAGCAAGCGGCAATATTTAAAAGTATAAAGAATATAAAGCAACAAGGAAGTACATAACTTATTCTAGGCTAAAAGAGTGAATTTAAGCACTAGAGTGTTCAGAGGCTCACTAACTTATTCTAGGCTGAAAGTTGTCAGCGAGAATGTTACAACAACAGAGCACAAGATGTTTGTCACTTGCGTAATTAGTACAAATAATTCCTTATATCTCGGCTGCATGCATTTATTACAGAAAAAGTATACTGAAGGAATAAAGATGGCAGTAATCCAGCTAGTCCAAACAAAATCATAAAAATAATTATGATGTGAATTTCTGAAACTGTGTCCTGAATGCAAACTAGAACAACTTGAGTTAATGGCATCCAAGTCCTATTATCTAAAAAGGCAGTTCACTTACTGCATAATACTGAGAATGCATCTTGTAAATAGATTTACATAAGTGGAATGTAGTAAACAGGTCAACTCTAAAAGTAAGCAACATAAGCAAGCATAGCTAAAGACCAATGCTGTAGATGAAATCAAGAAAGCCCCACAAACCTAACAAGACAAAAAGAGAGGGGAAAAAACTTATATAGTTACTGAAAGAACGGAGGAATCTACAAACCTTATCTCCTGAGAACATTTTACCAAATATGCATCACGAGCAAAAATTTTACTCGACAATGACCCCGAGTAATAAGATGATTCATAAACAATTAAGAACCATAGTGTATGTGAACAAAGAGGAAGATTTCAGATAACAACCTCCGAATAAGATGTAGAGTTGTTGCTGTTCTGATCCAGATCCAGAGCGGGCATTTGTGAATCCTTTTTCTCTGTGATCATCGGTGGAGCGCCAAGGGTCCCAACCTCATCAGACCCAGCTTCAGGTGGAACCGTCAGCAGACATCGGCCATGTTCGCCCCTACGCTTCGGATCTGACGCAACAGAAGCAAATTTCTTCTGGTCCCGTAACCTCTCCGTATGAGCCCTTGCCGTCGCCAGCTCCACCTCCAGTTCTCTCCTCACCTCCTCCTCAAGGATCCTCCTTGCCGTCATCTCCCTCAATATCTCCTCCCGGATCCGCTCCTTCTCGATCGCTCGCTGGAGAGGGTTCATCAGCGATATCGGCGCCGCTTCTCTAGCCCTCGCGAGATCTCCGGAAAAGCCGAGGAAGCTCACTAGCGATAGATGCATGTGGAACATATCGAACCTTCTTGAACACGATAACAGAAACAAAAATCGTCGAAGAGCCAAGTCATGAGGATCCAACCCCCGTACCTCTTAACGGCCGCTCCCTGATGTGTCCATCGGCGCAGAAGGAGAAGGGGTTTGCGGGAAGGCCGGACGGCTGATCCTCCTCGCCGGATCGACGGCGGAACTCCATGACGTCGACGAGATGAAGGGATTTGGTACGGTTCGGGCGACGATTAGGGCTCCAGAGGAAGAGAGCGATGAGTCTGTTTGATTCGGAGTTCTGCAGAGCCCAACGCGGAGAGGGCAATGACAAAAAAGGAGAGCTTCTTTAAACAAATAGAAAGCGAAGCGCGGGAGATGAGTGTTCGCGAGGGTGATTTAGTAAATACACGCTGATGGATATTTGCGACGATTCGATCTGAAAAGAGAGAAGATTCAAATCGGAGACCGAATCCGAACTCTCGGTAGGATGATTTGAGCCATCACATTCGAATCGAACGAACTCCGAATCCGAATCCGAATCCCTGGCCGGGTCACGAAAGGAGTTACGCCTACAATACGATACGGAGTTATGGATGGAGCCGTTCATGGAGACATGCCTAGAATTGGGATGGATCCAAATCAAATCGACTCCGAATCCGAATTCTTGATGGGTTTGTATGGGGTTATGTGCAGAATTTGAAAATATTCAGATCCAAACGAGACGGAGTTACGCTTGGAATCCAAAAGAATTCGGGTCGGGTAAACCTCCAAATCGAATCCTCATCCGGATATTTGATGAATAGATTTGTATCTATTCATCAAAGAAAAAAAGCAGCTTAGTGGTTTGTGTCTGTAAAATAAAGCAATGAGGAGTCTCGACTCAACAATGATCATTAGGAAGACATTAAGAATTGAATTAGTAAGATCATCGATGAATGAGTTGGACATTTCAAATATTATGTTCAATGAGGTAAGAGATAAAAGTGATAGTGTTTGGAAAATTAATATCGATATATATAGATGAATCATAAATAATGATGCCGGTGGAGATTATTCGTTCATTAACGATGATTGTGAAAACAAACGCTATATATAAATAAGTATTTCTATGTATAATCAAATGACTAATTGAGATTAACTTATAATCAAATGAGCCTTGTTCTACTCGATATACATTATTACCATAATAAAATAAAATGAAATACGTAGAACAGGACTTCTTATCGTCTAATTTATACGAGATATAGATGTTTTACGCTATCAAGTGAATTTTTTTATCCATTTAATCAAATTTACTTTTCTCTTCTAAGCATAACAACACTTAGAAAACAGTTAAGATCAAATCAATCTCTTCTAAGTATAATCCAATAGGATCAAGATTAACTAAATATGTTCGAACCATTACTTTTAAAATATTAATATTAAAAAATTAATATTATATTCATTTAAATATAAGCTTATGATTATCTAAGCTAATTATATATTATCTATTATAATTAGTTATATTTAACATCCCGACCTTTATATTTTCAAAAGTTACACTATGATATCTATATTTATAAAAGTGAAATATTTAATAATATATACCGATAACTATATTAATAAAAATACTTATCACTAAGTATATGCTAACTTTGTCTTACTTTGATTTATCCATACGTGTTAGTATTTTTGTCAACAGATTTAACGATATAAGGAGAAAAAAGATTAAATATTTTATTTTTATAAGTATAGGGATTTCAAATATAATATTTGAAAATATAGAAACTGATATGCTAAAATAATTAATTACATGAGATAATCTATAATTAATCATGATTATCTTCTAGTTTTAGAAAATTAAGTATAAGGATTTGAAGATTGTATATGGGCAAAATTATTTATTTGCAATCCAAAACAACACACACAAAAAAAAATATTCTTTAAGTTTTTAGATTAAAAATGATAGTGAAACGTCCTCCTCTCAAATCTTATGGAAAAAAACCTCATTTATCGTGAATGAAGGGGACAATGTAAAATAAATAAATAAATAAATAAATAAATTCTATCTATATGTTTAAACTTTTAGTGTTAATTACGAATTTAAGATATCCCTTTTCATTGAATTAATATTTTTTTATGCCACTTGTTCTACATTGATAATTAAGTAAATTGAACTACTTGAGCAGACAAAAATAAATCTTTTGCACTAATTAAATAGGTTATATAATATAAAATTAATTGATAAAATACAAAAGAATCATTTATTGATAAGATAAATAAATATTGATGTGTTCCCATGCAAATACTCACGTGGAACAAGCACGGAAACGGCACGTGAACAGTGACGTCACCAATAATGGCTCGCATCAGTTATTCGACGGAAAGATTAAGGGTATTTTAGTCTAATCAACTTAAAAACCGCATCCGAGATGGAAACGCCCAAGGCGCGCCGCGGCATCAATGCGCTTCGATAAGTTGATCTCTACCCCTCTATGTTTATATAATTACGATATTGCTCGCCCAAAGCCATCCTGGGATAATAAGGGTTTCGATCCTCCCCTTCGTTTTGGCACCCCTCTTCTCCGCCCTTCTCCGCCGCAGAGCGCGAAGGGCCTTCTCCCCGAGATCCTTCTCCTGCTCCTGTTGCCGTTTCGCTTCTGTCTCATCGTTCGGTCTTCTCGGCGTCGATCGAGACCGTAGCACCGCCCGCTCACAGAGAGTGATTTGTCGAGGTATGCAGTCGGATCCGGCGGTCATTAGCTTGAGACCTGGCGGCGGCGGCGGCGGCAACCGAGGCAGCAGACTTCTCGCCACCCGTTTCGATACCGGTGCCTTAGGAGCTGCTGCCTCTCTGAGCTCGTCTGATATTTCCGCCCTCCGGCCCCATGGCGGTGTGGGCCTCGCCTTGTCGCTCAAGGTCGATTGGAAGCCCCTTATTAATATAGTGTTTCTCTTCTTTGGGTACGGTTCATGGTTTTGATGTCGTGTGGTCGTTGGTGTTCTTGATTTCTTTGGGTGGATTCGATGTTTGGTTGACGGGATTTGTTAGACGTTGATCTGGTTTGTTTCTTTTACCTTGGAGCGAATTTTCTGTGGAAAAAAATGGGCCTTTGTTGGAAATCTGCAGTGTTTAGACAATTCCTCAGTTTTTCATATATGGAGATTCATTACAACATTTAGCTCAACAGAAGATTAAATCTGGCAGGAACTTTAGCATCTGAAATGCTTCCTGCACTTAAGTAGTGTGAAAGGTGATCGACGCTTTTGGCGTTTAATCATGATTGCAAACAGCTTTTGAGGATGTACCTTTTCTTTTGATTATTTCTTTTTTAATTTAATTTTTAAATTGGAATCATAAATTTGCAAGTACAACTTTCTGTAATTCTGTTTTATTAGATTGCAAGTATTGACCAGTTTATTTGCATTCAGAAAGAAGCGGTAACTTGAATCAGCTTTTCTCGAAATGATCGAATCTCAATTTTGACCTGAGATGCATGAAATAAGAATACAGATACGGTTTTTCTCTAGATAGTTGCGGTTTTATTCAAGCCAATTTCTGATGTTTGCTGTGCTCATTACTGATATGCATGAAGCCTTGTCTTGGGGTCACAGTTTGTTGTTCACAAGAAAGTAATTCTGTTTATAACTTCTTTTATATTTTAATTATTGGAGTAGCTACCACTATGATTCTTTATAATGTATAAATTTTCTGGCAGACTGGGGATTCAAGGTTTGAAAGCCGTGAGCGCATTCGTTACACAAAGGACCAACTTTTACAAGTCCGTGAGGTTTGTATAAATTTACATGCTGCTTAATATTTCCTAGGTTGATCATATGAGGTGGATATTCACACAGAGAAAAGGTTTTCTTTTTGTGTTATAATGAGTGTCTATCCTGCCTATAATGATGAATAGGGAATGACTTATCTTATATTAGACCCAATCTATGAGCACATTAGCTGGTTAATCTTCCATTTGAGTAAGCTCAGTTGTGTTTTCATCACTTTTATTTCAAAAATCTGCCTTTGCATTGACTTATTTTTTCTTGACAGCATGCTGAGACTCCTGAAGATATTTTGAAAATCAAGCAGGAGATTGAGGCTGATTTATCCATCGAGGATCAGACATGGGGCCACAGCGAGAATATTGTATGTTATCCTAGGTTTATGAATGGAATTGCAGACATTTTGCATGTAACCATCAATATGTAGTTTTTAAGAGTACATTGGAGCGGTTCTAACTGATGTCAGATATTTTGATCTCCTACACCTATTTCCTCATAAAAAAGACATGAATTTCTAATTATTACTTGCTTGTTACTTCTAGACAATTTTTATTCTTGGTCACTGTTTTGATATTTTTAATATTTTAATTTCAAGCTTCTTAAACTTACTGCATGTATCATCTAATATTATATATGTTCTTCAGTTGCCAAGCCAATCACAGAGCCATTATTACGAACAAGACAATCGTGACTGGCGTGACCGATCAGGGCAGTTGTCTTCATTTAGAGATGAGAATCTTGACAACAAAGAATCAAATATCTCAAGTTCAAGAGTTGAAATAAACCAATTAAACAGGCAGGATCAACTGAACAGCCACTTCTCTTCAAAAGTCCAAGTTTCTTCTACCCAGGTAGACGAGTGTTCAGGAAGCTATAATTCTATTAATTTCTCATGCTGACTGGTAAAGTGATTGTTTGCTTGCTTGTATGTCATGTTTGTTTTGAGCTTTCTGGCTTGCTTCTTTCTTTGCATTACTCTTATCTTGTACAACTTGCATCCTAAATTAATAGGTTACTTCTCTGGATAATCTGTTGTTGTATGGTGAATTGTCTCTTTTTTATATTGAAGCTAATAAAGTTAAGGCAAATTGTGTTGATCAAGTTTTTTGCCATTTCCTCGATCAAGATCAACTGATTCAATCGTACAAATTGGGAATTTCTCCATTGTTTGTCATGCATTCCCTTCATAACTTCTATGAACATTATTCTTGATTTCTTAATATTTCATTGATGTTCTGAATTCTTCTTTATTCGAGGACATTTGTCATTCATGTGGTGCATCCCCAACTTTCAGTTCTTTAAATGGATCTAATTATATAGTTTTCTTGTGTTTTCTCCAGCTTAATTCAAGATTTGTTATTCTTCTCATCGTCGTAACTACCCTACCTGCTGAACCCATGACACACATAATGTTTGTACGTGTTTGAATTTATGTGTGTCAAATGGCTTTTTTTATTGTTTCGAGAGCAGAAAATCAAGAAGACATCTGCACATTATTCACTGCAGTACTTGGTTGTTAAATACTGATTCATTTGTATTTATGTTCCTCTGTTTATTATATTAAAGTTAGCATCTCTTTCTAGAAGCTTCTGCCGTAACTCTCTGCATCCTTTCGTTGAGATATCGTCCATGGACAGGACCCAAAATTGGTTGGCAAACTCGTTTTTATTACCATATATTCTATGCATCCTTAAGATTTACCTTAGGTCTCAGATGTCTTGTTATCAAGCAAAAGTGGAATTGTGCAGGAAGCATATTTGTTGATTTTGATCTTCCAGAGCATTAATTGGTGTTTCAGTAACAATTAAGGACTCGTAGTTCCTGTACTAATTCATGATTGGCTCTAATCAAATTATGTACAGCATTGTGTCCTGTCTTGTTTATTTTTACAGAAGTAGCTATGCAGTTGTATTTACCCTATACCTTTTGAACTAGAAACTAGAAAGAATAATGTAGGACCCCAAATCCATTTTCTTTGATGGTATGACTTTTATGTACCAGTACTTTTTTCAAATTCAATGATGATGAACAAATGATCCATTTGAGACAACAAGTTTGTGTCAATGAGCTGCCAGCTGCCAGAAGTTAATTGATATGCACCAGAGCTCATGTTTATAAATATTGGGCTTTTTTCATTAATGAAGGGCCACTACCTACTTAATATCTTTCACAATTGCTAAGATAGATTGAATGGTTGTAGTTTTGATCAGTTGTATAGGAGCATTTTTCATTAGTGGTTCTAACATTTTCTCAAAATAGTTTTCTTATTCGGTTATAGCATTTTACCTATGAGTTAAATGAGATTGATAGTCAAATAGTATTCTTAGAATAAATTACATTTTGTATGCTTCTATTGGCCTCAGAGAATTCACCATGGGATCTCAATTCAAGTGCTGCATGTTCTGTGAGCTCATTTTTATAAGCGTTGTCCTGATGTGTCAAACATGTATGTCTATAATCTTTGGGCTACATTAGTTTGTTAGTGTAGATTAAGATTTTCCGTAATCATGTGTCATTATTTAAACAGGTTTTGCATATTTCTAATTTAATGAATATTGATTATTTTTTGGCTCTTGGGGGCTTGTGAGACATAATAATAAACAAAGAGACAGGATCCATGTGGGTGTCTATATTTATTGTTTGGAAATGAAATTATTTGCTTGATTTTGGAAATGCGTAAGGATCATGGCTTATAAACTGTTTTACATTTTTATATTCTTTTGAGGGACATTGCTTCTGTTCTTGTTAAAGGCCTGTGGGCTTGTTAAGCACTCTTTTTTTGTCGCTTATGCACTTTAACTCCCCTTTCTTGTTTGTATAAATAATATTTGGTACCTTTAATTGCAAAATTTCAGGCAGGGAAGAACACTCTAATCAAGGCTGAAGTACCATGGTCTGTTCAAAGAGGCAATCTTAGTGAGAAAGAGCGAGTCCTAAAAACTGTAAAAGGGTAATTGACCTCATTCTTTAGTTTAGCATTGTAAACTGTGGACCATGGACAATTAGTTATTTTGTAGTTTCTGTGCTTGTATGTATTGCTTACTTCTGGTTTGAGTTTTGCTATAGTTTTTTTTTTGGGTAAAACCTCAAATACTGTTGACTCTATGTATTTTTTTTGTTGAAACATTCCCTACCTTTTGTTTTGCTTCGTAAATAAACACAACTAAAATTTCTTTTTATGAATTTTTTGTAGTATATTGAACAAGCTAACACCAGAGAAATTTGATATTCTCAAGGGTCAGTTAATTGATGCTGGAATTACGACACCTGATATCCTAAAGGTTCTTACCTTGCTTTAGTGTACAAAAAAATTCTTATGAGAGTTCATTTGTAGAGTTTACTTTCAAATTTAACTTGATAGACACTCTAATGCTGCAGGATGTCATTACTCTCATATTTGAGAAAGCTGTTTTTGAACCAACGTTCTGCCCCATGTATGCACAACTCTGCTTTGATCTCAATGAAAAGCTACTTCCATTTCCCCCTGAAGAAGTTGGTGGGAGGGAGATTACCTTCAAGCGTATATTGTTGAATAATTGCCAGGAAGCATTTGAAGGTGCTGACAATCTGAGGGCTGAGATAAGAAAGCTGAATGATCCTGACCAGGAAATAGAAAGGAGGGATAAGGAGAGAATGGTGAAACTTCGTACTCTTGGTAACATTCGCCTTATTGGTGAACTGCTTAAGCAGAAGATGGTCCCAGAAAAAATTGTCCATCATATTGTTCAGGTAAGTTTCCTGCGTAGTAAATCTTTTTCTGTTTACTGTGGATAATTATGAGCCTCTTTACATTCTCACACTGCCTTTGCAAGCAGGAGCTGCTGGGGCATGATAGCAAATCCTGTCCTGCTGAGGAGAATGTTGAAGCAATCTGCCAGTTGTTCAACACCATTGGTAAGCAGTTGGATGAGAGCCCCAAGTCTCGGCGTTTCAATGATGCCTATTTCAATCGCCTGAAAGAGCTGACAACCAATCCCCAACTTGTGTCTCGTCTAAGATTTATGGTCCGTGATGTGCTTGACATGCGTGCCAACAACTGGGTCCCTCGCCGTGAAGAGGTAAGTTGTCCAACTCTTTCTAGCCATTTCCAGTTGCAGGTTTAGCATTCCATTCTTTTAATACATGTAAAGTGAACAACATTCTTTAAAACTAAGGAAGTTTTATAAGCTTACAAATCTTATTCAAGAATTGCTAAACAAGATATATTCTATTGCATGCCCTCAGGAGAGATATCAATGGGCAGAAACTGATTTTGGTTGATCTAAAAAAGAATTGCACAATGCTATTGGTTTTCTTTAATATGTTTGCCTAACCCGGTTTTGCAGGTAAAGGCCAAGAAGATCACCGAAATCCATAGTGAGGCAGAAAAGAACCTTGGGCTGCGTCCTGGGGCAACTGCAAGCCTCAGAAATAGTCGCAATGCTGGTAGTCTAGGGAGTGTCAGTCCTGGTGGTCTTCCAGTTAGTCGACCTGGAACAGGAGGAATGATGCCTGGGATGCCTGGAGTGAGAAAAATGCCTGGGATGCCTGGTCTAGATGGGGACAATTGGGAAGTTCAACGGAGCAAGTCTATGCCCAGGGGTGATGCTAGAAGTATGCAGGGTCCTCTGGCGGCCAAGTCATCCTCCATCAACCCTAAATTATTACCCCAAGGTAGTGGTGGCCGGATAGCTGGTGTGACTAGTGCATTGTTGCAGGGCAACGGTCCACTCTCTCGTCCTTCTGGTCTCGTCACTGCCGCAACAGGTTCTACATCACAAAAGCTGCCCTTGAGGCCTGTTGGCCAAGTCCCGACTCCTTTGATCCCAGATAAGCCAGTGTTGACTTCAAAGTTTAATCCTAATGAGCTGCATAAGAAAACAGTTGCTCTTCTGGAAGAGTATTTTCACATCCGCCTTCTAGATGAAGCACTTCAATGCATAGCGGAACTCAATAGCCCTGAATACCACCCAGAGGTTGTCAAGGAAGCCATAAATATGGCACTGGAGAAGGGTCCTTCATGTGTGGAACTTGTTGTCAAGCTTTTGGAATATTTAATAGTTGAGAAGATTTTTGCTCCTAGGGATTTGGGGACAGGTTGCTTGCTTTATGCTGCAACTCTTGATGACATCGGTATTGATTTACCAAAAGCACCTATCTTTTTTGGTGAAGTGGTTAGTAAACTGGTTCTTGCTGGTGGTGTTGATTTCAAGGTGGTGGAGGAAATTCTCAAGAAGGTTGAAGATTCCAGGTTTCAGGCAACAATATTTGATGTTGTGGTAAAAGTTGTTAAAGCAAGCCCAAATGGTCAGACTGTATTGAGTGGCCAGGAAGCCATGGTTAGGGCTTGTGAGAAGCTGTTATCCTGAAATCTAGTTCTGGTGGCTGCCCGTTAAAGTTTCTTTCGAAAGGAGATCCCAAGTTTTTTCCTGTTCCATTTTCCTTCCTTTTATTCATCGTCATCATTTTGCCTGAGCTTCATAAGTTCTAGCTGAGTATCCGAGTAAAAGACAATGAAGTTTTGCGAGGTGTATATCTCTGTGAGTTGACATCAATGTTCATTATTGACTCGAGAAGGAAAAAGATGCCATGAGAAAGGAGCCTTTAGCTGACATTGGCTGCTATATTTCATGATGATGTTTCTCTTGACTTTCTGCCTTAATTTTTTTCATAATTAGTTCTAAGGTAGTCGAATTCCTATTTCTTTTTCATCTGTTTTGTTGTAGCACTCCTTGAGATCTCATAGAAGGCTATGAAAGCCGAACTCACCGATTGTTCTCAACTTTGACAGCTTTCAAACTAGATGCTATTGTTTGGTGGATGTAACTTTCCTTTTACCCACTCGACCTTGGTGTAGGCAGTCGATAACGCTGTAACAAATGCATCGAGCATCTTTTATACTTTTTTCAGGCAGAAACCCTTGAAGCTTCTCCATCAAGTCTTTTATTTATTTTTGTTATTGTTCTTGCACACTATACTAAATGCTGCTTATTGAATTATTATTTTTCTTAGAAAGCCATTGTTGAAAGAAGATCGATTAAGACTTGTTTATTGTTCTAATTTGTGATTTTTTTGCTCTATTCTCATCCAGAAATTGCCGAGGACATGTTGCCCAAGTCAAGTTAATGTATGTGTGCAAAGAGAATAGTAGTATTTATTGTAGGAAAAATTCATAAGATATACTGATTTTTTTTTAATTATACCTCTTTAGAATTTCGTCGATAAGTTTAGAGAATTTTTAGTGCGAGATATAAGTGTATCATTACACAAATGATAAAATTTTAAATTTAGAAAAAAAGTTTTAAAACTTAATTTGGATATATTATTTTTTTAAAAATGTGTTTTTCAAAAAAAATTTAGAAAATTTATAAAAACACTAATTTGGATATGTTGTGATGGTAACAATCTCAAGGATGTATATATACAATCGAGTCACTGAGTTGACGATGGTTTGATCATTCATCATATCCTTCAACTACTTATTTTGGTGTGATAATAACTATATTAAGAACATTTTAGGTGTATTATATTTATTTTAATCTAAAGAGTTAACCATTATTGTTTAGTTTGATATATTCAGATGCAAATGGGTAAATATTGATATCTTAGAACTTTGCATGAGTAGTAAGTATGTAAAACCATTGTTTAAGTTTTAATAATATTTACAAAATGCCAAACACATCCTCTATCATTTTCATTAATTATTTAGATCCTTATTTATTAAACTCGATTTTACATCATAAATATATAAACGATAATTTAAGACGTATATATTACATACAACTTAATTTACAGGGAAATTAATTAACTTTGGAGATATCTACAACTTAACCATGTACTGTACGGTCGGTTAACCTCCGGCCTCATAGCACGACACCTCCCAAAACCCTTGCTGAGGTTTCGCGAGGGCTTTCTCGAAGCCTATCCGCCACCGCCTCCTCCTCCACCCCGGACTCTCATCTCGATCCCGGGCTAACGCTGGCTTCCACAGCTTCCTCCCTCCCGATCCCTCTATGGCGAGCCCACGAGCTCGGCGGCAGAATGTCGCGGCAGAAACCCTCCGAGAACTCGGTCCTCCACCTCCCGTTTCCGGCCTGTCTGACCTCGACTCGCCCTCGCCCAGTCCCCGGTCGCTGCGTTCCCCTCAGTGCCCTCCGTTCGTCCCCGTTCCCTCTCCGATCCGAGCCGCAGGAGCCCGAGGACTCATTCCCGGTGGTCTTCTCCCAGATAAGCCCGCTCCAATCCCCTCTTGTGTTAGACCCTGATGACGTCGTAGATGATGATGCCGCGGGCTACCTCAACGGGGCTTATAATTCTTCGTGGCTTGGCCGCGGCATCGCGCTTGATTTCCCTGGAGAAGCGGTAAAGAGGGTCATTTGCGAAGAGCCGGCTTGGATTCCTCCGGGTTACTCAATCGAGCTCGTTGCGGGGAGCCATGTCGGGAACTTGGAATCTCGGAGGGCAGAAAGGAGAAAGTATAATTCTCTGAGGAGGAGACAGATTAAGGCGGAAACGGAGGCGTGGGAGAGGGCCGCACAGGAGTACAAAGAATTGGAGAGGGAGATGCTCGAGAAGAAGCTGGCCCCGAGCTTGCCGTATGTGAAATCACTTTTCTTGGGCTGGTTCGAGCCATTGCGGGATGTAATTGAGAGGGAGCAGAGGTTGCAAAAGACAAAGATGCAGAAGGCTGCCTATGCCCCCCATATTGGGCTCCTCCCGGCTGATAAGATGGCAGTCATTGTGATGCATAAGATGATGGGGCTATTGATGGTGGGCCAGGAGGATGGGTGCATCCGGCTTGTTCAAGCAGCAATTCGAATTGGGGAAGCAATAGAACAGGAGGTAGGCCAATTCTCTCTCACCTCCTCTTTTCTTCTTGTGGTGTGTTTGGTGCGTGTGCAAGTTCCAAATCATATATTTGACTGTCATAATGTAAAATCTGTGGGTATATTTTATTGTAAATTATGTTGGTGGTTCTGGAATTTCAGAATTAGTGGATTTGGACGATTTAAGTTTACAGATTATCCCACTAGTTTTTCTCAGAATTCAATTTTTCCTATCTGATATAAAGTTCCCTCTATCTGTTTCATGTTCTTTTTATGCAAGTAATTTCTGCTCCTTAAGTTTGTATCTTTGTTCTTGTTATCACTAACCTTAATTTGTCACTCCAGTTTAAGATTCAGGCTTATCTTGAGAAGAGTAAGAGACCAAGAAGAAGGAAAAATGAAGGCGATCGAAATGTTATCTTGTGCACACAGCAAGAGATCTTGAGGAAAAAGGTGATGAAATTGATAAAAATGAAAAAACTGATCGAGGTACAGAAGCTTCTAAGAAATGAGATTGAGATGGAGTCTTGGGGTCGTGATGGCCAAGCCAAGGTTTGTGTATCTACATTTGCTCGTGGTTAGCATACAAGTATTGTTTGTTTCCCCCTCAACAAAAAGGTTTATCTTTTATTCTTGTGCAGCTGGGGAGTCGCTTAATTGAATTACTCTTAGAATCAGCATTTGTACAAGTACCATGTGATAGTTTAGCAGACTGTCCACCTGAAATTTTGCCTGCTTTTAGACACACATTTAAAAATATTTCCAAGGAAAATGGGTATGATGACAATAATTCTTTCTTTTACATCCTCTGTTTGCCAATTTTCTGCTACTTACCTTGATTCTTTGTTAACTTAAAGGCTTTACCATTTGTTTGTGCAGCAAATCAATCAATAGATACGGGGTTATAGAATGTGATCCATTAGTCCACAAAGGTTTTGATAGCACTGTGAGTTGTGATTCTATTTGAACTAAGTTTTCTTGAAGAGGATAATTATGAATTTATTTTTTGCTGAATGTTATATTTTCTTGCACTATGTATTGCCAGAAAGCTACATATTTATCAGTTTTGCTATAAAACATCTATGTGCTACTCAATTGGCATCTGTATTTACAGTGTCAGTCATGGTTATTAAGGTTGAGCATACACCCTAGCAGGAACATGGTTCTAGTCTCATGCCCATCTAGTTGCAGCCAAATCCAGCCTTTGATTCTGATGATTATATTATATGCCCAACATGTGAAATGTCCCCGGATAAGCCAGGTTGGGCCAAGATCTGAGCCTGATGGCTTTTGGAGGAATCCTTAGAAAGCTTGAGCCAACCTTTTCCCACAAAGGATTTGCTTGGGTCTTGTTTGCTCTTGGCCCATTCATACCCTATGTTGTATCAATATTCTAAATGGTGTCGATGGTATGGGTTTGGACATGGAACACATGTATGAAGGCACATGAAGTGTACTATTTGTAGAATGCTCTTGATGAGATTCACATATTCAGAAAACCATATTGTCATACAATCATTGATTAAACAAAAAGGAATAGTCTAAAGATGGGATTATACACTTCAGGATATGTCCTATAGTATGATCATAAACAAAAAAAAATGACACCAACTAGGGTTCAAGTAGTCACTATGATACCATATGAAATAGCTAACACAATCACAAAATGTGCACACTACCCTTGAAAGGCTGACCAGATAAGATTTGCTTCCATCCAATTCAGGTTTGATGGCTGACCGGCCTATGACTCCTTAGGCACTATGCACAGCGGTGGGTTGGAAATTTGTTAACCGACCTGTTTGATGTGAAAAATATTGGATCTGTGTATATGCCGTTTTGTCTGAATCTGAGTTAAGAAAAAAAAAACAATGATTTTAATCATGAGCTGCGACAGTTTTAGATTTTTTGTATAAACCAGGTCTGAATTGCTATTTTCTACTAAATTGGTCAAACCAGTTGAGTTCAAGGTATATGTTATTCTATTTTTCGTTTTTTTTATGAAAATGTGCACTCTCGATTGTTCTGTTTGTTGAAATATTTTGTCAAGCCAAGTTGGATCCAGGTTGATTGAGAAAATCAGGGCTGAGTTGGCATGTAAATTTCTCCATGTATAATCTTCATTGTAAAATTGGGTCAAATCATGTCTGGTTTAGGTTTGACTATTTTACAAGAGTTTCATCTAACCTAACCTTAGCCAAAGCATGCCATCCCTATTATGCACGTTGGTTATCAGGGAACTGTGTTTGCATCAGGTCCACATAGAAAGTTGCAGGTTCACTTATGACTAAATTCTAATAATGGTTATCAGATATATGATTCAGATGGTATTCCTAAGAAACTACTAGTCTTCTCAAGATTTATATTCATATTATCTATTATTTTATTTACGATTATCGATTGGAGTTTAAGATTTTCTACTCATATTATCTATGATTTTATTTATGATTATTGATTGAAATTTTGCTATATTGCTTTTTACTCTTGCAGGCGAGGCATATGGTCATCCCTTACCTCCCAATGTTGATACCGCCAAAATGTTGGAAGGGGTATGATTCAAGTGTAATATAGCTGCTTCATTCAGTAGACTATATCAAGTTTATGACTTATTCAGGTTTAGATAACTTTCTCAACAAAGTCACACATGACGATGCATTGATCTTATTCATTACATAGATTTACTTGTAGAAGTATTTCTAAAGCTGCTTGTCTTATTGGCGTCTTTTGTGAAGTGGGTATTTAGTTTCTTTATGTTGTACTCTATCTTGATGTAACTAGATGTGAATGTCCCCACATTCTTTTCCTGTTTAGGTACGACAATGGTGGACATCTGTTTCTGCCTTCATATGTTATGCGGACACACGGGGCACAAGAACAACAAAAAGCAATTAAAAGTGTCCCGAGAAAGCAGCTGCAGAAAGTATTTGAGGTCTAGCTTACTTCTTTTCTCTCTTTCTAGTTCCCCTTTTTATATGGAAATTTTGCTATATGCTAGGAGTTTGTAGGGAATGCACTTGGCACAATGTAACAAGGTTTAAGAAATTTGATTGACACTCAAGATCTTCTAATCGGTATCCTTTTAAATTATGATATTCCTTTCCAACTTTTTCTCTTGAAAATTTATTCATTATTCACTGTTATAGATGTGCGGCAAGCTATTTGCTTTAAAAAAAACTATGGGTTTTACCTACTTAATGCATTAACTATGATGGCCATGATTTGTGGAATTACTGAATGATGCATAATATGATGGGTTTTAATGCTGTTAATTCACATTCCATGTATATTAGTATGTGGATTTTCTAGTGGATCATAGCACTATATTCAGTTCCAGTTCTAGTTATTTAGGTTGTTCTGTCTAATTCCATGAACATCCAAAGTCAAATATCTAGTTTATGATATTTTAATTGATGATTTATTTGCTATTGACATTGAATGCCTCATTTTGTGAAGATTAGTTACTTTACTATCAACTTTTGTACCTTATTGGCTACAAAGGGTTTAGCCTATGAAAATACTCCTCTAGTGGTTCACAATGGTTTTCCATGTTATTGTTTGATACCAGCCTACTATCTTATATGACTTTGGCCTCTTTTATTGCTCAAATTTTGCTTTGCTGAACAATCTGGATTTTCTCCAGCTCCTAAAATGATCTTTATAAATGTCTACAAAGTTTGGATTGAAACATTTTGGTCAGATTGCTCTATTATTACTCGGATTTACATTTGCCGAATGATCTAGATATGCTCCAATGTCTAATTGGTAAAGAGTTGATGGAAATTTATTTATTGCATGGTTATCCTAGGCTCCTAGCTAACAATGTAGATTAAACTTAATGCTTCTATCAGCTGGTTCCAGGACTGATATTTTCTTTCTTATTTGTCTGTATGGCCTTTCCCATGCTCGGTTGTCTACATTTATAGCTGGTGTGTAAAAAAATATTTTTTGGGTTATCTACATTGTTCCTTAACTTTTTGCAAGTTGGCCACTTTCTTTTCTGGGTTAAATATTTTTTTTCTTAAAATATCAATTCTAACCAATTTATTTCTGGTGGGCAAACTTGACTGGTCCTCAAGGACAATTTAGCTTCCAAAAATTTGTTAAAAACCTTCTTAGAGGGCTACTAGTTATGGAGTTTTTTTTACAGCTAGATTTTGTGTATTCTCGTGCATTTTCCTGCCATTCAGCTAGATTTAGTTAAGAAAACCATTCCAATGCTTGATCGTGAGGTTGCCTTTCACTAGTTAGTAGCATGATTATATCTGTAACTTATGAATTTGTTTTTTTCTGTAGGCATTTTGCGTTGAATTATGCATTTATAATATATAAATTGATTCCAATAGGTTTGAAACATCAGATATCCAAGGTGTCTTGGTAAATGCTATTGGTACTATAAAGATATGCACCACAGTAAACAATTGGAAATCAACATCATCTTACCTTGATGCTTTTTGATGGCTGCATAAGTTCATATGATGTACATTAACACTTCAAAGAACCACAAATACAGATGTTATAATCACTTCAACAAAATTAATATTTTCACCTGGTCTAGGTCCTGGAAACAAAAATAGAAAAAAAGCTATGAGGTTGAAAATACAACAGTAATCTGGGAGACAACTTCCATGGCAATAACAATGGCTATGCACATTGTGTATCTGTTTTTGCTATATACCCTTGTGTTTCAACAATAGTCAGTGGGTGACATGCAAAGAATAAAAGTGAACATTGATGACATTACTTGCTTGCATCTTATTCTTATGTTGTCCATGGTGGTTACCTCCAATCTGTTATCTTTATTAATTATCTTATATGTGTGTGTGTTTAAACCATCTTTTGCTTATATCACCAATTTACTTATAGCTATTAATTTATTATCTGTACTTGTCGCATTTTCACCCTAATTATTTTCTTAAAGAAAGTAGAATAGAGTTGTCTAAATATTAAAATTTATTTTTAATCTTTATTCATATATATTTATACAATATACATATGTTTCTTTGTGGAACAATAAACTGATAGCACAACTATGTTTTCGAGTTGCTCAGGCACTAGATACACTTGGAAGAACAAAATGGAGGATAAATAGAAGAATTCTTGATGTTATAGAGATTGTTTGGAGCAGAGGGGGAGGTATTGCAGGTTTGGTTGATCGAAAAGATGTGAGTAGATTTTGAGAATCTTCTTTTACTTTTCAACATTTTCTTAGGTACTATTGTTCATATTAGAGATTATCCTTTTTTTTTTCCTGTGACCATCGGTTTATGGCTTTGTAGATCCAACTACCTGATAGACCTGAGACTGAGGATTTGACTGAGATCAAGAAATGGAGGTGGAGCACTAGAAAAGCTAAAAAGGCTAATAGCGAGATGCATGCTCAACGTTGTGATGTAGAACTTAAGCTTTCTGTATGACATCCTCTTTGTACTAGTATTTCAGATCAAGAGTTGCAAGTTTTTCTCGGAAATTATTCTTGTGCTATTTCATAGTTTACCTAGTCCATGTTTGTTAATGACATATCATATATGCTTGGAACAGGTAGCACATAAAATGAGGGATGAGGAAGGATTCTATTATCCTCATAATATTGACTTCCGAGGCCGTGCATACCCGATGCATTCACATCTAAACCATTTGAGTTCAGATCTATGTCGAGGAATTCTGGAATTTGCTGAAGGAAAACCCCTGGGGAAATCTGGTTTACACTGGCTGAAAATACATTTGGCAAACATATATGGTGGAGGTGTTGAAAAGCTTTCCTATGACAGGAGGCTGACTTTTGTCAAGAACCATTTGAGAGATATATTTGATTCAGCAGAAAATCCTATTGATGGTAACCGCTGGTGGATAAGTGCTGAAGATCCATTCCAGTGCTTGGCTGCATGTATTGATCTTACCAAAGCCTTAAAAAGCTCATCGCCACACATGGCCATCTCTCACTTGCCCATTCATCAGGTGGCGACTAAATTTAATACAGAAGATCGTAGCTGATTCAGTTTTGCAATTATATATATATATATATATATATATATATATATATATATATATATATATATATATATATATATATATATATATATATATATATATATATATATATATATATATATATATTGCTCATTTAATTTGTAGTAGAAAATTAATCCATCAATAGATGAATATCAGTAGTTAATTTATTGCAATTGTACTCCTTTTCGGCAACTTGTCACTCATTAGAGCCTGAAACTAGACAAATTTGCAAACTATTGATATTCCTTGTGTGCATTTAAAGAATGTAAAAAACATAGCTAGCTGATAGGAAAGCCAAGTGATTAATGGTGGGTATTTTCATCTGATAGCACAATCCATACCTGTTAGAAGAAGAACATGGGTCGTTGCCCGTTTCAGTGCCCCATGAACATTAAGTGCTTGAAAGATGACAATTGCTGTTTCTGCAAGCCAACTGTACCGGCACATGGCATGGCCTTTTGGAACGTCTTGAAGCATTTAGTTCATTAAACCTAAAGCATTTAGATTAGATTCTCACCTCTCTTTTATTTAATTTCAAATCTGGTACAAGTGCAAGTCAAATGATTAGGCATAAGCATATATATTTTAGTCTAACTAAAGCATCATTAAGTTAGTAATGTGGTTAAAACTTAAAAAAGTTATTGAATGCTCACTTAATTTTACATGTTTCATTTCCAAAATGTCATAGTAAGGAAGTACCACATATCTGTATGTTTGGAGCTGGAGTGTCAGCAATTTCAAGCATTTCAATGTATTGCATCCTGCCAAACACAGTATCATTTACAGGGTCCCTCTGAGCTGTCTGCTATCAACTTCTATGCTCATAAAATTTATTTATTACATCTTTGCAATTGGAACTCTTTTATGTATTTTGCCGTACCTTGGAAAGTTCTTTTATGCATATTGTCTTTTCTCTGCTATATGCACAAATTGTCATGTCCCAATAAAAAACTGTTTTTTTTCTTCTGAGAGCTAGTCATTATCTACTTGGTTCTTTCCAGTGTACAAGTTGAACAATAATGGTTTTATGATACTGAATTAAGAAACAAATATGACATCACTTTAATAGCAGTAGCTACATAGGAACATATCAGGCGCCACTAGAGTTGCATCAATGCTATGAGCCTATGATTTAACAAAAATGCTTTCCGGAATCTGTGATTGGGATTATAAATGGATTTTTTTTGTTAATGATGATAGGAGAAGGTCATATAAAGTGGGAAGTAAATTTATGTCAGATATGAGTACTGAATGATGTGCCAGTATTATCGGTAACTTTTATGGTGTGTACATTCTATCTCACTATGTAAGGTCTTGCACTAGTTCAAGAACTTCCTAGCACAACTTGAGTGTTCATATAGTTTTATCTTTGATTTTTAGATAGTCATAGCGTTGAATAACCAATGTATAGACTATTAATGAACATTCTTATTTGCTGTTGAAGAATATTAGTATACTTCCTTTACTAGGTATCAACATATTGTGGTAATTGGTTATATGAGATTTTCATAGTGGATATATGTTGTTTCATTTGTAAACCAAAAATATTATTTGCTACACCTCCAACATCATGCATGCTATCCCATTCTTAAAAACTATGGTTACTGTTTGAATGTTAATTTTTTTTGCTGAGCCATTGTATCCAATAAATTTTTCAATGGAATGTGTTTTATCTGACTTGATGCTGGTTAATTTAGGATGGTTCTTGTAATGGTTTGCAGCATTATGCAGCTCTAGGGAGAGACAGTGTAAGTTTATTGCTTTATCTTGGAATATTATTCTTTATATTGGTTGGTCTTGTAATCTACATTTTCTTGAATATCTGATGTTTGAGATGACTGCCAAATCACTACACCTGCTGAATGACATATGCCATTCTTCTACTTTCTTAAATGAAGCATCTTGTAGTCACCAGCCTCTAGATGAATTGTAAACAAGAAACCATGGATGATTCTATCTGATTAATCATGGAACTTTTAGTCTTATAAATGAATTTATCAAAGAAGGTTTGTCTTAAAGAAAATGTCTCTCATTTAATTTCATATACATGAAACCTTCTAAAAAACAAAGCCTTGGAGTTGTCAGTTAATCCTGAAGCATGATATGCTTCTATTAATTTTAAAATAATAATTCTGGTTCTTCTTGTGTATAAAAAGTATGATTTTGCTGATTTATTCTCTAGTTTTTCATATTGTTCCTCAAAATAAATATTGGTGCTCTACCTCATGAATGTTAATTGTACAGTATGTCCATGCATCTTTATTTTTTTCCTTTGTTAGGTTTGCTTAAAAAGACTCATCTCTTTGATAATATAATATATCTCTATTTTTTTCCCTTTGTTAGGTTTCCTTAAAAAGACTCATCTCTTTGATAATATAATATATCTCTGACCATCGTTACTGACCACCAGTGACGTTCTATATCAAGCGAGTCCCTTAATTTGTGCAAAGAGTTGCTTATTTATGTGTTTGTTTGAGAACCTTTGTGTTAAGTTCAACTCATTCATCTTTATCTGCATATATAATCAGCTTATTCATGAATTAAGTGTTAATTACTACCATGCATATCCTGGGTCATGCGGTTTTGGTATTTTACATTTTACATTGTTGTTGTGCATCATAATAACTGATTGTTGTACACATCTTGATTTTATTGTTAAGACTCAAGAAGACCTATTTTGATCTTATGAAGGTCATATTCTTGCTTCCCATGACCCCAAATTCCATTTAAGCATAAATTTGATCACATTGCTTCACCAGAATTTTAATTTATTTTTCCATCAAGTTTTTAGAACAGAACTGGAAGCTTCACAATCATCTTAATGTCCAAAACTCAATTGTTTTGATATTTGATTTGTTAGACACACAAAAGATCATCGCATGCTTGTCTCCATCCTATAACAAAATTTGAAGAATTAGACTAAAGAAGACCACAGAAATGAGGTGCATATGAGAAGGATATTCATATTGTTTTGCAATAAAAATGCTAGAGAAAATTTAACCAATGAGTCTTCGTTCAAACTAATTCAGTTACACCATTCTTCCCACCTTTGTATTACTATTCTTTGCGTTGGAGGAAATAAGAAGTCACAAGATAGAAGTGCCCTAGACTTTTGGCCTACATGATGATTAACTTGATTCCTAAAAATATGAAAAATAGTTCTTGGAACCATCGTTTCAGGTACCGAACATGATTTGTCGGATTGGTACATTTCGGTCAGTATCGATGTACCATGTGTTGGTATATTGATATGTATCGGTGTGCTGTAGAGGAAGAAAAAGAACG